>NC_051075.1:75248136-75576267 GCF_004664715.2 Peromyscus leucopus
ATTAGTGGGTCACAACCCGTGTGTGACCCATGGTGCGCTGTAGCTTGACAGACAAGGGGCAGGTGCTCCTAATGAGGCACTCACTGAATGAATACAATGTACTTTCTCCCCTTGCACTCAGGGCCCGGAGGGCTTGGCATTCTGAGCATACTGGGTGCAGAATGGTCACATGCTGTCCCAGAAGCAGGGTGCCCAACTGTATTGCGCCCCCACTCCTCTGGGGTCTACAGTGATCAGATCCTAAAGTCACTCAGGGCTCATTCTTCAAAGGAAACAATTCAACGACTTTTGTAATATCCTGACACTCCCCCACACACACATACTTTCACACATACACACACTCTCTCTCACACACACTCTCACATGCACATTCTCTCACGCACATATTCTCAGTCTCACACACTTTCTCTCTCACACACAAACGCACACATACACACTTCTCTCTTTCTCTTCCTCCCTCCCCCCTCCTCTCTCTCACACACACATTCTCTTACACACACACACACACACACACACACACACACACACACACTCAGGGCAGCAACAAAAGGCTGCCAGCCTCTCATTTTGCTATTTAAATTTGGACACACAGTAATGATGCCTGCTACCTCTGGCCATGGTTTCCTAAAAGGAAGGTTATTATTTTTCTTTAAAGTTTTGTTGTATTTATTTATTTATTTATTTATTTATTTATTTAGTGTGTGTGTGTGCACTTGAACATATGTGCCACAGTGCACATCTAAAAGAAGTCAGAGGACAACTCATGGAAGTCAGTTCTCTCTTCCCATGTAGGTTCAAGGCCTCAAACTCTGGTGTGTCAGGCTTAGCAGCAAGCGCCTTTACCTGCTGAGCCACCTTGCTGGCCCAAGGAAGTTTATTTTGTCATTTTAAATGCCGCATGAACAACCTCAGAGGAAAGCAAAGCCCCCAAATGAAACGTTTCCTTCCCGACAGACATACCACGTGTCCATGGACAAGCACCAGGAGCCTCCACCTGGCCAGCACCCCAGGGGGCTTAGACTGGAATGGCCCCCAAACTTAGAGTCCCTGTATGAGATCCAGGGAGGAGGACGTTGCTCAGGACTAAGCTGCTGGGAGAACAAAGGGGTTCCAGATTTCCCTAGGGTAATTCTCTGACTGCAGAGATGCAGGTCTCACTTCGAGTCCTCTCTGTTCTGCAGAATTCCCAGGCCACAGAGCTCATTTCACTAAGTGCAGCCTGCCCCCCGAGGCAGCCCATCTGCCCTACTTACCACCTCCCAGATACACAGGGTCTTGTGGCAGAGAGCAGGAGCCTGGATGGGAAGAGGAGGCGGCTAACTGAGGTGATTGCTCCCCCCTCCCCCACCAAAAAGACCCTACCCTGTTCCTGGAGTGTTCTCGGGGTCTGCGGGTCCCATTGGAGCCTGCGTAATGGATGGTTACTAACGGCAAGGAAGGACATGAGATGCACACAGTCTGCTCATTATCTGCCTTGCCTCCAGGCTCCCCTTGGAGGAGGGACAGCCCGGGTGGCTCACACAGGGAGGACCAGGCTTGATGTCTTCCTTCTGCTCCGAGGAGGTTGGGTGAGCATCTCCCCGTCACTCCCACCTTTAATCTGACTTGCATGGGGCCGGGGTGCTGGGCTGTGGTGGGAGCCTCTGAACCATGCTTGCAAAAGGCAGGAAGAGCTGGGCAGGAAAAGAGCTCCTGGTATGGCTCCAGGGGAGTAGGAGGACGAGCAGAGGGTGTGGAATGGGAGGCCAGAGGGTGAGAGTCTGGAGGAAGGGGATCTTCTCCAGTTCCCAGAATGACTCTGGTCGCAGAGATAGGAGGCTCCACACTCCTCCAAGGCACTCTTGGAACCCGGTGGGACCCAGTCTCGGCTATAGTGTTCTGGTTGGCCATGATGACTGTGTAATATTCTACATTTGGATATTGCCTCCCTTCCCCCATGCGTACCTTTCTTGCTTGCACCCAGGCTGCTGTCCAGAGAGTCCTCAGAGTCCACCCCCCCCCATGTGCAGCCGCTAAAGTATATGCATGGCTGATACATCAGGGTACCTCTGCTAGTTCTCTGCTGCTAGCCGTGGGGAGGTTGCTGCACACCTTTAATAACCCCACTGGGATCCTGTAAAGAATAGGGGCTCAGCTGCACACCTGAGGGACACTTTGCAGCCACGGGCATGGGTCCTGCTTGTTTGGGAGGCAACCAAGGGCGTTGGCCAGGCTCACGGATGCTTTGCTAGTCAGGGACGATCTTCTTTGTCCACTCAGAGGTTAGGGGGTGGCATCTGGTAGGGCCAAAACTGAAGATAGGAAAGAGGGGGGAGGGGAAGATTGTATCCTCTTGGAAATGAATTAAGATTTTAATTGCAAATCTTGCAAACCCCGCAGACAGCTTGATTTTAAGTGAAAAGATGAGCTAAATTTAAGCTAGCCAGTTAAAGAGCCAAAATGCAGTTTACTAATTAGCTTAAAATGGAAACTAGTCCAGTGATCATAAAGAATTTTTTTCTGGTTAAAAGAAAAAAAAACCCACACAACATGAACCACCCCCCCATGCTTTCTTTTCATCCTGTGACCCACTGAGAACTATAGTCCGGAATGCAGCCTCTGCGGGTGCACTCACTGCCCAAGAGGTGAGGGCAGAGTCGCAGTCTTCATCAGGCTCGCCCTGGGCAGGATGGTGTGATCCAGCTCAGACCAACTCTAACTCCTGAGCATCCGGAGGGGTTCAGTCTCTGTTCTTAGGGAGTACAGAGCCTGAAGCGAGGTCACAGGGACCTTATGTACAGTACCTGGGTGCTGGGGAGTTTGGAGCAGGCAGGGTATGTGTGGAGGGGAGGATAGAGGGCCTCTAGGGGTGAGTAACATTCCAGATGAGCCTCGAGAGATGGTGACTGAGAAAATAAGGGTCAGAGGTAGAGGGACATAAGTCCGGCTGTGAGATGGGAGCGGGGGCAGGTACAGAGAACAGCACATGGCCCATTTTCCAGGCAGGTTGGTGACACACAACAGGTATGAGAAGTTCCAGGTCGCCAGCAAGGTTGGCCTAGCCCCACTGCTGTGGGCTCACAGGTTCTGATCCCTCTTCGCTTGACTGAGGAGGGACTAGGTTAGAGTTGAACTCTGACAGGCCAGCTTCCAGTGTGGAAGGTACATTCTCATTTCTGGGCTATGTTCTTAATATAATTAAATATACTATTAGAGACAGGGAGCCCAAGGCAAGCATGTAGCTCCCCAGTCTCTTTTTATCACCTATGGAATCGGTACTGGGGTGACAGTAAGGATTATGAATAAAATGCTTTGCAGGCTCACTCGGGACATATAAGAATGTGAATCGTTAGGGCACAAAGAACGGCGTTTGGGAGAAAGAACATTCCCATAGCATGTTTTTATACTATAGTTTATGTGTCTACTCCTCCAACTGAAACAGATGGGCTTTCTAAACTATGCCTGCCTTTGGGGAATAGTTTTCCTGCTGCTTTAAAATGGCACAATAAAATGTCCTATGATCAAAAATAAAGTCTTAGCAGGTGACATAACTGTTCCCATACATAAGTGGGGCACTGTGGGTTCTGTGCCCGTGGATTCAGTCAACCACCTATTGGGAAAAAATGTACATAAAAAGTTCAGTGTCTTTTTTTTTTCATCAGGATCTCTAAATAATACAGTGCCACAGCTATTTATGTAGCATTGACATTGGTAGGGTGTGATAAAGCATCATCTGGATGTGGCTTAAGCACAGGGCTGGGCTGGAAATTAGTGGTACAACATCTGCCTGGTGTGCTGGGCTCAAACCAGGTGGGTGTGCATGGGTTCTGGGAAACCCTGTGGCTTTCTATTTAGGATTCTCAAGCATGTGTGGGCTTTGATATTAGCAATGGGTCCCGAGAATGTCCCCTGCATATAACCAAGGGGCAACTGTACACAGACAGTGTACAGACTGTATACACTTAGTTAACACCTTTACAGATGTCGGATATAAATGGAGGAAAAGCTAAATCCTGTGAAGTCCATTGGTGTGGAGTCCCCACGGTGTGTATGAGCTCACTGTTGTCCCATCTGTTGATTCACTCAGTTGAATTTGAGGACTGATTCGTTATCACAGACTCTAGAGTTCGGTGCCTCGGTGAAAAGGCCCAGACAGCTGTCACCCTGCCGTTCTTCTTACTCAAAGGAGGGGTCCTTCCTGTTGAGAAATGATACTGTTTCTCCTCCTGCATCCCCCCTCAGAAGACAGTTGCGCAGACCTCTTAGGTCGAGTCTGTGAAGGAATCAGCAGACTGAGCGAATGCACATGGAAGCTGGGAGGGGAGATTCGAAGATTCATATGGAGGGCAATGTGCTCTCTGTATAAAGCATGAGGACCTGAGTTTGATTCCCAGCACCCGCAGGAAAAAGAGCCAGGTGTGGTACCAAACTTGTAATCCAATGCTGGACCCAGAGACTCTCTGGTCAGCCAGTCTGGTTATTTGTTAAGTTTCAGGTCAGTAAGAGACCTTGTCTCGGCCGGGCCGGGCGGTGGTGGCGCATGCCTTTAATCCCAGCACTCGGAGCAGAGCAGGCGGATCTCTGTGAGTTCGAGGCCAGCCTGGTCTACCAAGTGAGTTCCAGGAAAGGCGCAAAGCTACACAAAGAAACCCTGTCTCCAAAAACCAAAAAAAAAAAAAAAAAAAAAAATACAAGGTAGATGGTACCTGAAGAATGATACCCAAGGATGACCTCTGGCCTCTATCCGTATGTACACACACACACACACACACACACACACACACACACACACACACACACACACACACACTATAGCTCTCAAAGTCTTAAGAATACGTAGTAGTGACCCCCTTCATTTTCCATGTCCTTCCCATGGGCAACTGACCTTTGAGGAGCAAGCAGATGTCCAGGTGAAACAGTGCCTACCTAACTTGCAACGCCTGTTCCCTGCCTTCTGATCATTCTGGCTGCCTGTTAGCATCCTCTTAGCATGCTGCTTCTTATCCCCTCCCGTCCTCCTGAAGATTCCGTTCTTGTCCTGTGGTTTGGACTCTGTGTTCTATGGGTCCCCTTCTCATCCTCACTCTGGACAGCTCCCCCCCAAGATGAGCAAGCCCTATAGGACCTTGGCGGGAAGTCCCAAGCTAATCCATAAGTGGGTCTTTTTTTTTTTTTTTTTAACTTTCTTGATAAAATTCCAGATTTCTAGTAACTTCACAGTATTTTTGAAACTCTGCTGCTTAGAGGCAGCTTCAGATGGCATTTTAAATATGCACATATGAATATCAGTAATGTCTTCCAGTGCACAACGCAAGTGGATTCTAAGCCTTCCCACATCAGCTAGAGTGACCATATAATGTATTATCCCCACTAGGATACGTTAGCAAGTCAAAGGGAGACAGCTGGGCATTTGCCAGGACATAGGCAGGACCCTGGCTGTCCCAGGCCCACTGTGATGAGCATGGCTCTAATATTAGCTGATCGTCTCAGTGGTCAGCCTGCAGCCTGCCAAGAGCTGCTCTGGAGCATACAGGCAACATGATGGAGCAGACAAATGAATGTCCTCAAGATGAAATTGTCCTGTTGAGACACTATAAACTGAAATTCACCCACAGTGTCCTGTGACGCCTGCCTTATTGTATTTGGGACATTTAGATGTTTACAGCCCCGGGGTTTCTCAATGCAACAGACATTTAAATATATATATATTTATATATTTATATATATATATATATATATGATGGACTCTAAGCCTGGAGAGATGGCTCAGCAGTTAAAAGTACACATTGCTCTTGCAGAGGATCCAAGTTCCTTTCCCAGCACCCACATCCACCTGTAACTCCAGCTTCAGGGTACCCAACACCCTCTTTTTCCTTGTGTGAGCATCTGTACTCATCTGTACAAGCCCACATGCAGACAGACACACATACACATCCTTGAAAATAAAAATAAATAAGAAAAAAAGAAAGCCAGCTGCAAATTGTTTTTAATTTTCCACTTGACTTCAGATACTTCAGAAGTTCATTTGATGGATGCAAATCGTTAAGAAATTCTTTCGAATAAATAGACAGCGAACAACGTTATCCTTAGACTATGACAGGTCAGCACTTTTATAATAGGACTGTGAGGTCAGATGGCTGTAGAAAGGACTCAGTGCCTTGGTTGGTGCCACACATACTCCGACCCTGAGAGCTGTAGGAATGCAGAAGTCACCTTCAAGAGATGAGCTGTGGGGGCAATAAAGACCCAGGACACTTGAACTTGGGACAGGAGCCATTAAGGACCAGGAAGGCTGGCCTGTATATTGCTCTCTGGGTTTCTTTTTTCTCTACTAAGGATGAAAATCCTAAAGTGAAAAGGCAGAAGAAATGGCCCTCATAAGAGCCTGTGCGAGGAGAGAGCCGTGGAGAGTCACTCGCTTACCACAGCAGTTTCTGGGTTTTGACAAACCATCTGTAATTTTGCCAGACGGAATTACAGAAAACTGGCAGGGGAGAAAAGGTCATCATTTTCCAAAAAAGGAGGAAAAGTGGGATTCTGGAAAATACAAACGATACATTTCATATTAATATCGGTTCTGAGAAAAGCTTTCAACAAGTCTTTGAAGAGCTAGTGTGGAAATGCTTGGCAGGAAAGGCTGTTGCTAAGAGCCAAACCCACCCATTCATGGTCTTACCAGACTAGACAAGGCCAGAGAGACCTTTCTTGACATCCCATGAATGGTATGGAGGCGACTAGGCTGGCTGAGGAGACAGTTGGGGTGGCTTCATCTGTCCTTGGACAAACCTATCGAAGTATTGATAAGAAGATCAGCGGAGGCGCCTGGGAGGCCTCTCCAGCGCTCTGCCCCTGCATTCTCCCCTCCCCCACCTGCTCTGCTAATGTGCTTATGGCTGACAAGGATGAAGGAGACGCTGGAGATTTCTCTCTCCGTGTTCGCTGCTGTCACAGAGCTGGTGGGTTAGACGCCAGATTTGAGAGTTGAGGAGATTTTGGTTGGCTAAAATGATGGATGGAAACCAATAAAATGACATTTTAGTGGGAATAAAGATAAATCCTGTCTGTAGATAAAAACAAAACCAATTAGCTCAGCACAAGATGGAAAAAATCTGACGTCAGTTCACTTCAAAGACTGATAGGATTATGATTGACCATGGTTTACTCTGAGCCAACATCCATACCCTGGCTACTCAAATAATAATAATAGTAATAGTAATAATAATAATAATAATAATAGTAATAGTAATATCAACGTGAATCTCATTCACAGCAATGAGATCATAGTATTCTGGGTTCTATGGGCAGGGCCACCCTGTTAAGGTCCTGTGAGGTTATCATGTGCTAGGGATGGGCCTCTATGCAGATAAGGAGTCTAGAAACCATGGGCCATGCTATGTGTCTAGGCATGCAAATGGAGAGCATTATCCTGGAGAGATGCAGCCTCTCTTCTGGCATTTGAAAGTCTAATGTGTGTGATGGGAAACTGTGTTTCATCATTTTTACAGATGGTCTGTTTTCTTCAGCGTTGTGTCCTGGTGAAGCCTTAGAAGGATATCCTCCGGGAGAGATGGACATGCGCTTGGTTCCCACAAGTCGAGGGCCACTGTCATCAGGGATACATAGTGATGGTAGGGGACAGGCTTGAAGGTGCATTCGGATCCTCACCAAGGCCTTGCTGATGGGGCGGGAGATGGGAACTCAGGACAGGGAGAGCTTGCTGGCAAGCTCCAAAGTACTCAAGTGGACGGCATGACTGAAAGCTGTGAATGGGAGTTTGCAGCTAGCATGGTCTGGCAGGGTGTGTTAGAGGCCGCCATTGGCCTTTGAGGCAGGAACGTAAAGTCTATGCCAAGATGTCTGTATGTCATGATAGGCAACAGAATGAGATGGCACAGGTTAACTCTCATTGGTTCAGTTAGCCCAGAAGTAATGGAGCCGACAGGAAGATCCTTACATGGGGTATTACTGTGATATTTCTGAACAGATAGATGCTTCAGGCATGAGGCAGGCAGACTGAATAAACTAGATTGAAAGGGTCAATGAAGGATGTTTTGGCAAGGGCACCTAGGGTAAAATGTAAAGTAATATACTTAATCACTGGGACTCTGTCTTTGAGAGGGGCTGAGTGTCTGTGTCAGGGATGCTGTAGAACAGACAGTTACATTGGCAGGCAGGCAGGAAGCCATAACTTAATGCTCCTCATTGATGAACGAATCTCTCTGCTTCTCACTTTATAGAACATTTATCATGTGAGGGTATAACATATGTATCCTCTGTACATCATATACCATTTTTGAGACAGGATCTCACTATGTGGCCCAAACTGGCTTCAAACATGTGCTTGTCCTGTCTCAGGCCCCCTAAGTGTTAGGATTGTAGCTGTGCCCCACCATTCCTGATTTATAGTTTAGATTGTAATATCAGGAGTGGAAGCTGGAGTCTGCAGACTAACCAGTCCGTGGTTCTGAGATTCTCTGATGACTGTATTTGCTTGATAGGACTCCCATAATGAAATGCCGCACACCAGATAATTTTAACAACTCTATTGTCTTGTGATTCTAGAGATTAGAAGGCCAAGGGCAAGGTGTGGGCAGCGTTCTTCCTCTGAGGACTGTGGGAGAAGCTCCCCTTGGAAGGTAGATGCTGTGTTCTGTCATTATATCCAAATATCTCAGCCTTCCTTTCTCCCTCCCTCCTTCCCTCCCTCCCTCCCTCCCTCTCTCCCTCTCCTTCTTCCTCCCTTCCTCCCTCCCTTCCTTTATTTATATAGAGGAGGGATCGTTTATGATCTCTCTCTCTCTCTCTCTCTCTCTCTCTCTCTCTCTCTTCGTGTGTGTGTGTGTGTGTGTGTGTGTGTGTGTGTGTGTGTGTGTGTGTGTGTGCGCACACATTTACATGCATGGGTATGAATGGGCTTATGTGACTGTATGGAGGCCAGAGGAGGGAATTGGCTATTGCTGGTCATTGTTCCCTTGAGGCAGGATCTTCTGTGAGCCTGGAGCTCACAGGTTTTTTTTCCAATTAGACTGGCAGCCACCTTGGCCGGGCAATCCTCTTGTCCCTGCCTCCCTCACTGTTGGGCTTTCAGGCATGTGTGGGGCCATGCCTGGCTTGTTACTCGTTCCTGGGATCTGAACTTCAATCCTGCTTGCACTCTGAACTGCCACACTTTGTCTCCAGGCCTCTAGAACATTTTCATCATTCCAAACTGAAACTGTAACTCCAGTAAGCAGCAGCTTCCTAACTCTGACCTCCCAGTGCCCATCTATCATTTTGCCTCCACCCACTCTAGGGAGGTCATATAAGTAGAATGCTACAGTATTTATCCTTTGGGGCTGGCTTAGTCACGCAGCATAATCTCTGCGGTAGCAGGTGTCAGAATTCTTCTCCCTTTAAAGTTGAAATCATATTCTATGCCATGGATACCCCACATTGTGTTTATCCCGTCCATCACCAATGCATACTTCGGTTATCCCCACCTTCCGGCTGTTGCACCTAATGCTGGCATGCATGTGGACGTGCAAACACCTCACCGCATCCCTGCTTTTAATTCTTTTAAATATATTCTCAGAAGTGAAACCTCTCTCTCTGTCTCTCTGTCTCTGTCTCTGTCTCTCTGTCTCTGTCTCTCTCTCTCTCTCCCCCCCTCTCTCGGTGCTGATTGTGACCAGGTAACTTGGTGTTGTGGCCATAGGTGCTTTGGACAGCACTATGTTTTCTGTTTCATTCATTCCCAGCCCTAAGTGTGGTGCCTGGCACTGGGCAGATGGTTTTGGAGAATGCTGAATGAAACAATAGGTATGCAAAGCCTCACATTTCTGGGTGATTTTTTTCTTATTGTTTCTCTAGGAATAAAGGCTACAAAACACCCATTTTTTCCTTTCTCTCTCTTTCTTTTTTTCACACATTGCACAAATGCTGTTATTAATCCCACTGAGCACTGTGGTTACATTGTCCTAGAGAGTCTACCTCATTAATTATGATGACAACATTTTCTGGGCTCAGGTCACAAATTATCTCAAAGTGACGTGGAATAATAGTCTGTTAAAATGTTTGGGCACAAAAAAATCACACATTATCAATTAAGCCTTTAGATATTTTTCTTGCACACTTTAGATCTTTTAAAAATGCTGTCTAGATTATACTTAATTGACTTAAAATGCATACCCTTCTAATTATTCTAAATTTTGCTTTTTTTTTTTAACCCAGATTTTAAGATTGTGGGAAAACCATGGCTGTTTAATCCTCAAGGTTAAGAGTGTAATGATGCTCTTTACTGCCTCAAAAGCAAGTGGACTGAGTTCTGAATGGACTCTCATTTGTAATTTCACTCCAGTGGAAATAATATCCTGTAAGAAAATCTGCGCTGTTTTGCAGCTGAACTGGGCGTGTTTCTCCTTTCCCACCTCAGGGTTTTGGTTTTTTTTCCATCCTTAGACATTGGTTGTGCCAACCAAATAGCCACAAAGCACCCCAAACCAGGAACATAAGCATGGCTAAGAAGAATCATCTTTAATAATTTGCCTGTGGTTATCATTTTCTTTCCATTCTTAAAACACCACACCTCCACGGTGTGTTTTCTTTCTGTGTGTGTGAGTGTATGATGTGTGTACTTTAGTGTGTGTTCAGGCATGCACTTGCTGTGTGTGAGAGTGTATGATGTGTGCACTTTAGTGTGTGTTCAGGCATGCACTTGCTGTGCTGTGGTGTAGAGCTAGGACAGCCTCGGCTGTCAGTCCCTGTTTCCACCCTGTTTAAGATAGTTTTGTTGTTGTTGTTGTTGGCCACTGCACATGCCAGGCTAGCTGGCCCATGAACGCCCACGTATCCGCTGGGTCTGTCTCCCATCTTACTGTAGGGATGCTGGGATTACCAGTGGGAGCTCCCACGGCTAGTTTTACCTGCCCTCTGGGCATTCCAGCTCAGGTCCTCACCTTGTGTGACAAGTGCTTTATCCACTGAGCCGTCTTCCCGGCCCCAGGTATCCAATATGTCCTCAAGCATTACTGCAGAACAGAGGGGAGAAAGCATAAATCCTGAGAGGGGAGCATGGGAAATGGGGAGGAGAGCTCAGAGCGAGGATACACTGGTATTACATCTCACCCTTCTGAAATGCCTTCCCTGTAGTACCTGCCTCTTACAGATGCAGAGGACTCACCTGGGTTGGGCAGGGCGGTGAAAACTCTTGACTGGACGACCTATTTGCCAACGTCTGTGGTCTCATTTCTCTTCCCGCCAAAGTTTGGAACGTGCATGTCACCACAGTCTACCTGTGGTGTCCAGGAATCCACCTTGCACCCTACATTGCCTCTCCGCAATTCTGCAGGTCACCTCCAGCCCTCCACCACTGTGCACATGGGTTTTCCTCCGGCCTGGTGCTCCTCGATGTGCTCTACAGAGAACCGAGGACAGTGCCCACCTCCTGGAAGCTCTGTGCTGGCAGCTTCCTGAGGCCACTTCCTCCTCTCAGCTGCCTGTTTCCTGGCTGCTCTTTCAGCATTCCCTTCTCTCCGCCTGGCCATGGCTCTGCCCCCAGTACCTCTCCGATTTTCTACTTTAAAAGGTTCATGGGCGATCTCTTTGCCAACGTCCTCCAGTTCTGTCTCTGCAGCTGCCACAGAGTCCCGATGGAGTCTGGCTGTCCTCAAGTGACCTTCTTCATCCTTCCGGCCCTGTGTGTCCTACAGTACTTTCCCTAAAGTCCATCCTTCCTCCCTCTGACCTCGGGGTCCTCATTTCCGGAGCACTGAAAACACACTGGGCTGTTTTACAACAGATCCTGACTCTGACTGTCCGGGTCACACTCAACCTCAGCCCTCCAACCCACCGATGCACATATCTGCCCGGAGACTTCCTTTCGTCCCTCCATCTCCAGAGTCTGGCTTACTCTTCCCCTCCAGGCTTCTGGTCTGGACCCTTTCTTTTAGCTCCATTTCATTCCTCACACCTGCAGTGTGAGCCCCTCGTTCACGTCAGGCCAACCCCCTGGGCTGACAGCAGGCCCCGCTCTTCTTTTTTGGACTATTGCCCACACCATTGTCCTTCACCCACCTGGTACAGTTCAATCAGCAGTATCTGGAGCCCTTCTGTCTCCACCTACCACATATTTTCCATGAAATAACCTTATTTTTTAAGTCTCCTTAGCTAGGACAGGGGACAGGCACGGCCATCTCTCTTCTGCCTACATCTTTGGGTACCAGAGTGACAGATCTCATCCCCAGGCTTGCCATCTAACGAAGTGTGTATGTGGGGGGACTTCCAGAAAGATAGACTTCAGAGCCCCAGGGAGGTCTGGAAAGTTGCCCGATAACTTTGTATTCCTTTATTATTAGGTGACTATTAGGAGTGGAAGTTAATACTTAAAACTTCAGAATTTTGCCTCCAGGGGACAGAGCCCACCCTTGAGTCAAGCCTTCCTTTCTCTGCTTCGTCCTCACTTGTCACTTGTCAGCATCTTTATTTCTGGCCGTGGGTAATCAAGTTCAGACCACTAACCTATGTATAGGCTGGGTATGTTACTGACTCTTGGATGTGTTTTTCTTACAATTTTCTTTTGATGACATTCTGGTCTCTTCCGTGATAACAGTGAGCCCAGATCTCTGGATCTGTCACAAGTTAGTCTGTAAAGTGACAGCATCACACGGGCTGTGGTCACTGGAGAAGGAGGACCGGGTGGCCTCTTTCTGCATCGTTGGTCTCCTGGGGCACAAGGATTCTCATGGAGTTACAAGCCATGAGAACATGCAGACAGGGACGCCCCTTGCAGGACATGGCCCAGAGGGAGGCGCTCTGCAGTGGCAAGCACCACCATGCTTGTCCATGTTTGGTGAGGCAGCTGCCAGGGGCGCAGGGACAGCGCGTGGGGAACAGAGGGTGGGCAAGAGGGTCCCCGGGGTCCCGGGATGGGCTGCAAACGTCCCTCGCTTTCTTGCCTTCTTGTCTTTTGTCCCTGCGCCTCCTTGGAGCCTTCTGGCTGAGGATCCTGGGGCAAGGACCAGGGAGGGGACCAGGGCGGGGACCCAGGCGGGACCCAGGCGCGCCCAGCTCTGCGCCCCGCCCGCCACGTCTCCTCCCGGCCACGCCACCGAGGCCGCCCCCTCGCGGGCAGCGCGGGCGCCGGGTGCTCGTTCTCGGCGGCGGCGGGCCCGGGTTGCCATGGTGACCGGCGGCAGCCACAGCAGGGCCGGCCCCAGCGCCAGCGCCGCGGCGGCTCGGCAGGGCGCAGTGTGTGGGTGAGCGCGGCCGGAGCGGGCGCGGCCCGGCCTCAGCATGGAGGACGGCTTCTCCAGCTATAGCAGCCTGTACGACACGTCCTCGCTGCTGCAGTTCTGCAACGGTGAGCGCGGGCGGGCGGACGAGGGCACGGGGACCGAGCGGCGAGGGCCAGGCCGGGCCGCGGGCGAGGCCGCGCCAAGTAGCCCTGGTTCCCGCCGGCGCATTGTGCTAGGGCTGCGGGGCCGCGCCTCTCCCCGGCTGTGGGCTCCCGGGCTCCCCGGTGCCCGCCCCCGGGGCTCCCGGTGCGGGCGGATCCGTGGCTCCCGGAGCCCCAGCGGATGCAGCGGCGGAAAGCGCGCGCGGGAGCCCGGGAGCCGGGAGGCCCGGGCGACCTCGGCATTCGGGGAACGTGTTGCTCTTTCGCTTCCAAACTCACATCTGTTTGGACAGTGCTGGATGCAGAACTCAGCAAACAAATCACTGCTGGAACAAAACCCTTTTAGGATGCACGCAGGGCTGGCTGCAGATGGACCTCCAGAATCCTTTTGGGGCCACTTGGATGGAATCATCACGGTTTAATGTGATCTAGAGCCGGGGTGGACCTGGCTTAACAGTGTTAGACCTTATTTATTTTATTTATTTTGTTTATGGGATCATAGATTTTTTTTTTTGCTTGTGAGTATGTGTGTGGCAGTTTTTACCAAAAGGAAACATACATCGCTACCAATATGCATCTTAAAAATACATAGAATCATACATGCTGTAAAGATTTTGTAGTCTCTCTTGCGGGGTTGGGAAAGATTTTTCACTGCGCTCTGCATATTTTATCAGAACATGATGTGCGATAATTCATGCACAAAAGTTTACCACACATCTTTTTATTTGCATGTTGGGAGCTATTGCTTTATCAAAAGTTTGTTAAAGGGGGAAATAAGGATTTTAAAGAATTTGCTCAAGCGTGATCAGGATAAACTTTGAATTCTAGACTTGAACAACTGTAGAAATTTTACATTGCAGTTGTAATTGTCATCTAGGGAGGCATTTCTTGTTAGTAACACCTGTTTGCAAACCAGAGCTGTCTCTGAGTGGTGAAGAGGAGCGAATGTGTTGGTTCATTCAATATGCTGATTTTCTTTGTCTGGTGGAATTTGTCCTTTTTGAAAAATGACTGTATAGACTTAGTTTTTTTTTTTTTTTCAGCTTATAATTTTCAAGTGGGGCAGATAGAATGCATTTGGTATTCGGCTGGCCACTGGGGTACTTTATAGTATAGACTCATGGGAATGTTTTTGCTCCCGGGTAGGTCGAATAGCTTCTTCAATTAGCACTTTGAATAGTTTCCTTAATTGGCTGATAATCAATCATGTCTGAACAGCTACTTTTGCTGTCCAAGGTAGGTGCAACCTTTAGCATGGTTCTAGTAGAGTTCTTATGTCGGCTGTGGAAAGCTTGAGGCTGAAAAGAAGAGTCGACACCCAGGCACAGAGCCTTTACAGGCCCCACCTGTGGGCATATGATTGATGGCTGGACTCTGACGATGAAAATGGGGACTGGGATTTTATTGGGGCAGTTCTTTGGGGTGGGGTGCCTAGATCCTTGAGTAGTTCTGTCATGAAGTTGGTTCATTTATGAGTGTTTTGGTCACTTGCCTTCTGTTAACTGCCAGCTTAGAGACGTTGGTATGATATTTGACTAGTTAATGAAGATTTTGGAAGGTGAAAACCAGCTCTTGCATGCTGGAGAGGTGACAACCTGAAGAAAAATAGCTTTAAAATTAAACAATAATGGCACTTTCAAACAGCACAGACAACTGTTGAATTTGCCTCCCTTGAAGAGTTAGTTCTGTGGTAATTAATTTTTCTTTTTCTTTCTTTCTCTCTCTCTCTCTCTCTCTTTCTTTTCTTTTTCTTTTTTTGTTACCTTAATGACAAAAGTTTAAAACCAAAGAGATTTTAGAGGACAGAAATGGCCTTTATCCAGGGATGTCTTAGGCAACAGATGTATGTGTTGATGTGAAATTATTCAGTAAGTTTCCATTAACTGAAAATATAAATGAATGCCATTCAGTTAATTACTACGATGATTCAGTTGAAGCAGCGGGTCACCGAGAAGCCATCTCAAGAAGAACTAAATGAAACATTTGAGTATTTCATTAGCAGCACTGGGAAGAGAGTCCTCTGGCCTTTTAAAGCAGAGATTTACATTTCAATGGCCAGACCCCAGCAGGATCATATGTGAACTCACACATGTTCATATGTCCAGCTCGCCTCGTGCTTTTTGAAATGACAGGGACTCAGATGTCCTCTAGCTGTACTGTGTCAGCCTCCGAAGAGGCAACACACACTTACCGCCTGGATGGTCACATGACAAGACACAGGCGGAAGATGACGCATCAAGGAGAGAAAGTCCCCTCAGCAGTGAGATGTCTAATCTCCCCTCTCAACCTTACTCTTGTTCCCCTCCACACTGGCTTTCTAAGGGCTGCTGTGTAGGAAGTTCCGAAGCCTCCAGGCTCCTGAAAATGCTGTCCACACACATCGTTTAGGACCTCACTCTCACTTAAGTTGAAATTTTGTACATTTTTTTCCTTCTAAATATTTAGAGTTTGTAAAGTGAGCTAGAAGTGTGTGTGTGTGTGTGTGTGTGTGTGTGTGTGTGTGTGTGTGTGTGTATGGGTGCAGGTGTGTGAAGGGCAGAGGCTGGTATCTGGTGTCTCTAGCATCCTCTACCTCACTTTGGAGACAGGGTCTTTCTTCCTGAATCTTGGGCTTGCTGTTTAGGCTACACTGGCTGGCTAGCAATCTAGCGCGCGTGTGTGCAGGCCAGAGTACAGCTTGAGGAAGTAGGTTCTCTCCTTCCACTGTGTGGGCTCCAGGGATGAAACTCAGGTCATCTGTGTTGGGGACAAAGCACTTTTACCCACTGAGCCATCTACCAACCCTTATTTTATTTTTATTTGTTCATTTTTGTGGTGCTGGGAAACAAATATTTTCATCACACCAAAAGTACCCATAGTAACCCATTGCCCTGGCCCCTGGCCACCATTAATTTACTTCCTGTCTCTACAGATTCTGGATATTAAAAAATACAGTTTTAGGAAGATGGGTTTTAGTTATGCATATTTGTGTTTCTGTGTGAGGCTGTGTGCCCATGACCACACGTGCCTCGGGAAGCCAGAGGTGTCAGGTCCCTTGCCACTGGATTTTTGCAGGAGTTTCTGAGCTGTCTGATATGAATGCTGGGATTCAGACCTAGGCCCTCTGCGAGTACATGCTCTTAACTGCTAAGCCATCTCTCCGGCCTCCCAAAGACATTTTTATTTGTCATAGATTACTTATACACAATGATAGGCTTCATTAAGACTAATTTTTTTTTTCTGTTATGGATACCAACATACATACTTCTGTGTGGACATATGTCCTTATTTTGGGGGGCAGATAAAGAAGAATGGAATTATTGGGTCCTGTGGTGACTCTGGGTCTAACAGTTTATGAGCCTATTTGAATTTCTTGAAATCTAAATCTAAAGCGCTTTTTTCTTTCTATTGCTGATAAAACAGTGAGATCCAAGAGAGAACCAAGTGGGAAGGAAGTGGGATGTCCCTGCTTTGTACCTGTAGGTCCTTAGGTATTCCTGTCTGTGAGCTCACCCGGTGAGTCAGCGGCCACCCTTGCCGGGCAGGTCTCTCATTTCCTTGCTTGTTTTCTTAGGCCTTTGAGCTGATTCTCCACAGTCAAGTCGACCCAGAGGTGAATTCGACAGATGTGGCTGCTCTGGCTGAAATAGGGAGCCCTCTTATCCTGCCTCTTCCCGCTGTGCAGGAGCAGGGCGCTGGCTGCTGCTCACTACTCCACCTGGCACCCTTTCCGCTTTGGACAATTCAGACCATCAAGTCCTGTTTGTAGCCAAAACTTGGCCCCCAGTTTGCTCCCTGGGTCCATAACAATCAAATTTAATCCCTTGTTTAAAGCAATCACATGCAGTGGGTAGTCCTGTGTTTGAAGCCCACCCAGAGCTCTTCCAGACTCTTCTTTTAGCTAAACATTAACATATAAAATTTGCAGGGCATGGTGGTGCATGCCTTTAGTCCCAGCACTCAGGAGGCAGAGGCAGGTGGATCTCTGTGAGTTCAAGGCCAGCCTAGTCTACAGAGTGAGATCGGGATAGCATAGAGAGATTGTTTCTGAAAACAAACAAACAAACAAACACCAAAACAAGCAAAAGACAGACAGACAGACAAACAGATAGATAGAAAGATTGCTCATTTCCTGCCATTCTAGATCCTCAATTTTCCTAATTTGTGTCACCTGCTTCTTTTTGTCTGTGTTTCTTTTTTTAACTTTTTTATAGGTGAATGTGAATCTCTAGACATAACACTTCTGATTTTGTTGTTGTTGTTGTTTTGTGTGTGTGTGCGCGCGTGAGCGTGCGCGCGTGTGTTTGGGGAACAGCCTCTCCTGGTGTAGCCCAGTCTGAATAGAACTCTGAACTTCTGGTCCCCACATCCCGAGTGGTGGGATGACAGGGGCCCGCCCGGGTCATCATGGTCATCCCTGACATGTTTATTTTTTTAATTACATTTTTATTATTTGTGTGGGGTGGTTGGGGGATGCCATAGTGCCCATATAGAAGTCAGAGGCCACCTTTTGGGGATCAGTTCTCTCCTTCTACCATGTGGGTCCTGGCAATGGAAACAGGGTCTGAACAGGTGCTGAGCTGTCTTGCCAGCCCCCCTGAGGTTTTTAAGTGGAGCCAGACATCACCCTAACAGTCCCATCTGAGATGATATTGACTCCTCTTGTCGTATTATAGAACTGCTTCTAATTTTACCTAAGTCTTGTATCTCACATGATTATGGCAAAGTTCTTGCCTTGATTTCCTCACTGTTAATAGCTTTTTTTTGAGGATTTTCTTCTCTAGGCAGTGCTCTCTCCAATTACAGCCCAATACAACCTGTGTTGTGCTGTGTGACATTCCATCATCACTCACAGCAGCTCAGTCTGGAGGCACCGTGGAGGTTTAAAGGGTTTGGCCTTGGCTCACAGCCCTTCACTTTCCTTCTTGCCTTTGAAGGAGGTGTTGAAAAAGACCTTGCCAGATTCCCTCTGGAACCTGTGAGGACAGAGTGTGTCTCCTACCTTCCCAAGGTGGCCAGTACCTTCTTTTCTTTCCTGACCCTGGCCAGTCAAGCTTACTTAACCTGTCTCCTCAAATTTCAATATCGCTGGAGGGTGATCTTTCCAGTACTCGGAATCGTTTTCTCTGACTTTGAAATGGAAATGTTTGTTGTTGTTCGTTTTATATAAGTTCTCTCTATGTAGCTCTTGCTGTTCTAGAGCTCACTGTGTAGACCAGGCTGGCCTTGAACTCAGAGATCTGTTTGCCTCTGCCTCCTGAGTGCTGGGATTAAAGGAGTGCGCCACTGCATCCAGATAGAAATTTAATTTCCATGTATTTCTACTTTAAGAATTAACAGTGAGCCAGGCAGTGACGGTGCACACCTTTTAATCCCAGCACTCAGGAGGCAGAGGCAGGCAGATCTCTGTGAGTTTGAGTCTGGTCTACATAGTGAGTTCCAAGATAGCCAGGGCTACACAGAGAAACTCAGTCTCAAAAAAGGCTCCCCCCTGAAAAAAAAAAAAAAAACCTAACAGCGATTTAATAATAATATTTAAAAACTTAAAATGACATTTCTACTTACATGTGTGTACATGTACATGAGTGCATGTGTGTGTGTGCATGAACATTGGTGTTTTGCACTTCTGTGGCATGTGAATAGAGATCTGAGGACAGCTTGCAGGAGCTGAATCTCTCCTTCCACTGTGTGGGTTCAGGGAATTGAGCTCAGGTCATCAGGCTTAGTGACAAGTACCTTTACCAACTGGGTCAACGTGGCAGCCCCTTGATGATAATCTGATTCACGTCTGATGTTTGTGATACTGGTGACTGTCTTGTGGTCAAATTTTCAAAATGACTAACACTTAAAAGTTTCTCCTGGATCTAGGAACTCCTAAGGGAACCAGCTGGACACCAAGAGGCATCTCCAAGCCTCTGTGGCGCCCCATACTCTCCTGCTGGGACAGAGCTCTGACATAGATCGCGGTGGCATATCAAAAGGAAAAGCCTGTATGGGAAAGAGCAAAGTGAGTGTCTAGGGAGCTCTCCTGACTGCTGCCAGGCCTCCACCCAGCAAGGACTCTATTTCACAAGGAACCCACAAGCATTTATGACGTTATAAACAAGCCCAAGTGTTTGGGTGGGGAAAAAAAATCCCCCGAATGTGTTTTAAAAGCCATCATTAATTGGTTATTATTTGTACCGGAGATAATGTGAGTCCCTTTCACACATTCTTTTAAATTTAAAAGAAATAGTTGGGTAGGATGTGGATGAGAAGAGAGAAACAATGTCTTTGTCTCTGCTGTTACAGTCTGTTCATGCTCTGAAGCTTGTTGCCTAAAAGCTTGTGTTGCTGACAACATGGGAAACGAGACACACTAGTGTGCCTTGCACACTCTAAAGAAAGGCGTTCTCTCCAAGGACTCAGATCTGCTCGACTTTGGAATTAGAATCTTTTTGCTTGTTTGTTTGTTTGGTTTTTGTTTCGCTTTATTTATTTATTTATTTATTTATTTATTTATTTATTTATTTATTTGTTTGTTTGTTTGTTTGTTTGTTTGTTTGTTTTTCAAGATAGGGTTTCTCTGTAGTTTTGCACCTTTCCTGGAACTCACTTGGTAGCCCAGGCTGGCCTTGAACTCACAGAGATCCGCCTGCCTCTGCCTCCTGAGTGCTGGGATTAAAGGCGTGTGCCACCACCACCCGGCTTTATTTTTTTGAGACAGGGTTTCTCTGTGTAGCTCGGGCTATCCTGGAACTCACTCTGTAGACCAGGCTGGCCTAAAGTTCACAGAGATCCGCCTGCCCTAGCCTCCGGAATGCTGGGATTAAAGGCGTGTGCCACTGCTGCTGGGGTGAGAACTTTCTTTCTTTCTTTCTTTCTTTCTTTCTTTCTTTCTTTCTTTCTTTCTTTCTTTCTTTCTTTCTTTCTTTCTTTCTTTCTCTTTCTTTTTCTTATTAAGAAATTTCTGTTCATTTTGCATACCAACCACAGATGCCCCTCTCCTCCCTACTCCTGTTCCCTCAGACTTCCCCCTCACCCTACCCCCAGTTCCTGCCTCCTCCAAGGCAAGGCCTCCCATGGGGAGTCAGCAGATCCTGGTCCATTCAGCTGAGGCAGGTCCAAGTCCCCCTGCACCAAGGTTGTGTAAGGTGTCCCACCATAGGTAGTGGGCTCCAAAAAGCCAGCTCATGCACCAGGGATGGATCCTGATCCCACTGCCAGGGGACTCCTTAAGCAGGTCAAGCTAAACAACTCTCTTGCCTATGCAGAGGGCCTAGTCCAGTCCCATGGAGGCTCCACAGCTATTGGTCCACAGTTCATGAGTTCCCACTAGTTTGGTTTGGTTGTCTCTGTACGTTTCCCCATCATGATCTTTTGATGCCTCTTGCTCATAGAATCCTTCTTCTCTCTCTTCTACTGAACTGGCCTACTCCAGTAATCAGATTGGTAAATACTCTGTCATCATAGAACCTCCATCCAGTAATGGATGGAAGCAGATGCGGAGATCCACAGCCAAGCATCAATCCAGTCTAGAACTTTTTCTTTAATGAATAGTTAGTCATCCTTTTTAAAGTCTTGGGTCAGCCAGGAGAAGGGAGGCAGGTTCTAATATTGAAGAAATGGTCTAAATGCTTTCAGAAAGATTGCTAACAAAAAAAGAGTGAGTCACAAACACATTTACTGTCCTGCTGGGAGCAGGACTCTTCCTGCAGACCCGGGAGAGTCTCCTATTTGGTCAGGACAGAGTTGTATCTCCTCTAAAGAAATGATTCTTCAGGAGAGATTTCTGTTTTGTTTTGATTTGATTTGATTTGTTTTGTTTTGAAGATAGGGTTTCTCTGTGTAGTTTTGGTGCCTGTTCTGGATTTGATCTGTAGACGGGCTGGCCTCGAACTCACAGAGATCCGCCTGCCTCTGCCTCTCGAGTGCTGGGACTAAAGGCGTGCGGCACCACCACCCAGCCTTTGTTTGTTTTTCTTTAAAAGCACACTATTTATTACTCATTTAAGAATCAGATTGAAGGCCGGTGAGGTGGCAGACTACCCGTAATCCCAGCATGATGTAGGTGGAACAACCAGGAGCTTAATGCTGTATGTACTTAGTGAGCTCAAGGCCAGTCTAAGCTGTGAGCTCTTATGTCAGCTGCCGCCATCTCCCACACCTGCAGAAAAGAAAACCAGGCAGACACACGTCCAGTTTTGTTTATTCAGAACTGTACCTTTCTCTACAAACACTGTCAGCGTGGACGCGCTTGTGGTGTACTCCTGGGTGTCTGCTGATCTTTCTTTATTCTGCTAACCTTTTAGAAAACATTTAAGCTATTGGCCTTGAATAATGACGCTTACTGGCAGGAGCAATCTGGGCTGTGATGTATGTGATGGCCAGAGGCCAGGAGTACCAAGACCTGAGAGTCTGGGGTCTTCTCAAAGGAAGTTTCCTACAAGGGCTTTGGGGTCAGAGGGAGAGAGAACCAGGTGAAGGCCGCAGGCCCCAGGCCCCTGAGGGTGGTGACTGTGTTGGAGTGTGGTCCAGGGCTGATTGGAGTGTGGTCCAGGGCTGGTGGTGTGTTCTGCTCCGTGCACCCTTTGTAGTGGGTACCTCCCTTGGGTGCAGTCAAGGGGCCCACCTTCGGCCCTTCAGGAGCTTTGGCAGCATAAAGCTGTTCAAGGCAGGTGTGCAGGAGAAGGTTCAAAGGCTACTTGGAAAACTAAGCTGATTTCCAGTGCGCTCAGAGCAGTGTGATTTCCAGTGCACACCCACAATGGGCTCAGACAGTGTGATTTCCAGTGCACACTTACAGTGGGCTCAGACAGTGTGATTTCCAGTGCACACCTACAGTGCACTCAGTGTGATTTCCAGTGCACACCTACAGTGGGCCCAGGGCAGTGTGATTTCCAGTGCACACCTACAGTGGGCTCAGACAGTGTGATTTCCAGTGCACACCTACAGTGCACTCAGACAGTGTGGTTTCCAGTGCACACCCACAATGGGCCCAGAGCAATGTGATTTCCAGTGCACACCTACAGTGGGCTCAGACAGTGTGATTTCCAGTGCACACCCACAATGGGCTCAGACAGTGTGATTTCCAGTGCACACCCACAGTGCACTCAGACAGTGTGATTTCCAGTGCACACCCACAATGGGCTCAGGGCAATGTCCATGTTAAATACAGAGCTGGGGAGATGGCTCAGAGGGTAAAGTCCTGGCCACGCAAACATGAGGACCTGAATTTGGATCCCCATCACCCATATGAAAAGCCAGGGATAGCAGTGTGCATCTGTAATCCCAGCACAGGGCACCAGACAGAGGGTCCTTGCTACCCCCAATCTAGTCAGTCAGTGAGCTCCAGACTCAGTGAGAGGTCCTGTCTCAAAAAGAAGGTGGAGAGCAACTGAGGAAAACATCTGATCTCTGCCCCTCTCCACACATGCACAGACACGGACATGCACACACATAACAACAACACACACACATAACACACACACACATGCACAGACACGGACATGCACACACATAACACACACACATGCACAGACACGGACATGCACACACATAACACACACACACATGCACAGACATGGACATGTCCACACATAACACACACACATGCACAGACACAGACAGGTCCACACATAACACACACATGCACAGACACGGACATGCACACACATAACACACACACATGCACAGACATGGACATGTCCACACATAACACACACATGCACAGACATAGACTTGTATATACATAACACACACATGCACAGACACAGACTTGTACATACATAACACACACATGCACAGACACAGACATGTACACACATAACACACACACCCCATAATGTTAAATGCGTGGTCCCCCTAGACACAGAAGGCTTTGTTCCCATCCTCACATGTCAGTTGGCTCAGTGGATCCTCCTAGACCGACTGCCCTCCATCCCTCTGCCTTAGCTCAGCCTCGCCTGTTTCCCAGGGTGAGTAGGCTGGGTTTGAAGGGCCTGCCCTAACCACTCTCAAGCCTCAGTGCCCTCAGTCCCTTTTCCTTTGTGTATTCCACAAGAATGTAGGACCCCACTGTGCCCATTGTCACACTGTTCCCAGGCCCCAGTGACCCGCTGGGCCCTCCTGCCCTGGCCCTTAGGAAGCCCTACTGTGCTCATCAGGAGTGAAATGTCAACACGGTTTTCAGTTAGTGACCAACAGCCTGTGCTGAGAAGCCTGAGGAACCGTGGGAGGGTGCTGCAGGTGCTGCAGGTGTAGGGCTGTCTTTGCATCCCACTCACTGCGGGCCGGTGGGGTGAAGGCAGGAAGGCATCCAGACCCAGGAAAGCTGCAGGTAGCTCAGGGCAGAGAATGGAGTGAGGGCCTCCATGCTGGGTCTTCCCGGGAGCTGGAAGAAGACAGGAGAATGTTGAGTCAGGGGAATGACTTGAACAGACTTCCAATTGCTCTTTTTCTTTTCTTTTTTTTTCTTTCTTTCCTTCCCCTTTCTTTCTTTCTTTCTTTCTTTCTTTCTTTCTCTCTCTCTCTCTCTCTCTTCTCTTTCTCTCTCTCTCTTTTCTCTTCTTCTCTATCTTTCTTCTTTCCTTCCTTCTTCCTTCCTTCCTTCCTTCCTTCCTTCCTTCCTTCCTTCCTTCCTTCCTTCCTTCCTTTCCTTTCTTTTTGTTTTTTTAATAGAGATTTCTCTATTTTGTCCATACTGGCCTTGAACTTTAGCCTCCATGTGATCCTCCTGCCTCAGCCTGGGCTTGTAGATGGCAGTCACCTCTCCTGGCTGGATTTTCAGTCTGAAAGGTCACCGCCAGGAGCAGTGGAGAGGGTAGGCTGGAAAAACAAGCAAAAGTGGATGGGGGAGCCAGAGGCTGAACTCCAAAGGGAGGTTGTGGTAATTGATGCAGGACGGGTGGGGTTCAAGGGAGACGAGTGGGTGACGTCATCTGCACTGAGGATCCGAGAGAGGGAGACAGGACAGCACCTGGGCTCCTCTAAGGCAGAGACAGGAGGCAGGCGGATGAGCATGGGTGAGTGTTACTCTGTGAGGGACATGGGCGTGCAACTGAGGTGCTGAGCAGACCAGGCTAAAGTGTCTGGAGTCCCAGGGTGCCAGGGTGGGACCAACGTTTGCCAACTCCCAGCACAGAGAGTAATTAAATCCACCGCCTGGATGAGCTCACTTAAAGAGACACTGGAATACTCTTTCTAAGTGACAGGGCCCATCAAAGTAGCTTGCAGCTCCCTCCCTTCTCTTTCTCTTTGGCACCCAAGGTCCTCCAGAGTGCACACTTAGGGCGCCTGGACCCTTAGCGCTCATCCATCTACCAGTGGGTAAAGTGCCTGCTTGACTTAGGGTCTTCCCAGTCTGGTTCCCAGGGTTTTGTCAGCAGTGATTGGCACAGGGTAGGCTTCCTGGAGAATTTCACTGCGTCTATTCAGGGGTGTCTTGTCTCTGAGGGCCTCCCTGAAGACATAGGGGCATGTACCCTCAGCAATCCTCCTTCTCTGGAGAGCCAGTAGACAGGGGCATTCGGCGTTGTGAACGTAGCCTGAGGAGTGGACCAGTCCGACAAAGTCAGAGCTCTCCAGCACCGTCCTAGAGAACAGCACTCGCTGGACACTGTCACTTAGATCAGTAAGTAGAAGCATTTGCCGAAAGCGCATGGTGGTTAACAGTCTTAGCGCATTATTTTCTAACAAAGTGACTGATGTAATGAAGTGGCTCCTGGCAAAGCCAGACTTCTTAGCCTTAAAAAGGATTTGACTTAAACACCTCCCCCAAAGAAATTACGTAACAAGAATTTTACATCCTTAAGAAAATGATGCTTCAGTTAGGACGTGGTTCAGTGGAGTTGGGACTCTCTCACGCTATAGCATTTACAAGACATTTTAGCCCGGGTTGTGGGCATCATCGTTGGAACGCCTCAGCAACAGCACTTAGTGAGTCTCTTGTGAAGCACACCACACCCATGCCTACAACGTGGCAGCCCCTCCCCAGGGAGTGTAGAGCTCTAATAGAGATGCAACCACGGAGGTTGGCAGGGTTTCACAGGGTCACTGCTGTGGAGGGGGACAGATGGGTGCTCGGACAGATGGGTGCTCGGACAGATGGGTGCTCGCTCATGGCTCCCTGGCATTAAAATCAGCTTGCTGTACCGTTTCTTTTCTGTCTTGAGTGTGTTCTGTCCAGTTGACATAATTTGGTGCTATAAAAATGTGTTCAGGGGCTGGAGAGATGGCTCAGCAGTTAGGAACTCTGGCTGCTCTTCCAGAGGACCCGGGTTAATTCCCAGCACCCACATGGCTGCTCACACCTGTCTGTAACTCCAGGTCCAGGCGATCTGATACCTCCACACCAATACACATAAAAATAAAGTTAAATAAATTATTTTAAAAACTGTGTTCAGATCGCATTTGGGGCTTAATTATATCTAACACCCTAGAGTGACTGTTTCCCAAGCAGAGGTCGAGCGAGCATTTTGAAGGTAGGGACCATGTTCTCTAATCTTTGTCTCTCTAGCAGAATATGTGCACTGGTGTGTGTGTGTGTGTGTGGTGTGTGTGTGTGTGTGTGTGTGTGTGTGTGTGTGTGTGTGACAGAGACAGACAGAGACAGAGAGACAGTGTGTGTGTGTGTATGTGTGGTGTGTGTGTGAGAGAGAGAGAGAGACAGAGAGACAGAGACAGAGAGAGACAGAGACAGAGAGACAGTGTGTGTGTGAGACAGAGAGAGAGACAGAGACAGAGAGACAGTGTGTGTGTGTGTGTGTGTGAGACAGAGACAGAGACGGAGAGACAGTGTGTGTGTGTGTGTGTGTGTGTGTGACAGAGACAGAGACGGAGAGACAGTGTGTGTGTATAGAGTTAGCAGGGCAGGAGAGAGCAACCCCATGGTTCTGGAGTACTCCTCTAGGCATCAGGTGTTGATGTGTGCACTCTGTCTACATTGTCTTGGTTGATACTCACAGTTCTTCTCTAGAGTGTCTGCCCTAACTAACTGTGTCTGTCTTGATTGACGAGGAAATAGGCGCAGTATTTTAAGGAACTTGCTCAAGGTGAAGTCCAGAGCTGGGGTCTGAGCCCAAGCACTGTGCATCCAGTGTCTGGGTCACACTGAACACTGGTTGTGTCTGATGAAGATGGCCAGGAGACAGGCTGACTGGAGGCAGGAAGGGGCTTGATCTATGGGGTAGGAGACACGTTACCCAGACAGCTCTCTTGCTGGTTGCCTGGTACTCTGTGGAGGGCCTTGGTGTTATTATTGCTGCAGCCTGGATATGGATATTGTTGGACACACCTGTTCCCAAGGCTTCGCGTGCTGAAATTTAATCTCCATTATGAGGCATTCAGAGGGTGGGAAGGTAATCTAGTGGTGGTGTTTAGAGGTGGGGCCTTTGAGAGGTAATTAGAATTAGCTGAGGTTGTCAGCGTGGAGTCCTGTGACTGAATCCTAAGATGAGGAATGCCAGGAGGGAGGGACACACTTAGACATAGACACAGACACAGGCATATACACACTTACATACAAGCATACATACCCATATACACTTACATACATGCATATACACACCCCCATACATACCCCCATACACACATACACTTACATATATCCACACACACACTTACATACATGTATATACATACACTTACACACATGCATACACACATACACACACATATACTTACATACATGCATACACACACCCCCACACTTACACAAACACACACACACACACACACACCCTGTCTCATCACATCATACCCTAGGCTGCCTTGGGACTCCGGCAACAAGAGGCCATCGCTGTGTGGAGCCCCTCAATCTTGCACCTCCAGATTGTGAACCACAATGACCTCCTTTCTTTATAACCAACCAATGTGTGGTCGTGCGTCTTGGTGACAGAAAGTCAGGGAGGGACAACTGGTACCACATACTTGCTGCTGTTTATTTTTAAATTACACTTCATTTACAGTTCTAAAACTAGGAATGCTACTTATCTCTGAATTCTGGGACGTCTTACCAATTGAGCTGTAGGATGGCGCCCAGGTTCAGCATCTCTGTGTCTGTTTTTCCTTCTGCCTCGCTGGCCAGTGGCAGCCTTTCCTCCAGGAAGCCCTTGGGCCCAGCCGCTGGTACTTCTGGGACTTGCTGACCGTGCATGGCTGCCTGACATTCCTCCTTACTGTGCGCCCCGTCCCAGCCCCTCTTCACACTGCCCTCTCCTCGTGCTTCCAAACCCACTGCACACCGTGGGATCCCCCCCCCCAAGACAGATGTGCCTCAGCACAGCTACCTCGGTGCCCACTCTAGCCCCTAGCCAGACCGGGAGCTGCCGAGGACAGCTGTCTGCTCAGCACCGGTGTGGCCGGGATCTGCCTGTTGAGCCAGAGTCAATCTTTGCAGGGAGGGAATATTAACTGGGAGCTTTAGTGTGCTCAGAAAGCTCTAGAACTCTGGGCTTGGCGTGTAGCTCTGTGTCCGAGCATGCGCTTGCCATGTGTGGGGCCTGCTCCATACCTGTACTAAAGAAACAAGAAGGGACAGATCATGGCTCACAGTGCTCGCCTGGGATGTAGGATGCCCTTGGCTCAGTTCCTAGTGCTGACAAAGAAGGAGAAAGCCAAGTTGGGACGTCTGGCATTGGTCACTGCTGCCGCCTCTTTAGCTGTGTGTTGAAGCTTCTGTCTCTGTTGCCATGTTTTCCAGATTCCAGATTTTCTTCTCACCTTGTTCTATTTACCTTCCAACTCTTCTCAGCCAGAGAAAAATGTAACTGTGGCAAAACCTACGTGCCATAGAATGATCCATCTCTAACCACAGTTGTTTTGCGTACATTCCTCTCAGGCCGAGACATCGCAGCTCATCCAGCCAGGACATCTAAGCGTACACTCAGCGACACCAGGTCATCCCGGCCCTATCCGCCCACAGACCTCTGCTTATCATCCCAAGCTAAAACTCTGTCCCCACTGAATAAGGCCCCTCTGTCCCCCGCCCCCCACCTCCCCAGGATGGCCATTCTACTTGGTCTCTGGGACTTTGAACACTTGGGATCCTCTGGTGAGTGCAATCATGTACCATTGTCTTTCTGTAAATGGTTTATTTCCTCTAGGGACCCTTCAAAACACACTGTTCTCCTGAAGCCCTGGGATTCCAAACCGAGTGAATGTCTAACTAAAGATTCAAAGTCTGGTGTGGAGTGCATTCTGGCTGTCACATGTCACAATGACGTGTGCCAGCTCACGTGTACTGTAAGTGCCTCTGCTTGACCCACCCAAGGTTGCCTGCAGCTTCACCCTGGATTCTCAGTGGTAAATGAGCCTTGTGTCCCAACTAGGGCCAGACTGAAGCCACACTTGAGGATGGCATAGGACACTGAGGTGCAGGCTCTGAGACCTGCCTGTCTTATCGAGCCATCTAGCAGTAGTAAAGGTTATTTGACTAACGAAGAGAGACAGGCGTCTGATCTGTGCTGGGAGTTGGGTGGGGTGGGGGACAGACAGGGATTTTAGCAGTTTAGAGAGCTGATGAGGGATGCATATTTGCTAAAGAAATCCCGTAACATCTGCTTTCTGATCCAGTAGCATGCATTCTCTCTGCGCTAGCTCAGACACTAAGAAAGGAAACAGCAGATGTAGGACCCGGGACTAGGGAAGATCTGGGCTGCAATCTTGGAATATCTCTGATTTCTTTCTTTCTTTCTTTCTTTTTTTTTTTTTTTTTTTTTTTTTTTTTTTTTTTTTTTTTTTTTTTTTTTTTTTTCTTTCTTTCTTCTTTCTTCTTCCTTCTTCCTTCCTTCCTTCCTTCCTTCCTTCTCTTTCTTTCTTTCTTTCTTTCTTTCTTTCTTTCTTTCTTTCTTTCTTTCTTTCTTCCTTTCTTTCTTCTTTTTTTTTAAAGATTGCTTTTGCACGTTTGGCACAATTTTCTGACACGAATGCCTGGTTGGGGCTTCTGATTTCCAGGGCCATTTAAAGAGATAAACAGGCATAAGCTGCACGTGCCCCAAATGAATAATCCTTGGGAATTAGCACAAAAGATGACGTGTGTTCCGTCTAGAACCTTCTCTGTGACTGACCACAGATGACTTTTGCAGAGGCTGGGAGCATGGGCTTTGGAGACAGGTGGGGCTGGGTTCCATCCAGGCTTTGTCCTACACGGCTGAGATGAGCCAGAGCCTGGAGAATTGCTTATCTTTCCTGACCTCACATTCCTTGGCTAGCACAAGGCCGGGTGGCTCCAGGGTTCGAATGAGGAGATTCCGTCGAGTCCAGGTATGAAGAATGGCACCTCAAGCTGGCCACTTAAGGGACTTTTGGTAAAGACACCCTTACACAGGCCAAAGGAGGTGTTTGCATAGCCCAGTTAGAACAGTGCCTACACCTGGTGCAGACCCAGTCCAGACCTGCTTTAGATAGAGCTGTGGGGACAGAGGCCATGGCAAGCTGACCCGTGTGACCTCACATGGGGAAGCCGAGAAGTTAGCTTCCTGGCTTCATGTTCCCCCTCTTTCCACCTGCTGACCTTGGGTAAGGGGAGGCCTACCAATGCAGCCCACTCAGTCTCCCTGTGCTGAGGACAGGGAGGGGGCCTGAGACAAGGACTGTGGGCACACTCAAGGGACTGAGCTTCGTTTTCTAGGAGGGGAGTGCTAACATTTAATGAATGTGGCCTTTATCCTGTGCTGACTATTGCAACTAGGTGTCTCCTGAATGCTGTCAACTGGGTTGACTTCTCCGTGTTCCCAGTACCTGTAGTAGGTATCCCATGAGGGTTGGATTTGGGAGCCTTACCATATCTCCCTGAGCTGTGTGTACCGAGAATGCCATGGCTCTGTGGTCATGCCTTACCCCTGTGGCTCTCCTGTTTCTATACTGAAATGTATGCCTATTCCGTAGAAATCAGTTCCAGCCTCGATCCTGGGTGAAACTTTCTCTTGTCTCACAGGTTTACGGTCATTCTCTGTTTCCCAGCTGGTGTTCACATACCCCTGAACAGTGCTGGCTCCTCTCTGTCTTGTGGTTAGCGGGGTGTGCCTGTGGTTTGCGATGAATCTCCTTAAGAGAAATGCTCCATGCTGCCTCTTTATGTGACTGTCCCCATTGCTCTGCATGGTGCCTTGCCTGTAGTATGGCCCCACTGGGCACTTGCGGAGTGAAAAACAGTATTAAACTTACTCAAAAGGCTGTGCTATCTTTATATTGTGAGAGGCAGAGTGGAATCCTGGATCCCGAACAGACTGTCTTCATCATGTGAGGCCCTAGCACACATTTTCACAATGACCGAGTTTACTGCACAGTGGACTTGATGTGTACAGCCCACATTCACAGATCATACATGTGTGAACACGTACCTGGCAAGAAATAGCATATATTATTTTGTTTATTTTTTTTGCTCAGCATGACCTCTAAGTGCAGGCTAAGCTGTGTGTTCGGCAAACAGATAGTAATCTGTTCCATTTTGGGAGGGATTTAGTGAGAGATGATACAGTGTGCACAAAACTCTATACTCTGCCCAGGGGAGGGCTTGAGGAAATGTTGGAATAATGATGACATGCTTATTTTCAGCTAGTTTGTTGAGCTACAATCCCACGTAACTGCAATGCAAAGCAGTCTGCACTGTAATACACACACACACACACACACAGACACACACACACACACACACACACGCACGCACACCACGCACGCACACACACACACACACACACACACACACATACAACACGCACTGTTGGTTTCAAGATGGGTTCTCTTGTTGTCCACATCAGCCTTGAATTCCTGAATTCAAATACTCCTCCCACCTCAACCTCCCAGGTGGCTGAAGCGAGAAGCACATCAAATCAGTTCCTCACTTTTTGTAACCAAACCCTGAGGTTAGGGAGTCCTATTTTATTACATTTCTCTTACAGATGCCCATGCTGACGTGTTTCCAGTCACCTAGCCAAACAGTTAAGTCAGTGACTGATCACAAGTCCGGGTCTCCCAGTGAGAACCCAGGGCTCTCTGAACTGTCCCAAGCTACCGTGGTCTCTGTGTTTATACGCGCAGCGCTCCGTTCATCTACATTTATGTATTGGGAAAAAACAAAACAACACCAAAAACATGAGCCTGTGATCTCGGCACAGGCAATGCAGGAGATCAGGAGTGTGAGGTCAGTGTGAGGTGGAGGATCAGGAGTGTGAGGTCAGTGTGAGGTAGGAGGATCAGGAGTGTGAGGTCAGTGTGAGGTCAGGAGGATCAGAGTGTGAGGCAGTGTGATGTGAGGTCAGTGTGAGGTGGAGGATCAGGAGTGTGAGGCCAGTGTGAGGCGGAGATCAGGAGTGTGAGGCCAGTGTGAGGTGGAGGATCAGGAGTGTGAGGCCAGTGTGAGGTGGAGGATCAGGAGTGTGAGGTCAGTGTGAGGTGGAGGAGATCAGGAGTGTGAGGCCAGTGTGAGGTGGAGGATCAGGAGTGTGAGGTCAGTGTGAGGTGGAGGATCAGGAGTGTGAGGCCAGTGTGAGGTGGAGGATCAGGAGTGTGAGGCCAGTGTGAGGTGGGAGGATCAGGAGTGTGAGGTCAGTGTGAGGTGGAGATCAGGAGTGTGAGGCCAGTGTGAGGTGAGGATCAGGAGTGTGAGGCCAGTGTGAGGCAGGAGGATCAGGAGTGTGAGGCCAGTGTGAGGTGGAGGATCAGGAGTGTGAGGTCAGTGTGAGGTGGAGGATCAGGAGTGTGAGGCCAGTGTGAGGTGGAGGATCAGGAGTGTGAGGCCAGTGTGAGGATCAGGAGTGTGAGGAGTGGGGAGGATCAGGAGTGTGAGGCCAGGAGTGTGAGGTGGAGGATCAGGAGTGTGAGGCCAGTGTGAGGCTGGGAGGATCAGGAGTGTGAGGCCAGTGTGAGGCATGAGATCAGGAGTGTGAGGCCAGTGTGAGGCAGGAGATCAGGAGTGTGAGGCCAGTGTGAGGTGGAGGATCAGGAGTGTGAGGCCAGTGTGAGGTGGAGGATCAGGAGTGTGAGGCCAGTGTGAGGAGGAGATCAGGAGTGTGAGGCCAGTGTGAGGTGGAGGATCAGGAGTGTGAGGCCAGTGTGAGGTGGAGGATCAGGAGTGTGAGGCCAGTGTGAGGCGGGAGATCAGGAGTGTGAGGCCAGTGTGAGGTGGAGGATCAGGAGTGTGAGGCCAGTGTGAGTACACAGCAAGGCACTGTCGGAGAGAGGGAGGGAGGGCAGGAGAAGAAGAAAATATGCTATAGAAAATTGCATCTTTTATTCTGACAATTTGGAAGGACTCCCCCTTTTAGACCCTGGAATTTTTTATTTTTTTATTTATTTATAATAGTGCCTTGTTTTAAGGTCTCCAGTATCCAAAACTCTGGATAAACAAGTTATTTATAGACTGTCCCTGTGTTTTCCTTTTTCTTGGATCCAGGGCTCTGGGTGTGCTGGGTCAGCACTCTGCCACTGAGCAGCATCCCGTTACTTTTGTAGTTTTTATTAAATCAGAGCCTCACCGAGATGCCGGGGCTTGGCCTTGAACTTGTGATCTTATTGCCTCTGCCTCCCAAATTCCACGCCAACTTTTAAAAGTAATGCTGTCCTTATGGGATGCTAACATCAGATGCTTGTTAAACTTGACTTTACTGCCAGACAACACCCTGGGGGTGTGGCTTGCATTTTTTGCTTTGAGTCCTCTCAGACCACTGGGGGAGGTGCTTCAAGGAGGTGAGGCCTTGGCTGACTTGAGATAAGAGCGGCCCACCACAGAAGACAGGTCCGCTTGGGTGGAGCTCTGCCCAGCATGTTGGCACCTCATTGGAACCACCTGCTTGTTGGGCCTTTCCCCAGCCCCAGGTTCACCTCAGACATCTTGAGTTCCAGCCCACAGCTCCAGAGTCAGGCCGACCATTGCTTAATTGCAATTTCAGACTCAGAAAACGTGTGGTTTTCAATGGTTTCTAGTGATTTCTCTTAGTTTAATGGTTCTGCTGGTCCATACGAGTGTGTTTGGTCTTGCTCTGTCTGTGGTGCTGGAGATGGAATCCAGAGTCCTGTGCGTGCAAACAAGTGTGTCATCACCGAGCGACGCCCAGGCCCTTGTGCACAGCTAGTTTTGACCCTTCTCGTGCATTGGCTCCATGTTCCACACTTTCATTTGAACATCTGGATCAGAATTCAGAGCGCTTTAGGACCCAGTGGCTTAGGGAAGAGTATGCAGTACAGGGACCAGCATGTTCTGGTGATCAAGCCAGGTCCTCCGCTTGCCTCACCTGTGGACACTGGCTCAACACTTGAGTGACAGTTTTTACCCAAACTTGACATTTAGGAGACTCATGTCCTAGAGAACCATGAGGGCACATACCAATCACCCGTCACCCAGTGTCCTCTAGAGCTCAGCTTTTTAAACTGTGGATTGCAGCCCCACGGGGTACTGTATAACCAAATGTGGGGTTCATGGAAACGTTGGCGGCAGTGAAGGTGCCTGAATGGACAACCACCGAGAATTAATTAAAAATCAAATTCATCCAAGGTGTTTCTGGCCACGCTCACCGGTGTGTGTCACACAGCTTCACCGAAAGCCTTGGCTAGGAGCACACAGCAGGAGAGCTCTGCAATGTGCGTGTCCTCACGCCACTCAGCACCAACCGACACTGCCTGAGGCACCTCAGCTCCCACCAGAATCTGCTTTTACGATGCTTACGGAGTTTTCTGCTCTTAGAGAGCTGCCCTGGTTTACTTAGGCAAAAACAAAGACTTGCATGGTCCTCATATCGTCATTCCTCGGCATAAGGGCAAATATGCGTTTGTGCCACATTGTGCTGGAATGTTTGATTTCTAAGTGTTGTTTGAGTTGCTGATTTGAATTTCATTACAAAGAATCATTCAATGGCTTTGGCTTAGGGCTAGGCCAGAATGCCAAACAACTTCTGAAATGGCCTTAAACGTACTTCTGCTGTTCTGTATGATGTATTTATGTAAAGCGGCTCCCTCAGCATTGACAAGTATAAAATCAAAATATCAGTCAACTCTGAAAGATGTCCAGAAGTATCAAATTTCCAAGCTAAGATTTATTTAATTGCAGATTTATTTATTTATTTATTTATTTAATTCTGTAATTATTATCTTTACAGAAAAAATAAATAAGAGTATCCATCTCATTAGAATGCAAATTTGCTTTAAATAAATGGTAAAGTTAATATGTATACCAAAGAATTATTTTAAAATAAATTTCTTCCCCAGCAATCGGAGGCAGAGGCAGGAGGACCCCTGTCAGCTTGAGGCCAGCCAAGTCTTTGTAGCAAGTTCCAGGCCAGCCAAGGCTACATAGTGAGACCTGGTCTCAAAAAAAAAAAAAAAATAACCATTTTCTTTATGATTTATTATCGGTAAATGTCTGCTTTCTTTCCTGTTCTATAGTTCTATCTACCTGCAGTCATGTAAAGGGGACAAGGGATCTGGAGTGGGTGGAGTCTAAGAAACCCTGCTCTAGAGCAGTCAGGTGTCGAGAAAGCCACGCCGCCGCCAGCCTGCTAGTCTCATCCTGAGAAAGCCGTGTTCAGGAAGGTCCCACTGACTTAGCTCAACTCCTCGGCTCTTCCTTCCTTCTTGCTTTGTTCAGCAGGAATTTGTGTGTCCACTGTAAACAAAGCCTAGTGTGTGGCCTGAGGAGTCTGATTCTTCCCATCTGCTTGGCAGCCCCACTCCAGAGCTCCGTGGGAGTGGCTCAGCTCCCCCTCACCAAATTCCTGCAGAGGGGCGGGTGCCGGTGTTTTCCACACATGAGGCACCGAGGGCTTGGATTTCCCTGTCCACAGGCATCTCTCTGCTGCAGCCTTCAAAAGGCCCCGGAAATAAATGCTGATCACCACACATCGCTTTTCAAAGCTCAGCCCCAAAGGGATGGCTCTTTGTGGCATGCACGCTCGGGACAGACTGCCTAACTAGCTGTATCGGTCACCGCCTGTAGTATTGGCCTCAGTTTCCTGTGCCATACATTGGGGTTCCTATTTTTTATAAGTCTTGAGGGAAATAATCTCTATGACTATTCTGTGAACTATTAACCTCGGTCTGGTGGCCATAATCCACATAAGGATTAATGCACAGTTAATACTCTAGCATGTTTTAAAATAGTAACGCTTCTATGTTCTCGACTCCCAGAATGATGAGTGTATGGGTGATGAGTGTGTTAATTAGATTTAATCACTCAACATTGTGAATGTATATCAAAACATCACATCTTACCCTGTATATTATTTGAAAATTTAATTGACAATTATTATTTATTTAAAAATACTTCATTGGATTGCATGGCAACTTATTTCCTACTCTGAATATGTGTACACACACACACACACACACACACACACACACACACACACACACACATATATATATACATATATATATATATATATTTTTTTTTTTTTTTTTTTGAGACAGGGTCTTACTATATAGGCCCTGGCTGTCCTGGAACTTACTATGTAGACCTGGCTGGCCTCAAACTCACAGAGATCCACCTGCCTCCTGAGTGCTGGGATGAAAGACACATGCCATCACACTCAGTTTTTCTTTCTCTATCCCTGTATCCAGATATGTCTGTCCACGGGCCTCTGAATTCCGCCCCTTCTCTCTCACAGGCTCATCTCATGTGCGAGCAGAGTGAACTTACACAAAGATGTCTGCCGTGTCCCTCAACGGTACCATCTTAGGGGACAGCCATCGTTGATGCGGTCTTGGACCCAGGGGCTCTCTTGGGCCACATGACTGCTTATTTCTGTCCTTCCTGATATGGCACCCCCAGGGATGCAGCCTCTGTTGCGTTCACTCACTTAGAGAACTGTACCTTGCCTCACTTTGGGAAGGAACCAGAACAGTTTGTTGCCATTGGTATGGCTGAGGGATGGATTGCATGCGTTCTTGGCAGTTTAGGCCTGCTGGTTCTGTTGGGTGCCTGGACAGCTGGGGCATCCTGTGGCTGCATCAGTCACCACCTATAGTATGTGGGTGCCTGACGGAGGACCTTCCTGTGGCTGTGCCTTTGTGATACCCCGATAGGTGGATATGGGCTGAGGAAGGCCAGCCAGGGAGTATTTCCAGACCTAAATCTGAAAGTGCAGCTGGTGGTTCTTGGAATCCTGTCTTGACGGGGATTCCTTCCTGATGCATTGTGACTAGGATTGTTCTGGCTTACAGACCATCTGGCCTTTGGACAAGCCACACAGCATTGAGGGGTCCGTCCTTTCTCCCCTAGCCATAAACCTCTCCGTGACCCCTTAGGGCTGCACAATGCATTCCCCAGCGCTCCTTTGTCCCACTCTTCTCCACACACAATCGTCTCTACGGTTCGGTTCCTAGGGTCCCTCCTTGCAAAGAGACTCACAGTGCCAAGATTTAGGGGAGGCATTTGGAGGACAGCCCTCGCTGAAGGATGACCCCAAAGCAGCAAGGGTTAAGGGAATAATATAAACCTTTGGACAGAGGCTCAGAATAATTTGAGTTCCTAGTGCCCAGCGTTAGTTATCCACTCTTCGGTTATATAAAGCCTATGCTTTATAAAACAAATCGTTCTTACATGGTTTTGCAGATAAAACGTTTCTGAGTGCAGTGTTTCTCTTATCTGGAGCACAGTTAATGAGGGGAGGTGGACCAAGGAGTTACAGACCCTCCCTCCCTGCCACCCCCACGGCCAAAAACAAACAAAAAACTCTAATACCCCATGGGCTCCAGAGTCTCCTTGGGGCTGAACACATTGGGTGTTACCCTTCGAAAGGAACACTCGCTTGGCCCAGGCTCTTCCTAGCCACCTTTTTTGAAGATCAATCCTGTTATCTGAACAAAAGGATTATGGGTAGGGCTGAACCAGTTTTGTGTGCTTTGCAATTCCAGCCCTGTGGATTTTGTGTTTCTCAGTGAGGGCACAACAAAGGCCAGCCCCATTCAGGAGGAAGACTGGCTTTTTGGTTTAATGTCTCTCAGCTTTCAAATCACAGTCTTCAAGGCAAAATTTCAGATTTTGTACAGCAAATACATGAACATTATAGTCTCAGAAAAAGTTGAAAACAAAACAAAACTATCTTTACCTGCTAAAAACCATGGAGATATGTCATTAACAACTTATATGATTCCTTCAACTACAATGGAATTCAGACCTGAATTGAGACAAATTAAAGTTTATAAGTTTATTGAGGTCTGAAGAGTTGGCTAGCGGTTAAGAGCACTGGCTGCTCTTGCAGAGGACCCGGGTTCAATCCCCAGCACCCACATGGAGGCTCACAACTGTCTGTAACTCCAGGCCCAGGAGATCTGATGCCCTCTTCTGATCTCCAAAGTAACCAGGCATGCATGTGGTACACATATATACATGCAGACCAAATACTCAAATATTTTATTTTATAAAATAAAAGCAAATGTATTTATGTATTTACTTATTTAGAGAAAGTCTCCTTGTGTGGCTTAGACTTATTTAGAGAAGGTCTCCTTGTGTGGCTCAGACTAGCCTCAAAATCATGGTCCTTCCTCTGCCCCTCAAATGCTAGGAAAATAGACATCTACCACCAGAACACGTACCACCATGTCAAGATTCCATTTCACTGACCATAAGGTTATTGGTACCTGAGTCAGTTGCCAGGGTACACCTTATCTGTCTGGGAGACCCTTCTCAGAAGCCTGAGGCCATCTTCTCCTGTACATGTCAGATGCCTGTGTGGGACCTGGTGAGTGACAGAGAACACGCATTTACCTCAGCTGTTCTGTGGCTTTGTAACTTCTGAGAGTTGATGCTGGTTCTTTTCCTTAAACAGGGAAAAATGAAAGGGTATGGAGTGTGATGGCATATGTCTATAATCCCAGTGCTTGGGAGGATGAGACTGACTGGCTGATCCTGAGTTCAGGACAGCCCAGGCTAAACAGTGAGAAACAGAGAAAAACCAAAACTCAATGAAATAAGAGAAGAGTGTCAGAGTTATCACAGAAAACAGCCAGCAATCTGAAAGGAGGCTCAGTAGTTCCAGTTGCATTATACAGCACCTTTAAATTGATAGAGTATAAAACTATACAATCAAGACTGGATTGTACTCAGGTTTGAGCCAAAGCTATGCATTTGCAGATCCTGCAGAGGCTGGCATCCTACGGTGCTTGAGGCTATTGAGCCTCAATACCTCAAGGCAGTGTGTCTTGTCCCAAATACACCAGGTGGTGCATAGATCCTGTCCCCGACTACAGACTGCACCCCTAGAGCAGAAAGGCCAGCATGCACCTGTGTAACAGGGTGCGGGTGGGATTGTCACTGTCCTAGCAAAGATGAATGCCCAGTGAGTGAGTGAGTGCCAAAATCAGGAACAATTTTGCAGCCGGGCCAGCTGAGAGACAAGGCTCGTTGCTCCAGGTCAGGCAGCTGGGGAGTGGCAGAACCAGGGTCCAAATGGGTTTGATCTAGTACTTTTTTTTTTATAGCACCTAAACCTCATGGCTCAGCATTGCCCAATCACTGGCTTCATGAGCCCAGCTGCCCTGCACAACTTTATTTGAGAGAGCTGAGTACCTTCCAGTACAGAAGTGACGCGCCCTCTTGTGTCGTGACTACCACGGGCTGGTCCATTCTTTTCTATAAACAATGCTTTCTTTTCATTTGTCTTTGTTAAAATGAGGGTGAGCAGATATTTCTTTTAGATAGCCAAATTGCAGCCATCTCTTTGTAATACTCCCCGCAGTCAGGAAGGATGCTTTTGACTGCCTGGCAGGCTTGGGGATTAGTCGAATAAGTCACCAGGGACCGGCAGAGGACAATTTCCAGGTTACTTTGTTGAGTTTTAAATGCTAATGAGATTTTTAGGGTGTCTGACAGTTTTTCTTTCTTCCTTATGATTTAAAAGATCATCGCTTTGGGGAGCCTGACGTTGAGTGGTGGAGATGAGGGTTTTGTGTTATGTGTAGAGGGAGGGGTGGTCCCTTGGAGATGCCTGACAGTCTTGATGCGGGTTTCAGGCAGCAGCACTCGCAGTGGGATGGCTTCTGATGTTCCTAGCATGAAAGTCAAAATGCCGTTCCCCTGCCCTCATGCTAACCTTATCCGCTTACTCCAGGGGATACCCAAGGTCTGCCTGGAAATGCTTTGCTGGAGTCTGACTCTAGTACCAATGTCGGTAGGCAGGTGGGCATTTCTGGTGCCGAGGTAAAGGTGCAAGGGCTTAGAGGGGTGCCCTGTTTCATCAGGTGACCTGGGGGGCCTGAGAATGAGTGAAGTTCTTGTCAATTCTGGCCCACGGGATTTCTTCTGATCCAGGGTGTCTCTCTCTCCATTTGGCCTAAGTTTGAAAGCTGGGTGCTGTGTTTGAAATGAGGAAAGCATGGATTGAAATGGTGGAAATGGCGGGTGCAAGTGTGATATTCAAGGCCAGGTGCCACAGTCAAGGTCTAAGAGCAGGAAGGGGTCTGTGGGTTCTTAAAAGGTGTAGTGTTGTGTGTGTGTGTGTGTGTGTGTGTGTGTGTGTGTGTGTCTGTCTGTCTGTCTGTCTCTGTCTGGGAATATGCACATGTGTGCAGGTGCTCAAGAGGTCTGAGGCGTCAGGTCCCTTGGAGCTGGGGTCACAAACGTTGTGGGCCACCTGCTGTGGGTGTTGGGAACCAAACTCAGGACCCCTTATACACAAAGTCAGGAAATGCTCTTAACTGCTGAGCCATCTGCCCCACTCTTTATTGAAGCAGGGTCTTGTGTAGCCCAGGCTGGCCTTGAAATCATTGCATAGCTAAGGTTGGCCTTGGTCTTCTGATTCTTCACTTGTGCTTGCTGAGTGCTGGGACTGCAGGCATGTATCAGCACAGCTGGTTTATGTTGTGCTGGAGGCCAAACCCCGAGCTTTGTGCATGCTGGGCAAGCATGCTGCGAACTGAGCTACATTTCTGGCTCTTGTTTTCATTTCTGAGTGTACGTGTTTGTACGTGTGTGCGTGTGTATGTGTGTGTGTGTGTGTGTGTGTGCCTGCGTGTGTGTGTGTGTGTGTGTGTGTGTGTGTGTGTGTGTGTGTGTGTATGTTTTGTATATTTGGGTTTTTTTGAGACAAGATTATGCTGTGCAGCCCAGTCTTGCAGTAGGCTTTCTTGGACTACCAGCCCCCACATCATGACACGGAATATTATTATTAATTATGAATGCTTGGTGTTATCTTAGGCCTGTTTCTAGCTAGCTTTGTTTAAAAAAAACTTAAATTAACCCATTTCTATTCATCTATGTGCTGCCACGAGGTTCGTGTACCTCATCTATGTACTGTCTATTCCTGCTTTCCTGCTTCCTCCATGTCTGGCTGACTGGCCCCAGCTGGCTGGCTGGCTACCCTTTTCTCTCTGCCCACCAGCCCCGCCTATCCCTCCTCTGCCTAGCTATTGGCCATTCAGTTTTTTATTAGACCAATCAGGTGCCTTAAGCAGGCAAGGTGAAACAGCAGCACATCTTTACATAATTAAACAATTATTCTGCAACACATTTTTACATAGTTAAACAAATATTCTATTCTACAACACAGCCTGGCCTCAGATTCACTGTAACCCAGGCAGGCCTTCACTTAGGATTCTCCTGCTTCCACCTTCTTAGTGCCTGGTTATAGGCCATGCCTGGCAACTGGTTTTGATGGAGCTGCTGACAGCTTTACTTCTCATCCTTCAGCTTGGCCATGTGCCCAAGTCCTCAGCCTTGTGTCCCCTCCTGCATTCAAATGGCCCGTTCCCCATATATGATCTTGTAATGACATGCTTAGGCCACTTGAGAAACGTGAGGTCACTGAGTTGTGTAGAGTATTCACTTGTGATGCACTGTCTTATTCAGCATCCAAGTATTCTGAGAGTCGGCGTCACCACTGTGTTATCCAAAGAGTCTTTAGGCAGCTAACAGCTGATAAAAGTTTACAAAGTTCTGGTTTTCTTCCCTTTGGAAAGCTTAGGGTTACTGATGTTAAGCACTGTTCAGTTATTTTCCTTGAAGTGACAGGCTCGCCCCTGGCTTGTTATGATCACATTGTGTGAGTGAGTGAGTGAGTGAGTGAGTGAGTGAGTGAGTGAGTGAGCCAGCGAGCGAGCTCAGGGTGCTAGGCTTGGCAGCAAGCACATTCACTCACTCAGCCATCTCGCTGGCCCCTCACTCCTTCTGAGAAGCTGATTACAGAGCTCTCTGGTGTGAAGACTTGTAGTCTGTCCACTGGCCGTTCTTCTGAGGGAAAATCAGACTGCCTGAGAGAAGGCTCACAGCTGGACTGCACAGTGTGCTGCTCGGACACCCTGGGACTTGACATGCTTTATACATAACAAGACCCGTGCTTGAGGGTCCATCTTGAATAGCGCGGTGTCCCAGGCAGCTTCAAGTTATCTTAGGTGAACTTTCGTTTTGACTGTGAGTAGGGCAGCAACAAAGACTCTGAACCCTCGGTGCCACCGCCCTGTGCTGCCTACTGGCATTTCCACCGTCAGTTCAGGTGTCACAAGGTGACATAGGAAATGTCAGCAAGGTGTTATTAGGAAAATGCTCTTGACCTTCTGTGCTCCTCGAGGGGGTGGTGTCTCAGGGAATTTCAGGAGTTAGTGCACTGTGTGTTTAGAATTGCCACTCAGGAGGTTTAGAGATGATGACGCCCGTGGCCCACTCCTGGGGATGACTTTGCACCGCATGAGCCAGGCGCTTAGGGCACAAGCATGAACAATGCAGTCCCCAACTTCTAGGCACCCTGGTTGGATGTGAAAAGGGTCCAGGAAATAGGTCTTATGACCATGGTAAATACAGGGGTTCTGTGGCATTAGTGGGGAGGGTCCCCCAGCTCAGCTTGCTTTTTAGGTAGTGAAGACCAGAGGTGTTTTGGGAAGGATATGACCTGAGTTTGTGTGTGTGTGTGTGTGTGTGTGTGTGTGTGTGTGAAGATTGAAAGACCAGGAAGCAGGAGAGAGTATGCACATCTGGGAAACTTAAATCCAGGCAAGAAGCCAAGGGGCATGTGCCTAGAGCTCCCCTCGGACAGGGGACACTCACGGCAGAAATTACATTGGCAGCAAGCACATTTACTCACTTAGCTGTAGCTGGACGTTTTCCTGTGTCCCGCCTGTCAGGACAAATCTCTCTCACCTGCCAGTCCCGGAGCTGCTCAGACCCAAGTAAGGGTTGCCACTGACTTGCTCTTACACTCACACCAAGCCCATTTTTGTTAATCTATATGTTGCCATGTTTTCCGTGGCTTTACCTGTGTGCCATTGCATGCTGCTACGTGGATGGCAGGCTGGCGTCTCCTGACTCAGCCTTCCTCTTCCCAGAATTCTCCTTGTCTGCTTATCCAGCCTATACTTCCTGCCTGGCTGCTGGCCAATCAGTGCTTTATTAAACCAGTGTACAAAAGCATTATCCCACAGCACTTAGCCATCTCTCTGGCCCCTCACTCATTCTGAGAAGCTGATTACAGAACTCTCTGGCGTTTCTTGTGATCTCTGGTCCACAGTCTCCACACTGCCTCTCAATGTGGCCGGACTTTGAAAGTAGTGCACAAGAAGACTGCGTTTTCGTTGTTTTAGGAAGATCATGCTGGCGTGATAAAGAGGCAGGGAAAGGGGGGCAGAGACTGCTGTGGGGTAAAGCATGGAGGTTGTTGGAGGATCCCAAACAGCAAATGACCAGGGACAAGCCAAGGAGGAGGATGAGAAGATGCAAGAGACAGAGGCAAAGCCCTGGATGGTCTATGATGTGTGTGTGTGTTTAAAATCAATAGGACTTGGTGATTGATTTGATGTTAATCATAAGAAATTGGGAATTAGCTAGGATGTACCTAGGTTTTACATTAATGACTGGCTGCAAAGGTGGCCATTTACAGGGGTGATGGAGCCCAAGTAGAAACAAGGCAATCCGTTTAACATCATGTCTCATAGACACACACACACACACACACACACACCCTTGATTGAGCTCTGAAGCAGGGAAGACTTTGCTGGAGATCCCAGCATAGATAATGGATGAGGTTAAGTTGATGAGGTTGTGCAGAGGTTGTGAGAAGATGTGGACCTGCCAGCTGTGGTTACAAAGGATGGGATGGCAGGTCCACAGGCTTAGAAGGAAAGGCCTCCTGAAGAGCTGGGTCTTCAGAGTCCCTCCTATATACAGAGGAGAACAGAGAAACTGTAAAACTTGTCAGGAAGCCTTGGAGATGGTTCGGAGGTACAGATACTCTGTGGTGACACAGCTGTATGATGTGTATTTTTGGTCCTGAGTTAACTCAATCTTTAGGTCTGTACAGGTTGATAAAATGCTGGTGGGGGTTTTTAGTTATTTTCCCAGCAGAATGGTTGAGAAGAAAGCGTCTCTCTTTGTCTTCATGGTTCTCAGAAATCTTACCTTTCTTTCTTATACGAATGAGCATGCTGGTATTCTTATGTGTTATGGTTTCTGTGATATTGGATGGCTAGGATAGGAGGAATAATGGCAGACGCACTGTCATCTTTCACGAGAAGCTCCAGTGGGACCGGAAGAGAAGAACTGAAGTCCTTCATTCCCATTGCAGGACTGCAGCAGGTTTGGGTGTCAGGAGTGTCTGCTGGGTGCCTGCACCCAGTGACCCTCTTCTATCTGGTAAGCCCCACCTCCTAAAGATTCCACACACCCCAGTAGTTCTATGCTTCTGGCCGGTGACCAAGTGTTCCAACACTTGAGTGTGTAGGGAATACTTCAGATTCACACAGTAGCAGTCTGTCTCTAAATGGTTTCATTTAAACCCTATTTAGCTTTGCCTGGAAACCTTCTTTTATTATGATTTTTTTTTTTGATGGAGTGAGGGGTAACACAGTTCTTTGTTTTGTCAGTGTGTTCTAGCTTCATAATTCCCCATGATGCGCTTCGTGGCATGTGGTTCTTGCTTGTAATTAGTGCCAGCATGCCCTAAGAAACCTCACTCGATATACTGCAAGGTGGAGGAGAGCCAGGATGGCATGCTTTGCCCAGCACATGGCAGCTTGCAGGGCGAGGACTGTCACAGATGACGAGGAAGACTCTGGACCTCTCTGCCTCATGGTTTGACTGTCCAGTGAGCCTTCGCTGGTGCTGTACACACTCACCTGTCCATGTGGGCAAAACACACGCTGAATTTGCCGAGGAGTCTTTCCCTACCAACCCGATGGACTTTCTCTGAGGAAACTTGTTCCTAACCACAACCCACACACCTTCACCTCAGATAAGGATCTGGGGCAGTTCAGAATGGAAGCTGTGTTCTCGCTTTGATTGACCTCTGTGAAAGGGTTATTTCAAGCGTTGTATCTAAGCCATCGGTGTGCAGTGAACTGGAGTGGATGGATTACAGGAGTTGGGAAGTGTGAAAGGAGGCAGCTGTGAGCTGGCAAGACACAGCGAGGCTGAGGCATGTTTCAGCCTCTGTTAACAAGTCTGCCTGCTTTCCAGCCAGGGACCACCGGCTCCAGGTGCTGCCACGTGGTGGCATTGGGAGGTTAAAGCAGGGGCTGGGTGCTAAGCGATCTAGTTGTTGCAACAGGATTTCCCACATTAATTTTCACATCCTTGATCATTTTACTCAGTGTGTGTGCATGCATGCCTGTGTGTGCGCATGCATGTTCATGTATGTGGAGGCCAGAGATTGGAGTGAATCTCTTCCTCAGTAGCTAGCCACGCTCTTTCTTTCCTTTTTTCCTTCCTTCCTTCCTTCCTTCCTTCCTTCCTTCCTTCCTTCCTTCTCTCTTTTTTTTTGAGACAGGGTCTCTCATTGGTTGACTGAGGGCTTGCTGACTTGGCTAGACTAGCTGGCCAGTAAGCCCTGGGGATCTTCCTGCCTCTGCCTCTCCAGTGGTGGGATTACAGCTGTGTGCTTCCCCCTTGGGTTTTTTTGTGGGTGCTGGGATTGAACTCAGGACCTTTGCAGCAGGTATTTTACCCACTGAGCCACCTTCCCAGCTCTTAGTCACAGCTTTATGAGTGTGTCACCGAGCAGTCCCGTAGAAGAGACTCATCATTCCTTATGCCCAGATGAGCTGTGAGTCCAACACATTGCCTGACTCATTCAGGGGGATGGTACTCCAGACCTTCGGACTCCAGAATGCTCCCTGTGTATGGCACTAGGTCTCCTGTCTTGTCCAACTGTAGGGATTCCACACTGTAAGGATTCTACAAGAAATGAAGACATGGAATAGGGGGCAGACCTAAAAACCCTCAAGGCGGGTATCTGAAAGTGTATTCTCATATGCTCACACGTGGGCTTTGTAATGCTTCTGTGGCTAACCACAGCTGTTCACAGTAAGATGATGTGTGGTTAGATGGCTGGAATGCTTCCCCAGTGGGGGCAGGGAGGCCAGAAGGCAGGTCCAAGCACAGCTCCGAAGCTGCCGCACCGTCTGCAGAAGAATACGGAGTGATTGGCAGACAGACGACCTCGTGTGAAGAAATGAAAAATCTGGCTGCTCATTTTTGAACGAAGGCATTTTACAGCTTCAGAGTCTGGTGGGACTAATTGTGAGGAGGAACTCCGGCGTTTCGGCGGAGACCAAACACACTTCCTCCGCCTCAGTCTTCTCGGGTCTGCCTCCTTCCAGGGCTGTTCTTTTTCTTCTTTCCTTTATGTTTCCACCTTGACTCTGTCTAGATGGTGGATCTGAATATTAATTGCAGAAACTGTGTATGAGAATGTAGACTCACACCCACGTGTGTGCACAAGCATGCGTGTGTTCCCTGGTAACTGATGAATGGACACATGACATTCAGTTACCCAAACAATAGTAATAATCATATTTGTAAGGTATATTAATGCTTTCTATTTATGTATTTATTGAGATGGAGTCTCACTGTGTAGACCATGCTGGCCTGGAGCTCACAGAGACCAACCTGCCTCTTCTTCCCAAGTGCTGAGGTTAAACAAAACACACACACACACACACACACACACACACACACACACAGAGAGAGAGAGAGAGAGAGAGATAGATAGATAGAGAGAGAGAGAGAGAGAGAGAGAGAGAGAAAGAAAGAGAGAGAACATTAACATGTCTTACAAATATTCCTTAATCTCTGTCTTTCTCATTTTCTGGCCCGTCCTGTAGAATCCCTCTTGGGTAGGGCATCCAGAGCCAGTTCCTGTGGCACGCGCGTTTGTCTGTTTTGAAATGCCCCTTGTTTTTCTCTTTACTGTTAGCAGTGTTCCACGTACAAGGTCGTTGAGTGGCACCAACGCTCCTGCTCAGGTGAAGAGGAGCTGAGGAGCCGCGGGGGCCAGAGTGCCCACTCTCCCCTGCATGAGCAGGTGCATGAACGCGTGCCTGTTTTCTCCTGTTTCTTTATTCTCATCTCCATGTCTTTGGTCCCCACTTTAGGCTGCCGAAGCCTCTCTCTAGCCATTTTCCCTTCCAGCATCCCTTTCTTTGGCCCACTCTGCCTCACCAGACATGCTGGCTGTCACCAGTCCAATCCATCTGTGTTTTCTGGATCGGCGCTGGCGTCAGTGGGGTGACAAGTGTGGGTTCCAGCAGCCTTGCCTCCCAGAAGCAGACTAAGGTCCCCTTTCCGTCTAGCTGAGACTCCTAATCCTGCTACATACACCCTTGGGTGCCGGCGTAGGCCTGGGGAGGCTGGTTTATAATGCACAACTAGCTTTGTTTTATGATCATCCGATTTTTTTTTTTCCTCTGTAAAACCACCGTTTAGGTGACTCCGGTGCCAGCGGAGAAGCTGGTCTTCCCATGCTTGGGCCGGTTCCTGGCCACAGAGGCGGCCACTCCTGCATGGGCAGTGTCAGCCTTGTTCTGGTCACATGGCAGCTATAGCTCTACCTGGGGCTCAGAGCGGGACGCCTTCTGCCGAGCACGGTACAGCAGGAGGCCCGGGAGGTTGGCATTCCGGGCCCTGGGTTAGACCTTGCAAGGGACCGGATGCAATGCACCTTCTTCTGGGAACCCGAACCTTTATGACAGACAAAATTTGGTTAAGACACCCCACAGCTCCAACCTGACTGTTGTGTTCTTTGTAGAACACAAATGTCCCAGCGTGTGTGTGTGTGTGTGTGTGTGTGTGCGTGCGTGTGCACTGACTGTGGGGTCGGTGAGTACTGGGGGCGTGTCGCAGTCATGTGATCCCCTTACACAGGTGTGTCACGTGCCATGGAGTGCCGGGCCCACTCTAGGTTTGTGGTGAAGAGCAGGGAAGAGAACAAACCGTGGTGCTTACTCTTTGGTGGAATGGACAGTTGTGATGAGTTCATGTGCTGAAGAAACAAAGACGGTAGCTGCAGGGACGAGGCCCCCAGCTTCCCTTACTACTACCAGAGAGCCCCGGGTAGACACTTGACAGGGTGTCACTGGTACCCCCTACTCACACAGGGGTCGGGCACTGTTCCAGGACGTGTGCCCTGGTTGTTTTAGGCCAACAGCCACACAGACACGGTTTGCTGCCCAAGTTTACATTAACAAGGGTGAATTCTCACAACTGCAAGACGGCCTTGGCATGGCGCTGAATAGCAGAGGCCATTGACCACCCTCTATCGGCCGGCCAGCTCTCCCATTGAAGTGTGCCTACATGCACAGGCTCTGTGGCAAGATTAATTGTGCGGCGTATGCATATCTCAGGGAGGCTGGCACTCGTCCCCGACCCTCAGTTCCATAGAACTGAGGATCAGATCTCCCAGAGGGCTAACTCATGGGAGGGTCTAAACCTCCCTCAGTTCCTGATGGCTCCTGAGTAGGAACACTGTTGCTCCTGGTCTACCGTGAGTGGATGCTTTCTTTGTTGAGTCTAGTGACACCATAGCGTGCAATGGTAGGAGCCATCTCGTGTGGGCTCTGGAGACTGTTCTCTGTCATTTTCACGGAAGATTCCTTCATGACCTTGCATAACACCTGAAGACAAGGGAGCATCCTCAGCGGGTGTCTGGAGTACCCCCTCCTGGCAGTGTTCTCCTCTCCTGTGTGTCCCCTGCATCTCTAGTCTGTCACCTTGGCTGTGCTGATCTTCTGTGATGTCTCCTTGACCTAGGGCCACCACCATGTTCCACCTGTGTCCCTGCTGTGTGCCTGTTCCAGAAGCTGCAGCCACATGCTGGAATAGCTGTAGACCCACTCTTTGATCCACCATCTCTCAGAAGTCACTGTCCCTGGCTGTCTGACACACTTGGTTTCTTCCTTTCAGCTCTTTGAGCTCAGATGACAAGGCCAAACCCCAGTTATCCCATCATAGCTCAAAGCAGAAGCTGATGATACTTTAGAAACAGTAGTTTCATGATATTAAAAAAGGACAAAGTATTTTCTGTAACAAAATGATCACGAACAGGATCATGGATAGAGGTAACACTAAGTTCAAAGGGTCCTTTTTGTTTTGTTTTTTAAAATAATTTATTTTTATTTTATATGCATTGGTTTTTGCCTGCATGTATGTTTGAGTGAGGGTGCTCCATCCCCGAGAACTGGAGTTATAGACAGTTGTGAGCTACCATGTGGGTGCTGGGAATTGAACCTGGGTCCTCTGGAAGAACAGCCAGTGCTCTTAACCTCTGAGCCATCTCTCCAGCCCCCCCCCTTTTTTAAGACAGGGTCTCACTATGTAGCCCTGGCTGTCCTGGAACTCAGTATGTAGACCAGGCTGGCCTCAAAGTCACAGAGATCTACCTGCCTGCCTCTGCCTCTGCCTCTCCTGGGACTAAAGACGTACCTGGCTTCAAATGGTCCGTTGTTTGACAGTGACCTGAGGTTGTACAAGAAGGACTTAGATTTCTTGTTTTTAAAGGTATTCTGCCAGCCAGGCCTGTGCAGCAGCGCCCTGCCGAGGCACACCGCTGCCTGGATGCTTTAGGAAGCCTTATTTATGTTAGGCAGCCAGTGAGCTGGCTTTGACCCTGTGGATGGATTTTTCAACTATTTTTCAACTAAACTGCTTTTCTGATTTCATCTCAGCCGTGACGAGACAGGCTTTCACAGGTAAGGGCATATCGTCTGAAACCAATCACAGCTATTAGGTCAAGAAGACAGTTTCACAGGTAACACAATACTTCCAATAGAAAATAACGGGAGGCAGAGGCAGGTGGATCTCTGTGAGTTCAAGGCCAGCCTGGTCTACATCGGGAGTGCTAGACCAGCCAGGGCTACATGATGAGAAAATGTTCTAAAAACTAAAGCCAAAACCAAAAAAAAAAAAAAAAAAAAACCAAAAAAAAAAAAAAAAACACAAAATCCCTTGAGAGACAAGATCTTTCCATGTTGTCCAGGCTGGGCTCAAATGCCGGGCTCAAGCAATCCTCCTGGCTGAAAGGTTTTGAAACCATGGTACCCAATTTTAAGACCTTAAATTGACCTCTTCGGATCCTTTCTGTTGAGTGGTCTGCACAAATGTGAGGGCAAGAGTGAGAGCGAGCATTTGCAGCCTTCTCCTCAGACCAAGCGCCCAGGCGTTTCCAAATCCTAGCCCTGTCTTCTCTGTCTCCCCTGCTCGCCCCTTCTCCAGTCACGATTTGGTCTTCCCTCGTGGTGGGATCTGGTGTGACTGTCGAGGAGGTGTGTGTTTAAAGGACTTTATCTTCCTCCCTGACTCTCCCATCCCAGCTGCTTTAGAGCAGTGGTTCTCGGCCTTCCTGATGCTGTGTGACCCCTTAATACAGTTCCTTATGTGGTTGGTGGCCTCCAGCCAGAAAATTACTTTTGTTGCTACTTCATAATTGTAATTTTGCGACTGTTACTAATTGTAATGTAAATATCTGATATGCCATCCCCCACCCAGGGGGCCACGACCCACAGGTTGAGATCCTCTGGCTCGGAGTCTGGCTGTGCCGTTGCGGGCTCCCCGCCCCGCTCTGATCCCCGGCAGCTCCAGCACACTGCAGTTGGCTTCCAAACAAATCAGATGCCGCAGCCTCAGGAGAGAGAACTTTTCTACCTTGATAACAAGTTAGGCAAAAGGATGTGAGAAAGGAGCTGGTAAATTGATCGAGCTGTTCCATTGCAGCTGTGGTGAGGATGACGGCCTCAGTTTCCCTCTTTGGTTTTCAGTGGTGTGAATTCATCAAAACTTAAGTCACTGTTCTGAAACCCTGTCCTTCCCTCACCTGCGTTTGGACCTTGCTTTCTCCTGTCCGCCTGTCCCTACTTTCGTGAGCCTGTCTGGAGTCAGCAGGGTTCCTCTGGGTCTGGAGGAGAGGGAGGCTGGGTGGGGCTGGACTTACCTCTCAGTGCTGCATATGAGCGTTTGTGTCACGCCAGCCACTCTGTCTTGAGGTTGTCACTGTGCTGAGAGCAGGAGGGATGTCTTCAGTCTGGGTGACCTCACCGGCCAATCGCTGCAGTTTGCAGATTTGCTTCCCGCATCACAACTTGTCGCCAGTGCCTTGAAGGTCAGGCTTTGCTTTTTGTTGAGATAGCAATAACATTAGCAGCAGGGAGCCACTCATTGGGAAGTGTTCCTAATCTGAAAATTCAAAGTGTAAAAGGCTCTGACATCCAAAGCTTTTAGAGAATCGACGTGGTGCGTTTTAGATTTCAGATATTTGCCCTGCTCACTCAGCAAAACACAAGCCTGAAAAACTTCAAAACCAGAAACACTCCTGGTCCAAACTTTTTCAGATAAGGGACACTCCACCTATGTGTGGATACACACCACCACTGTGTGAGCATCTCCAGACCATTAGTGTGTTAATATTAGATGTTAGGTGCACATTGACATTCCTTCTCATGAGAACACCAGAGGCAGGAGAATTGGACCAGGAGTGGTCAAGTTACCTTCCCGGGGTCACATAGTTAATGATTAAGACCAGGAATCCTACCGTGCATGCTTCTGTGATCAGCCAGTGCTCTCTCCACTGTACCCTGTTCCCTCTACAACTCCAGGACACCCCCTCCCATAGGTAACACTTAGCAGCCTGTCTCAGGACCATCGGCACAATGCTAGAATGTTTAAACGTGTGGCCTTGAGAATATCTGCTCTTGACCAAAGCCTGCAGAGAAGTTACCTGCTCAGGCCTCTACCGCTAAGTGCCTCACCACTGTGGGCACAGTGCCAGCGCTCTGTGGTGTGGCTACTGTCTGGAGACCGTCACTCTACAGTGGAAGAGACTTCCTCAGTGGCCCAGTTACACCCCGTGCCGGGTAAATAGAGCCCAGGCCACCCAAGTAAGCAGGTGACCCATCTAGTGGGTTCCAGTTTCAAATGGAAGTCTTAAAAACCCGAGGTGGGCTGGGGATGTAGCTCAGCTGGTAGAGTGTCTGCCCAGCATTCACGAAGCCCTGAGTTCTATCCTCAGCAGTGCATAAACCGTATGTGATGACCACATCTGAAGTCCAAGCACTTGGGAGGCGGAGGCAGGAGGAGCTGGAGTTTCAAGTCATGCTTGGCTCCATAGCGAGTTCAAGGCCAGCTTACGCTACATAAGACCCTCTCTCAAAGACAGACAAGCCCCAACCCCCCACCACCCAAGGAATGAAAGTGTAGAGAAAGCTTGTTTTTTACAGCACCCCTGTAGCATGAATCTTAAAGAGTCTTATTAATAAAATCAAACCCAGGGCCAGGCATTATTCCAGGTGGATGCTGGAAGATCAGAGAAGCAGAACAAACCACAGCCACCTCACCTCACCAGTTCCTCAGCTGATCCTGTTTCCTCAGACTGGAAGCCTCTGTGTCTTCATCCAAATGGATCTCAGCTGAACTGCTGCTAGAAGCCTAAAGCTTAACCAGCTCTAATTCCTGGTCCTCACGCCTTATATACCTTTCTGCTTTCGGCCATCACTTCTTGGAATTAAAGGCATGAGTCACCATGCCTGACTTTTTCCAGTGTGGCCTTGAACTCACAGAGATCTGGATGGATCTCTGCCTCCCAAATGATAGGATTAAAGGCGTGTGTGCCACCATTTTCTGGCCTCTGTATCTACTGACTGTTCTGTTCTCTGACCCCAGATAAGTTTATTAGGGTGCACAATATTTTGGGGAACACAATATCACCACACACTCCCTCTAACATTACAAGAAAAATGATTACAGAATGTGAAAACTTTTCCAAGTCACTAGGACGTAAAGGTTTACAAATCTTTTTAAAAAAAGATTTATTTTATGTATGAATACCTACATGATATTTGTGCATCATTGTGTATCAGTGCCTACAGAGGCCAGAAGAGGGCATCAGATCCCTTGGAACTGGAGTTACAGGTGGTTGTGAGCCCTCATGTGGGTATCAGGAACTGAACTCAGGTTCTCTGCAAGAGCAGCCAGTGCTCTTAACCGCTGAGCCGTCTCTTCTGCTTCTTGTTATGGGCTCCTTTTTAATGACTTCCCTGGGTAAATTGCGCAGGAGGTACCAGACCTGAAACTGCTTTAAAAGAGATAGCTTGGGCCGGTTTGATTTGTGCCACATTCCTAGTACAACACAGTCTTCTTCAACAGAAGTGAGAGAAGACATTCTTTTTCCAAGCTGTGGAATCTGGTGGCATGTTCAGCTGTTGGCAACGGTCTGTGAAGGTCAGAGCAGGCTCTGCTGTTGTTGTCTGTCTAATCCCTTTCCCCATCTGTATCGAGGGGAAGACATCGGACTCAAGTGCTGCCAGCCGGTCTTCCGGCCGCACTCTGGAGGGTCATTGCCTTCAAAACTGGAGGCAAGCAAAGCGTCAGAACTGAGCGGGATCCGAAAGCGCATAGATTAGCTCACAGGGGGAACCTTAGCAAGGCTCCAAAGCAGAGAGTCTCCTTAGACGATGAGACACTTCAGTTTTTATTTGTGTCCAAAGGCAGACTTTGAGGTGCTTTTCTGGTCAAACAGTCAATTATACCTTTTTCTATACAAATTTGGTGATATGAATGAAAGTCTGATTTATGCAGTTTTTGTTGTTGTTGTTCAAGTCTCACCTGTCCATCCATCCATCTGTCTGCCCGTCCACCCACCTATTGAGGATACATTGGTGCTGTTTTCAATCATGGATTTAGACCATCCGCAGCAAGCCAGTTCTGTCTTACTGTGTGTATGGATATACATGTACAGATTTGGACCATACAGGCTCCTGTACTGTGCCGGTTCAGACCCCCGTTCACAAGTTTGTGTGTCTTCTCTAAAAGCAGCTGTGTACATGAATAACCCAGAAAGGTCATAGCAGATCTTTCTGTGTCAGCGTTCCATGACTATACCAGAAGACTGGAGATAATGAACTTAAGGGGAAGATGAGGTTTATTCGGCTCGGCGTTTTGACACTTTCGGTCCATGCTTGGTTGGCCCTATTGGCTTGGGCTTGTCGTGAGGCCAGAGTGTGCGGTGGGGCAGAACCACTCACCTCATGTCGAGGAAAGAGAAAAGAAAGAGACTGGGGAGAGGAGCGGAAGAGATGGAGACCCCATCATCCTTTGTAAAGGCATGTGTCCAGCAACTTGAGAGCCCCTCCTGGGCCCCAGCCCCAAAAGTTTGCAGTATCACCACCTCCCACCTGAGCTGGGGCCTTGAGAGAAAGCATCCAAACTATAACTACAGTTTACAAAACACATTACTAATAAAATACATATTCTTACTTGCACAAAAATGTTCAGAAAGGGGCTAGAGAGCTGGTTCAGGGACTAATCACACTGCTCTTCCAGGGGGCCCAAGTTCAGTTCCAAGCACCCATACTGGGTCACTCAGAACTGCCTGTAATGCCAGCTCCAGGGTATCTGACACTCTCTTCTGGCATGCACGTACCCACGCACAGACATGTAGTTACAAACAGAACAAAAATTTAAAACTAGCAGATACAGAACTCTACTGTTACAATAGCCATCTGAGGTAGATGCTGATGTCATCCCTATTTTTCTGGTGAAGAAATCGGGGTACCCTAGAGATGAGTGTCTTTGCACACTGTTGGTTGGGTAGTGAGCTTGGGTGGTTTGACTTGAGTCTGTGCTCTTTGTAGTGGAAGGCTCCGCCTCTTCCGTTGGACTTGCTGATACATGGGGGCAACTATTCCATCTTCCTTACGGTTCCCTTCCCTTGCATTGTGACATGGTTCTTTGCCTCTCAAATTTTAATCACTTTACATGATACTATTTTTTTATTCATTTATTTTCATCCTGTCTTTGTATCTAAAGTATGTCTGTTGGGCCAACGAGATGGGTCAGCAGGACCTACACGGTAGAAGGAGAGACTAGATCCCAGAAAGCTGTCCTCTGACCTCTACATGTGTGCCATGGCATCTGTAAACATGTTCTCACACATCCTCTCTCTCTCTCTCTCTCTCTCTCTTTCTCTCTCTCTCTCTCTCTCTCTCTCTCTCTCTCTCTCTCTCTCACACACACACACACACACACACACACACACACACACACACACAATGTTTTTTAGGCTCTAAAGGGAGCTTTAGTTTAGGGTTTAGCTTCGGGTTTCTGTTGCTATGAAAAAACACCATGCACAGGGTAACTTAGGAAAGAAAGAGTTTAATCGAGCTAACGAGCTAACGGTTCCAGAAGCTTGGAGTCTACAGTGGCGAGCAAAGGCATGGCAGCGGGTGGCCGGAGCAGCCACTGAGAGCTCACATCTTGATCCGTGGGAAAGAGAGCACACTGGGAATAGCACTAAGCTTTTGAAACCTCAAACCCCACCCGCCGTGACACATGCCCAACATGGCCACACCTCCTAATTGTACCCAAACAGTCCACCAACTAGGGACCAAGTATTCAAACATCCGAGCCTATGGGGGCCATTCTCATTCACACCACTGCCAGGGGTGGGGTGGGGGGGGATGGTGGTGTGGTAGGAATGCCGTCAGTGAGGAGGAAGATTCTAAAAATGAGGAGAAGTGAGGAAGGTCATGCAGAGCCCTGTGCAGTGGCCAGGAGTTGGGACCTGTGACTCTGATGACCGTGGCTGTCACATAAAGGTTTGCTTACCAGACAGATTTGACCACTCGATGCTCTGTCCTTCAAAGAGTGGAGCCACATTTCCCAAACCTGTGCTAATTCGGGAGTGGAGCTCTGCATCCCAGGCTCCGAGGCTGTGTCTGAATTCTATGGAGCTGTCCTGTCAGTGCTGACATTCTCACCTTGGTCAGGGTGCATTTCCATCTCACAACTAGGACCATGTGGCCATGGTTTGGTCTGGGATCTAAGAAATGTGAGATGGATTTAGACAGACCTCCTTTGGTTTCAAGAGGCTGAGTGACTACAGGCTTAGCATATGGATGGGTAATGTGGTCCTCCGTCCACAAACTACCTGTCAGCCGGCACTGTAAGCAGAGGGGATTCCGCAATGTTGAGAACTTAAAGTAAACTGTCTGACATCACTCAAGTCACCGAGGTTCTCTGATACACCGAACAAGCAAACACATTGCCTGGCATGGAGAAAAACAGGATGCCGGTTTAGACCTCAGTTTAAATGTGGCAAGCACGTGGAGAGTGAGATGCCAGTAACGGAACAAAGATCCCACGTTCTGTAAAGTACACTGTCTCAAGTGATTTTGCCAACAAGCCGTTATCTTAGATCGGTAGGTGTATCGCGTTCAAACAGTGTCCTGGCGTGTGTACAGATCTGGTTGTCACGGGGCATATTTCACTCACCTGACGCTTCTCTTTGGTCTAGATGACAGCGCATCTGCTGCCAGCAGCATGGAGGTATCGGACAGAATCGCCTCTCTGGAGCAACGGGTCCAGATGCAGGAGGACGATATTCAGCTGCTCAAGTCTGCGCTGGCTGACGTGGTTCGGAGGCTGAACATCACAGAGGAGCAGCAAGCTGTGCTTAACAGAAAAGGACCTACCAAAGGTGGGCGTGGTGCAGCACCCACAGCAGGGCGGGTGTGGTGCAACATCCACGGCATCCTTAAAGAGCCACACTCTTGCATGGGACCTTCACTCCAAAATGATCCCCAAATCAAAATGTCCTTAGCCCCGACCCAGTGAACTAATCTCACCAAGTGTGACAGTATTTGTTGGTGTGTTGGTGGTGAGTTGTTCTGATGCTGAAGTGCACATTTGTAGACGATCCTTAAATAATCTTTGAGTCAAGGAAGGCACCATCCGGATGGACCACTGAGAACAGACAGGTCAGGTTGCCCGGGACAGTGAGAGCTGACAGAGAATGCTTCAGCTCCCACCAGGGGTTCCATCCGGAGTGTTCACTGGTGTGTCTCATCTCCTCCTGCGTCCTCAGCTTACTCCAAAGTTCAACAAACAGCTACCCATGGGTGCATGGCAGCCCCTCGGCCAGTCTGGGTGTAGACGTGGGAGACTCCCTTTAGAAAGCCAAGTCCAAAAGGCATCTGGCTGGCCTGTCCACTCAGCTTCTTTCAGGATGTGCCACTGACAGCTTTTGAGACTCCTCTGCTACCCGTGGGACCGCAGCCTGTAACAGGGGTCTGTACCAGTGGGCTGCTGGCCAATCCAAGCCATTATTTCATGCCTCTCCCAGGATATGGCATGCAAAAGCAGTGCTTATGCTAAGTACCATTGTAGTGACCGTGCCTTCAAATTTCAGAATCAAAAGATGTCATAAAGCCCTTGACCACATGCATGTGTAGACGAATTTTTCTTTGGGCCGCCAGCCCATAAAAAAATGACAAGGAAACTTATTATTCATTATGAAAGCGTGGCCTTAGCTTTGGCTTGTTGTACTAGCTCCTATAACTTAAATTAACCCATTTCTGTTCATCTGTGTGTTGCCACGTGACTCATGGCTTTTACCTCTCCTCCTGCATGTCTTGGTCCCTCTCTGTCTGGCTGGTATCTCCACCTTCTTCTTTCCTAAGTCCTCTGTCCCCAAAAGTCCTGCCTAACCTCTTCCTGCCTAGCTAATGGCATTTAGCTCTTTATTAAACCAGTCACAGTGACACATCTTCACACAGTGTAAAGGAATATCCTGCAACATGCATGTGTATCAGTGTCCTATGTTTACATCTGAGTGCAGTGGCTCACCTTGTGCCAGAGTGGATTTTTCTATGTAACTGCCCCATCCAGGCTGTGGAGTTGCCGCTGGTTAAAACACACTGAGGTTGTAGCATGTTACTGTCCCTTTAAAAGTGCCTTTCTTGGCTGAGCATGGTGGTGCTCACCTTTAATCTCAGCACCCAGGAAGTTGAGGCTGGTGGATCTCTGTGTCTTCCAAGACAGGCAGGATTACATAGAGACACTGTCTCAAACAAAACAAAAGCAAACAAACAACAAAGTCTATCATGAGCCATTGAGATAACTCAGTCAATAAAATGTTTGCCATGCACATTTTAGAGGATGGTCCCCACTGGATGAGGTGAGGTGGGTTTATGGGCTTATAATTCTGGGCTAGAGAAGCAGCAGGAGATGGGTCCCTGGTTCTCACTGGCTGGCCTAGCCTACTTGGCAAGCTTTAGGCCAGTGAGAGATCTTGTCTCTGGCTCTCGCTTCTCTCTCTCTCTCTCTCTCTCTCTCTCTCTCTCTCTCTCTCTCTCTCTCTCTCTTTCTCTCCCTCCCTTCCTCCCTCCCTCCCTCCGTCCCTCCTCCCTTTCCTCCCTTCCACCCCCTCTCTCTCCTTGTTGGCTTGAGGCTTGGATTACCACTGGAGCTGGGAGAGAACTAACACTAAATCGTCTTGGTTTTTCTCAAGCTGTGTCCTCTCCAGTCCCCAACTACATTCCCACTCCACGGAAAGGCCCATTCTTCGTCTTTTCATGCTGCCAAAGGGCCAGATCCACATCAGAGGCACATTCTACCCTTGGCTCTATAGTTTGAATAATCCTTTCCAGTGATCCTTGCTCCTAAGTCACAAAGCGGTTGAGGTATTTCAGACCAGAAACCCGGCTATTTTAGATAGTCTGTGGCCTACTCAGCTGTCCGCAAATAGATCTGATGACGACTGTGTCCCAAAGACCTTAACTGAAGCTTTGGGTTTCTAAGATTTCCTTATTTTTGAAGAGTAGAGGAAATAATAGACAGGGTTTGCCCAGGGTTTTTATTTTACTTGATGACGAATGACATCTGATCTTGACAAAACCTGAGAGAAATGACTTTTTCCTGGTTATCAGATGCCTCACTGTCCATTGCTTTCACGAGTTTGAAAGCTGGAACGTCACACTGAGAAATAAGAGGCAGTCAGGAAATAGGGAGACACGTGTCATGAGGGGTGCGTGGCCCCTTCACTACGTCAGTTTGGGGTTGAAGCTAATGGGTATGTGAAGCGGTGAGGGCTGAGCCTGAGTTTTACAGAGCTGTGATGTTGGGTCCTGGACTGTAGGAGAGTGGAGAAGGAGCACTAGCGTGTGTGCGTCCCAGTCTCCCTGCTGTGGCTGTGGTTGTGGTGTGACTAGCTGCTTCAAGCTCCTGCCTTGATGTCCCTGCGACAGTGCAAGATAGCCTGTAACTGTGAGCTGTAGTAACGCCTTTCCCCATCAGTTGCTTTTTCTTGGGGTGTTTTATCACAGCAATAGAAATGAAGCCAGGATGGCAGCTACCTCATCTTCTGGGTGCTGTGCCCTGTGCTAGGGACTCTCATTTCCTGTTCCTAACCCTCCCCTGCCAGCGGCCTGCCAGGTGGGCACCGCCAGCCTAGTTTTTAAGGAAGTTGAGGCTTAGACAGGATGTTGGCTTATCCATGACTGATGCAAGTTGCTGGGGAGACCAGTCCTGTGTTCACACATCCCTGTCAGTCCCCCAGGGACCTGGGGCTGCTGCTACCTCCTCCTTGATGGCACCCACATCTCAGTGCTGTGGTGCTCCTTTATCTGAATTCTTTCAGTGCCGCCCTGCGTTACCTCTAGGGATAATTAAGATGTGATTTTAAAACGTTTGATTGACACTTTATGGGGCAGAAGGATGTCCTCTAATTTAGTGTCCTCTGGAAACCAAGAGTTTGTTTCTCCCAGGAACCTGGGGTCGAGAAGTTATGTTGTTTCTTCTCTGAGGTGTGTGTGTTGTATGTGTGTGCACATGTTTGGGGGTATGTGTCTAGCCTAGGGTGCTCGCCTTGATTGCTCTCTACCATATCTTTTAAAAAATGATCTATTTGAATTTGAATTGTGTGTGTGTCTATGTGTAGTTTGTGCACATGGGTGCAGGTGCCCAAAAAGCCCAAAAGAGAGTGTTAGATACCCCGAAGCTGCAGTTAGCAGGCAGTTGTGGTGAGCCACCTCACATGGACACTGGTAACTGAACTCAGGTCCTCTGGGAGAGCAGTGCGTCCTCCTAACTGCTGAGCCCTCTCTCCATCTTATGCTATTGAACTATAATGTGAGCTGACTGACAAATATAGGCATCCCTCCATATCCCTGGGGACTGGTTCCGGGGCCCGCAAATACCCAGATCTGAGATTGTTCAGGTCCCCTCGCAGAGGATGGCAAAATGTTTTGCATGTAACCCACGCCCATCTTTCTGCATAACTGAAATCACTTGTATCACTTGCAATACCTCATATAATGTCAATGCTATACGAGTTGTGTTATTCAAGGAATAATAGCAAGAAAAAGAAAACATGACTTTTAAAAGCCATTACCTGTCTTCAGCTGGAAGAGCTCATGGGCATTGAACCCGTGGATATGGAGGCTGTCTGTATCAGGTTCCCCCTATATTTGGGCCTGGTGGCAGGTGTAACCTCTCAGAAGCCAACTGTCGCTGGAGCAGACGGGTCGGTGGGCAGCCGGTGGCGGCGGCGGCGGCGGCGGCGGCGGCGGCGGTGGCATCATGCAGCATCTTAGTGTGATGGCAGCTGGCTCTGCTCTTCCAGGTCCTTTATGGGCCCTTCCCAGCCGGCCTCTGCTGGAGTCACCACACACAGGCTCCCTCTGCCTCCACCTCCCCTCTAGGACAGAGAGGTAGGGAATGAAAGTAAAAGATCAGGTTATTTATGCCTTTGTCTGATTCTGTGAGGGTCCCTAAGTGAGCGTGGCACTGTCCCTCTAGCTGGTGTCGCTGAGTCCTCAGGGTGTAGGCTTTCTTCCCAGACTCTGGTAACTGCTCCCTCCCTCAGTCCTTGAGGGAGGGCTGGGAGTGATGACCGCGTCTTTCTGTTGTCCCAAGGGACACAGTATTTAGCCTGGGCTCTGGGCCTGGGTACAGAGTCAAGCACATGGATAGAATGTGGGTGCATGTGTCTAGATGACCCCTCCTCCATGGCTCTCGGACAGTAAGTGACTCACCTGCAGCAACAATGTCAACCAAAGGCTGCCTTTGAGGAATCTGCTGCTACCTTGTATTAGTCAGGGCTCTCTAGAGGAATGTAACTGATAGAATGAATATATTTATGGAGAGTTTATTGGAGTGGCTTACAGGCTGTGGTCCAGGTAGTCCAGAATGGCTGTCTACCAATGGAAAGACCAAGAATCTAGTAGTTGGTTGGTCCACAGGGCTGGATGTCTCAGCTGGTCTTCAGTATATTCTGGAATACCAAAGAAACGGGCTGTAATGCCAGTAAAGGAATGGACTTGCCAGCGAGAGTGAGAACAAGCAGGCAAAGAGAGCAAGCTTCCCTCTTCCAAGTCCTCATGTAGGCTGCCAGCAGAAGGTGTGGCCCAGATTAAAGATGGATCCTCCTACCTCAAAGACTTGGATCATAAGCAGATCTTCCCACCTCAAAAGATCCAGAATAAAAGTGAATCTTTCCGCCAGGCGGTGATGGCGTATGTCTTTAATTCCAGCACTTCGGAGGCAGAGGCAGGCAGATCTTTGTGAGTTCGAGGCTAGCCTGGGCTACAGAGCAAGTTCTGGGACAGGCTCCAGAGCTACACAGAGAAACCCTGTCTCGAAAAACCAAAAAAAAAAAAAAAAAAAGAAAAGAAAATAGAAAAAAAAAGTGAGTCTTCTCTCAGCCAGTTGTGGTGGCGCACACCTTTAATTCCAGCACTCTGAAGGCAGAGGCAGGCGGATCTCTGAGTTCAAGCCCAACCTGGCCTACAGAATGAGTTCCTGGACAGCCAGGAATACACAGAGAAATCTTGTCTTGAAATAAAAAACAAGAAAAAATGACAACAAAAATAGTATGTCTTCTCACTTTAAGTGATTTTAATTAAAAAAAAACAAATCCCTCACAGCTCTCCCCTGCTGCTTGGGTTTTAGTTAATTTCAGATGTCAGGTTGACAACCAAGAATAGCCATCACATACATACCTGATAGGAATCCCAGAGAAGGGTGATAGGATGGTTAAAGTCAAGAGGACAATCCAGATTGACAGTGCCATAGCCAGCTCTTCTCAGTGTGGTCCCCAGAGCTACAGAACCCTGCCTGAGAGCCAAGTGGAGTGGCAGATTCTCAGACCCCTCCCCTTCCCTCCAGATTTAGACCCTGGAGCAGGCACACACTCCAGATCATCTCACATCCACCAAGTGGGTGGGATCAGGTGAACTTGAAGCAGCTGGCAACACTGTATCCACAATCAGGAAGCAGAGAGCAATGGATACCATCACTACTGAGGCCACCCAGTCTCTCTTCTGTTACATAGTTCAGGATCCCAGCCAGGGTATGGTGCTACCCACAGTGGTCAGGTCTTCGCCCTTTAAGGAACATAACCAAGCTTATCCCCCACAGGCATGCCCAGAACCAGGTGACTCTAGATTCTGCCAGGTTCCCAGTCAACCCTAACCATCATACTTACTCAGACTAGACCCATGTAATGTTGAAGGCAGTTCATTTCTTTTTATCCCTGAGGCACCATCTGTTGTTGAATGGACCAGCTTGTTTATCCATTTACCTATGGAAGGCCATCTTGGTTCCTTCTAGTTTTTGACAATTGTGATTAAAACTGCTATAAACATTTACGTGTAGGTCTGTGTAGACATAAGTTTTCAGACAATTAGGTAAATTCTTAGTGTCAGAATGATTACTAGATCATATGGTAAGATTATATTTAGCTTTATAAGAAGCTGCCAAACTGTATTCCAAAGTAGCTGCACCATTTTTCATTTCCCTCATCAATGAATGTGGGTTCCTGTGGCTCCTGTCCTGGCCAGCAATTGGTGTTCTGTTTTGGGTTTGGGATTTCAGCCATTCTGATAGATGTATAGAGCTATTTCATTATTGTTTTAATTTGCATTCCCTAATGACAGTGATTAACTAACTTCGCATATGTTCATTTGGCACCTGAAGATTGTTAGTGAGGTGTCTTTTCTGATCTTTTGTTCATTTTTTTTAATTGGGCCATTTGTTTTCTTTAAGTTGAATTTTCAGAGTTCTTATTATTCTTTGTGTAAGTCCTTCATCAGACACACAATTGGAAAATATTTTCTTCCAACCTATAATCTGTGTTTCCATCCTCTTTCAGTTTCTTTGGCAGACTTGTAAAGTTCTTAATGAGGTCCACTTTGTCACTTTTCTCCCATGGGTCAAGCTTTTGATGTTTGTAATGGTTAGTTTAATTATTTTTTAAAAGTTTGTGTGTAAGAGTGTTTTGTCTTTGTGTGTATGTAAGTACCACACATGAGCCTGGTGCCCAAGGAGATCAGAAGAAGGCACTGGATCCCCTGGAACTGGAGTTATGGATGTTTGTGAGCCACTGTGTAGATCTGGGAAATGGAACCCAGGTCCTCTGCAAAAGCAACAAGTGCTCTTAACTTCTGAGCCATCTCTTTGGCCCCTGTAATGCTTAATTTTAACTCTCAGCTTGCCGTGGCTTAGAATCACCTGAGAAGAGTGCCTCGGTCTCCAGGCATTGTCTAGGTCAATTTGGCCTGTGGCTATGTCTGTGAGAGATTGTCTTGATTTTTAATTGGTGGAGGAAGACCTAGTCCATGTGGGCAACCCCATCTCCTGGCAGAGCATCCTGAACACTATGAAGTAAAGCTGAGAGAAGGCTCAGAAGCCATCGTGGATGTGTTCCTTCCTCTCCAGCCTTTACTGTGGATGTGCTGTGACTGGCTCCTTGAGTCCTGCTTTGACTTCCCCTGAGTGATGGACTGTAACCTGGCACTGTGACCAAATAACCGCCTTTTTCCCTTTTTCCTCTGTGCTGCCTTTGGTCAGAGTATTTTATCACAGCACCAGAAGTGAAACTGGACTAGCATTGTATCTTCAACAACAACAGCAACATCACTGGGTTAGGGATATAGCCTGGTTGGTACATGAAGCCCTGGGTTTGATCCCCATCACTGTGTAAGCTGGGCACTTTGATAGTGCACATCTATAATCTAAGTCCTTGGGAAGCAGGGAGAGTAGGAAGTGGAGGGGAGCAGGACAAGGAGAAGAGAAGAGGAAGAAGAGAAGCAGCAGGAGGAGGAGAGTAGGAGGAAGATGGGGAGGGGGGGCAGAAGGAGGAGGAGGAAGAGCAGGAGAGCAGGAGAAGCAGGAGGAGATCACTTAGCCCTTCAAAGCTTGCTTCTAGAGATGTTCAGTTTTGTTCTTCTCATTGATTGTTACTTAGCTGTATAGGGTGAGAGGATGCTGTTTGGGATCACTGTTAGATCACCATTGCTAGAAAAGCCCCCCATTAACTTGCCTTTGTACCTCTGCCACTACTGCTAGCTTTTAGAATTGAAATCATCTTCATTGGAGCTCTGGTTCTGTTCAGCTCTGGTTCTGTGGAGCTCTGGTTCTGTGCAGCTCTGATTCTGTGCAGCTCTGGCTCTGTGGAGCTCTGGTTCTGTGCAGCTCTGGTTCTGTGCAGCTTTGGTTCTGTGCAGCTCTGGTTCTGTGGAGATCGGGTTCTGTTCAGCTCTGGTTCTGTGTAGCCTTGGTTCTGTCGAGCTCAGGTTCTGTGCAGCTCTGGTTCTATGCAGCTTTGGTTCTGTGCAGCTCTGGTTCTGTGGAGCTCTGGTTCTGTGCAGCTCTGGTTCTGTGGAGCTCAGATTCTATGCACCTCTGGTTCTGTGCAGCTCAGGTTCTGTGCAGCTTTGGTTCTGTGCAGCTCAGGTTCTGTGCAGCTTTGGTTCTGTGCAGCTCTGGTTCTGTGGAGCTCAGGTTCTGTGCAGCTCCGGTTCTGTGGAGCTCGGGTTCTGTGCAGCTCTGGTTCTGTGGAGATCGGGTTCTGTGCAGCTCTGGTTCTGTGGAGATCGGGTTCTGTGCAGCTTTGGTTCTGTGCAGCTCTGGTTCTGTGGAGCTCAGGTTCTGTGCAGCTCCGGTTCTGTGCAGCTCTGGTTCTGTCCAGCTTGGATTTTGTGGAGTGTTACTGCTGCTATGGGGAAATTCTGACTTCATCCTATGCTTCTCTTGCAGCGAGACCACTGGGGCAGACCCTGCCGTTGAGAACCACCGTCAATAATGGCACCGTGTTACCAAAGAAACCCAGTGCTTCCCTCCCATCCCCCTCGGGGTCCAGGAAAGAAATGGTTGTGCCAGTAACCAAAAGGTAAGCTACATGAGGGACCCCCGACTCCTCAAAGCAGCCTCTTGGGGGTCTAGAAGAAGCACCTCTTTCTCATAAGATGCTTGTGGTCTCCTCTGAGCTGAGGCTTTTAGAAGTCCAGGCTGTGACGTGTTGCCATTCACGGGATAGTAACTCAGCATCCCTCCGCTTTAGATTTAAGGTGTTGCTTGTGAAGTCTCAGCCCAAACATCAGGAAGACACTCGTATTTTTACTTATGGTTCTTTATAAAAGCAACTGGGACTGCGACCTGCATCCCTATATGCAACATAGCAAAAATTCAGATTTCCATAGCAACCTTAAGTTTTACTGGTAAGATTTGGGTAAACTCATACTTTTAAATTATGCCTAATGGTGAGATTCTGGAAGCCTGTGTTAACTTCAGATAGATCACAGTTCACTTTTAACTTTGTGATGACTTGTTGACTGTCGAATTTCAGTGCTGTATTGTATCATCAGTGTTAACTCTTAGACTGTAGAAAGTTAAATGCTCACTCATTTTACAGTATAGCTGGCTTGGAAGACATTCCTCCGAAACTCTACCTCACAGGCATGTCGTAAGAATGTAGCAGAGGGCTGGGGAGATGGTGCGGAGGCTAAAGTATTTTCCACACAAACAGCAAGCCTGAGGACTAGAGTTCAGATCCCCAGAACCCATCAGTGAGCTCTGGATTCAACTGAGAGACCTGCTTCAATGAATAAGGTGGAGAACCATCAAGGAGGACTCCTGACCTTAACCTCATGGCTCCACACGAATGTGTACACACATAGAAATACATGCGTGCACACGTACACACAGAACACAGCGGAACCTGTAGAGGTCACTGAAATGCTAGTGGCCTTAGGAACACTGAGGATTTGGGTATGGATACTGAAGTTCTTGGATGACACCTGTGGGCTGCATCTGCTGATTCTGTGACTTAGGACAGGAATCTAGCCATCACCCTCATGTGTCATTTCCTCTTGAGGTCCCTCCCAAGAGGATGGCTATGAACCCCAGCCATGTCGTCTGGGCTCAAAGCATGCCTTCCTGAGATGATGCTTCATCTCAGGGGAGGCTGGGTGCCCGTGTCCCACTTACCCCACCCGAGAAGCTTGCTATTATACAGTGGGTACCCCTGTGGACCTGTGTCAATTTTACTCTGACCAGGGTAACTGCTCTCTGGGACATTGCTGACTGTCCCTCCACCCGTCAGGTGAGACACAGAGGCGACTCAACAAGACACATGGAGCATTTTAGGGCCATCCCAGCACTTGGTTTCCTGTTGCTGTGATAAAACACCCCCAGTAAGAGCAACTGAGAAGCTGGGCTGTGATGGTGCATGCCTTTAATCCCAGCACTCAGGAGGCAGAGCCAGGTGGATCTCTGTGAGTTCAAGGCCAGCCTGGTCTACAGAGTGAGTTCCAGGACAGGATCCAAAGCTACACAGAGAAACCCTGTCTCGGAAAAACAAAACAAAACAAAACAAACAACAACAACAACAACAACAAAAAGCAGCCGAGGAAGAAATTTTAGCTCCTGGCTCCAGGTTACAGCCCATCATTTTGAGAAAGTCAAGGCAGGATGTAAATCAGCTAGTCACACCCACAGCCACGAGCAGAAAGAGAATGAGTGCATGCCTGCCTGCCAGGACCCAGCCCATGAAATGGTGCTGCTCACATTAAAAGAGGGTCTTCTAACCTCAATAAACCCAATGCAGAAAATCCCCCACAGGCATTCCTGCAGGCCGAGACAGCCCAGGCATTCCCCCCACCCCCATCCAGACTCTCTTCTTTATTTTGATTTTGATTGTGTCAAGTTGTCAATTAAAACTGACCATCACGGTCACTGAGAGATCCATGGGAGAAGAGGGTGCCTGTGGGCCCATGGAGAGTGTTCAATCTCTTGGCGGGGTGTGGTAGGGTGGGGTGGTGGGGTGTTCTGCTTTTTTTTTTTTTTTTTTTTTTTTTTTTTTGTGATATATATTTTTTATTTTACAATACCATTCATTCTACATATCAGCCATGGGTTCCCTATTCTCCCCCTCCACGCCTCCCTTACCCAGCCCACCCTCCATTCCCACCTCCTCCAGGACAAGTCCTCCCCGAGACTGTGATCAACTTGTAGACTCAGTCCAGGAGGTCCAGTCCTTCCTCCCAGACTAAGCCAAGTGTCCTGCATAAGCTCCAGGTTTCAAACAGCCAATTCATGCAATGAGCACAGGACTTGGTCCCACTGCCTAGATGCTCCAAACTGATCAAGCCAATCAACTGTCTCACCTATTCAGAGGGCTGATCCAGCTGGGAGCCCTCAGCTTTGGTTCATAGTTATGTGTTTCCATTCATTTGCTATTTTTTTTCAATAATTGAGTAAAACTGAATTTATTATATGCCACAGTCGTCTAGGACCTCATGCTATTATATATATAGCCTTTATGTTCTATGGTTGTGGTCTGATTGTTCACTTTATATCTAGAATCCACCAATGAGTGAGTACATACCATAACTGTCTTTCTGGTTTGGGTTACCTCACTCAGGATGATTTTTTCTAGTTCCATCCATTTGCTGCAAATTTCATGCTTCATTGTTTTTCTCTGCTGAGTAGTACTCCATTGTGTATATGTACACATTTTTTCATCCATTCTTCCGTTGATGGGCATCTAGGTTGTTTCCAGGTTCTGGCTATTACAAATAGTGCTGCTATGAACATAGCTGAGCATGTATCTTTATGGTATGTATCAGCATTCTTTGGGTATATGCCAAGAGTGGTATGGCTGGGTCTTGGCGGGGTGGGGGGGGTAGGGTGGGGGTGGGGGTGGGAGGTGTTCTGCTTTTATTAGGGCTGATGTCGTCGTCTGGCTGTCTGGAGAGTATTGATGATAGTCAGTGACTTCAGAGAAATTAGAAAGCAAGTGCACAGCTTCCTAATGTCCCTGGTGCCGACAGTTAAGTTGTTTCTTGGGTGGCAGCTGGGAGTGTGCTGAAGTTCGGGTCGGTGAGATGAGGAATGAGGGGGTCAGAGTTCAGGCGGGAGGAGAAGCTGTGAGTAGGTCAAAGGGGGTGAGGTACAGCTGATTTCACGTCCATCCTGTCAGGTCTGGAAGGGACGCACCTCTGCGGCTGTGTTCGAGTTAGGACGTCTTTGGAATACACGCAGAACTGGTCAGACTCTTCCACCCTTCACCAGGCAGATGCTCTTTACATTTCTTCCCGTAGAGTTCTGTGCGTTTATTTATTTATTTTTTTCATGATTTTCAAGAAAATCGGCTTTACAGTGCTTTTTAAAACTCTGAAGTGCTTATACTTAGCCATATTTTAACCCTCGCTTGGATCATCCTTTGTTTTTTTAGAACCAACACAAAATGACTTTTGGATTCAATGGCAGGAAGTATTCAGTCTGTAGATGTAACACCAACAAAACTGACTTTTTCTGTGAGTTTCAGGGCTGTGTGTGTGTGTATGTGTGTGTGTGTGTGCGTGTGTGTGTGTGTGTGTGTGTGTGTGTGTGTGTTTTGTGTGTGTGTGTGTGTGTGTGTGTGTGTGTGTGTTTAACCAAAGAGCCCCTAACATTACATTTGGCCTCTTACCTATTTGTGTGTGTAGTTCATCAGGGTAGGAATATTTGTATATTGTTGTCCAGGAGATGACCAGAGCCTTTCAACTCTCAATGGAACCTCTCCACCCCTTAAACAATACCTCTGCTCTCCGTCCCGCAGCCCCTGGTACTGCCCCTCTTCCCTCTGATCCTGTGGTTTTAACTACTTTAATGATAATAATAATAATAATAATAATAATAATAATAATAATAATAAAGTGTGTGTGTGTGTTGTGTTGTTGTGTGTACCACCATACATATGCAACAGTGTCCATATGGAGGTCAGAGGACAACTTACTTGCAGGACTCAGTTCTCACCTTCCACCACGTGGGCCCTGGGCTAGCACTCAGGCTGTCAGCTTGGTGGTAAGTGCCTTTACCCACAGAGCCGTCTTGCTGGCCCAGTTTGGGCTACTTTCCACACTTAGGTGACTGGTTCCTTCTGCTAAGTATAGCGTCCTCAGGGGTCATGCCTGCTGTAGTGTATCACAAATTTTATTTCCAAGGCTGAGCAATATTCCCCCAAATATGTGTAGGGTTCACTTGTTATCCAGTGAGGGACGGGAAGTGCTTCCGTGTTTTAGCTACTTTAACATGGCTGCAGTCAACACAGCTGGGCATGGCTATCATCTCCGTGGCCCGGCATTCAGTCCTATGGGAAGCATATCCACAGTGGGATTGACGGATCATGTAGGAATTCTGTTTTTAAACTTTTGAGAACTCTTCACGCATCTTTTCATGAGAACTGCGTCATTTTACAGTCCTGCCAGTGGTGCACAAGGGGTTGAATTTTTCCAGCTCTCAGCTTTTGTTATTTTCTCTTCTTTTTGCTTGTTTGTTTGGTTTTGTTGGGAAAGTATCTCCATTTGTAGCCAAGGCTAGCCCTGAACTCATGGCCCTCCTGCCCTGGCCTCCTAGATGAGATTATAGGCACGAGCCACTAAGCCTGGCTTTCTTTTCTTTTGGATGCTGTCATCTTAATGGGTGTTGGTTCATCTCTCAATGTAGTTTTGATTTGTGTTTCTACCCACCCCCCATCTGTGCAGCCCAGGCTGGCCTGGAGCTCACTATGTAGACCAGGCTGGCCTCAAACTCACTGAGATTCTCCTGCTTCTACATTGTTAGTGTTGAGATTAAATATGTAGGTAACTACAGTTGTCCTTACAATTTTTTTATTACATTTTAATTTGTTTATTTGTGTGAGTATGCCCAAGTGTGTGTGTGTCATGTCATGGCCTGTTAGTGTAGGTCAAAGGAAAACTTGAGGAATCGCTTCTCCCTTCCACCATGTGGGCCCCTAGGATGGGACTCTAGCCATCAGGTTTGGAGACAGAACCTCTACCCACTGAGCCATCTTGTTGGCCCGTGTATCTTATGATTAGTGATGTAGATAATTTTTCATATGATTGTAGACCATTTATACATCTTCTTCAAAGAGATCTATCCAGCATCTTTACATACGTACTTATGTTTTTCATATTTGTGCTTCTTGAGATAATATCTTGCTATAAAGCCCAGACTGTCCTGTTGTGATTCTCCTGCTTCGGGTCCCATAGTGTTGGGTTTACAGGTGTGTGACACCACACCCACCTACCTGTATTTTAATTGGATTATGTTGCTGTTTGCATGGAACTGTAGAACTTTCTTATATACTGAATATTCACCACTCTTTAGGTGTGTGACTTGCAGATGCGTTCTGCCAATTCCCCAGGTCACGCTCCCATTCTGTTGGTCGTTTGCTTTGCCATCAAGAGGATTTAAGGATATGCAGATTGTGGTTCGATGGGTAGATTATATTTGCTCTTGGTGTCTGTTCAAGAAATCATTGCTGAGTCCCACATTCTAAGTCTTCTCCTATGTATTTTGGTCTTAATTGTAGGTCATTAGTCACATCTGTGTTAATATTTAGACATCATATAAGGCAAAGGTCCACCCCCATTCTCCTCCCATGTCTATTTCCATTTTCCCAGCATTCATAAAGAGACTGTCAAGCGGCGTGTGGTGCACGCTTTAATCCAGCTCGGAGCAGAGGCAGCGGATCTTGTGAGTTCGAGCCAGCCTGGCTACCAATGAGTTCAGGAAAGCCAAAGCTACACAAGAAACCCTGTCTCGAAAAAACAAAAAAAAAAAAAAAAAAAAAAAAATAAAGAGACTGTCATTTGTCTACTGAGTAGTCTTGCTGTCTTTATTAGCAATCTTTGGTCCATGTGTGCAAGGGTTTATTCCTGGATTCACTCTTCTGAACCACTGGTCTCCAAAACCATCTTTGTTGCCAGGATTTGATGTCTTCATCATTGAGGTTTTAAAATCGGGAAATGTGAAGGCTCCATCTTTATTCTCTATCTCACCCCTGTCCTTTGTCTGGGGATTGGGTTTTGGGATTTCAAATGAGTGTTGGGTTGCATCGTCGGCTTCTGCAATCCTGTGTCCTACTTTGCTTTTCTGTTGCTGTAATAAACACCATGAAGCAACTTGGGAGAGAAAAGGTTTACTTGGCGTCCAGTCACAGGGCCTCATCAGGGCAAGCCAGGGCAGGAGTCTGAGGCAGGAACCTGGAGGCGGGAATGGAAGCAGAGACCATAGAGGAGTGCTACTCTTGCATAGCCTGCTTTCTTATACAGCCCAGGACCACAAGGGTGGCACCTCCATCATGGGCTGGGCCCTCCCACATCTATCATTAATCAAGAAGATGCCCCATATGTAGACAGCCCACTGGCCTGTCTGATGCAGGCTACTCCCCTATTGAGGGTCCCTCTTCCCAGGTGATGCTAATGTGTGTCGAGTTGATAAGAACTAACTATCACAATTGCCTTTGATGTTTTAATAAGGATGGCACTGAATCCATAGATTTCTTTAGGTAATATGGCCACTGAGTTCCACCAGTCCAGAAGCATGGTCTTTCTATTTATTTATATCTTATTTTTTTCTTATTTTAGCAAAATTGTATGGTTTTATAGTGTACATGTCTTTTACCTTCTAAGAAAACTTTGTTCATAAGTAGCTTGTTTTTTTTTTTTTTTTTTTTTTTTTTTTTTTTTCGAGACAGGGTTTCTCTGTGTAGCTTTGCGCCTTTTCCTGGAACTCACTTGGTAGTCCAGGCTGGCCTCAAACTCACAGAGATCTGCCTGGCTCTGCCTCCCGAGTGCAGGGATTAAAGGCGTGCGCCACCACCGCCCGGCATAGCTTGTTATTTTTAATGCTGTGATAAGTAGAAATGTTTTCTTCATTCCCTTTCAGGTCATGTGGAAATACACCTGACTTTTGTGTGTTCATTTTTTTGTTGTTTTTGAAATTTTGCTCAAATCATTTGTTTTGCCTCCTCCTGCATCGCTCCCAGAATTGACCAGACTGGGGCATGAGGGAATGAGTAAAGGGCAGACACACATACACAGAGAAGGTGGAATTGGGTGGTCTAGGTCCTTGGATAAAGCATTGTGGAAGCTTAGGGTGTTTATTATAGACAATTGAACAGGGAGGCAGGATTATTGTACAGATACAGTTGAACAAGGAAGTGGATTATTACATACAGATAATCACGGGGGTGGAGTTATTAAGTACAGCTAAACAAGGAGGCATATTTAGCTCATCTTGGTAGGATCAGTCTTCAGGCCATAAAAATCTGGGGCAGAGAGCCACAGTGGACATTTTCTGACCTGAGGAAGGCTTTGCCCCCATCACAGGTTTGAGACATTGAGGTTTTTGACATGACCATGCCCAAGACACACAATACACATTCAACCCAGGACTTCTCTCTCTCCCTACATAGTTTTGTGTGTATGTGGTTTTTAAAAGTTTTGTTTTGTTTGTTTTGTTTACATATTAGTGTCTGTTGTCCACAGAAGTATACTTTTCCTTTCCACTGTGAATGGTTTACTTTTTCATGTCTAACAGCTGTGGCAAGGATTTCTAGTCCTCTGCCGGATGCTAGAGGCAGCAGTGAGCTTTGCTGCTCTCCTCCCTCTCTTGGAGAGAATCCTTTCAGCCTTCCATCCTTGTGTGGTAGCTGTGGGCTCCTGTGTGGCTTCTGCTGTGTGGGAAGCAGTTTGTTTCTGTTCCTAATTCTTTGGGTGTCTGTCACGAAAGGGTTTTTGAAGGCTTTTTCTTTTTAAAAATTATTTTATTATGTTTTATTTATTATTGTTCTGCGGGTGTGTGTGCATGCCACAACATGCATGTGGGGTCAGAGGACAACTTACAGGGTTGGTTTTTTCCTTCTTCCACATGGATCCCAGGCTTGGTCAAATTCAATGTCCAGGCTTGAATGGCAAGCGTCTTTACCCACTGAGCCACCTCACAGACCCTCAAGGGCTTTTTCTGCATCAGTTGAGGTGACTGTGTGGTGTTTGCTCTTCATATAACATGATTTTTACATTGTTTGATTTTGATCTGTCAAAACATCTTTGGATTCAAATTATAAATTTTGAATTTTTTTTCAATTTTTCCCCCATTTTTTTTTTTTTTCTGAGACAGTGTTTCTCCATGTAGTCCTTGCCATCCTGGAACTCACTCTGTAGACCAGGCTGGCCTCAAACCCAGAGATCTGCCTGCCTCTGCTTCCTAAGTGCTGAGATTAAAGGCTGTCTAATCTTTTATATATCTTGTTGAATTCAGTTTGTTAGTATTCTGTTGAGAACTTCCCTTTTCAATAGATTTTCATCAAGGATATTGGCTTTCTTGTAATGTCTCTGTCTGGCTTTGGTATCAGAGTGATACTTGTCAGATAAAGGGAATCAGAACTCTCTGTCCCCTTTGGTTCTGAAGAGGAGGGTTGATGCTAATTAATCTTTTGGTGTTTGATAGGATTCTCCAGTGAAGCCAACTGGTTTGGGGCTTTCTTTCTTTGGGAGATGTTCTTATTGCATCTCAGGCTCCTTGCTAATTAGGGGTCTATTTGTATTTTTAATTTCTTTGCGATTCATTCTTATTAGGTTATATATTTCTAGGACTGTGTCCACTCCCTCTAGGCTATCCAATTTGCCAGCATATAATTTCTCCTAGCAGTCTCTTATACTTCTTTATATTCCTGGGGTGACATCCATTGTAATGGTCATTCTTCTTTCTTTCTTTCTTTTTTTTTTTTTTAAGAAATATTTATTTATTATGTATACAGAAGAGGGTGCCAGATCTCATTACAGATGGTTGTGAGCCACCATGTGGGTGCTGGGAATTGAACTCAGGACCTCTGGAAGAGCAGTCAGTGCTCTTAACCTCTGAGCCATCTCTCCAGCCATGGTCATTCTTCTAATTCACCCTTTAAGGATTTCAATCACCCCTTTCTTTTCCTCTTTTATTTTCACTACAGGTATTTGGTTCTGTCGTTCTCTATAAATCCATCTGTTGGTATTGCTGTCTCCCTTCCCGTTACGTTCCTGCTTCATGTCTGTGTCTCCTGCACTGATCTTGACTGGTTCCTTTCTTCTGTCAACCCTCTTTTTTGTTTTTTCTGGTTTGCCAAGGTGTGAAGTGACATGGTGGTTGGGTCTTTACCTCATTTCAGCCCGGTACAAAGGGCTCCTGGGTAGTGAGGGCTTTCGGTAGTATTATCTTAAGAGAAGAGAAGCAAGATTGAGAGGAGGAAAAAAAAAATCAAGATGCATAGCTACCATGTTGTATGTATGTGCGCACGCCTGTGTGATGTGCAAGTGTATGTGAGTATGTGTGTATGTGTGCATGCACGCATTTAAACATGCCTTCTCTACCTCTGTAGACATTCCTCCCCTACCCTGCCCTTTTGTAGTATTGGCAGTGTTTGTAGTACCGGGAATCGAACCCAGGACCTTGTGCATGCCAGTCACTACCAGAGAGCTACATCCCCTCTAGATTTTCTTTTTCAGTTCACAAAGCAATGCATCCAACTCACAGGCTCTGCTGATCTCAGCATGAAGCTTCGGACCGGCCATGTGTGGTTATCTAGACTTCGAGCTGAGAATTCAGAGGACTGTGGTTCTCCCAGCTGCCCTGGGCTTCTGTGGGTATGCATCCCATTCACTGGGAAGCTGGATGTGGTGAAGTGGCTCTCATTAGGAAAGGTTTCTGACAGCAAAAAGCAGCCAGCCAGACTTCCTGAACGTGGAGGTTAAAACAGGGCGGAGACCGGGCTCCATAAACACATTTACAATCACGAAGAGTGTTGTTGTAATCACGGCTCCAAATGAACCGAGCTGGGACATCTGGGGGCATGCATGGCGGGTGTTTGTTTTCAAGAGAAGCCTCTGGGGCTGTTAGCCTGGTGCTCAAGGACAAAATCCCCTTTGGAAACAGTCCAGCCACAGTGGTCGTGCATTGTGTTGCCAATTAAAACTTAGTCTGGGACTGGGCTCCCCTGCTTTGGAATCCTTGGGAAGAGGTTTGGTTTCTATTTTGTCAGAGGAAAAAAGGGCAGAAAATGCAGGGAAGACGCTGTAGGTCACACCTTGCTCTGTGGACTACTGAGGCCATCAATAGCACAGTTTTCCCTGTGCACAAGAAAGAGACTCATTGTCTGCGGTGGGGGTAGCAGAGCAGGACAGTTGGGGTGTGAGTGTGAGCAGAGATCAAAAGAACAAATCTGGTACAGGCATCATTTTAGCAGTGCTCTGTGCCAGTCCGAGACCGAAGAGGGAAGAAGCAGCCGTGGCTTCCAAGCAGTCAGCGACCCTTTGGGAAGACTCAGGCTGTTGGATGTGTGACCTGGCGGAAGTCAGTGCCAGATACACACGCCATGCAAAGAGCCAGAAAGCGAAATCTGACTTGATTTTGTAGAAAAGTTATTTCTAGACGGGCCTGGCAGCTCATCTCTATCATCTCAGCGCTTCGGAGCCTGAGACCGTGGACTTGCCACCAATACCGAACCAGTGGTGTATAGTTGGGGGCGGTCTCTGAAGTTCCAGGTCTAACTGGAGGCCCTGATATTTTAATAGATGTCTTTGCATTCAGATCCAATACCATGGAGGTATTATATGGAATATAGGTTTGCATCTGTTGTCAGTAGTAAGGTAGAGAAGGGATGGTTAGTCAGGAAGGACTAATTAGTCCCTGCTGGTTATCAGAAACCAGGCAGTTCCCATAGCTCAAGTAGTCGGCTTTCTGTGTAAGGAAAAGCATGCTGTCTGGTGAGTGGTTTTTTCCCTGAGACTTTCTAAGGTGGTGTTTCTGGGAAAGCGCTTGTGTTGTGTCACAAAGGTTTTAGGGACCGGGCTGGTGGCTCGGTGGGTAACAGCGCTTGCTGTACAGGCCCTCGGCGCCCCCACAAAGGAATCTGGGTGTGGTTGTACATGTGGGAAATCCCAGTGCTGTAGGAGGCTGAGACAGGACGATTCTTGGGGTTTACTGACTGCCAGCTCAGCTTCGAGTTCAGTGAGAGACCCTGTTCCAAGGGGAAAAGGCGGAGAGCAGTCGAGGAAGAAGCGCGACACCCCCCTCGCGACACCCCCCTCATGACGCCCCCCTCGTGACACCCCCCTCGTGACACCCCCCCTCGTGACACCCCCCCTCGTGACACCCCCCTCGTGACACCCCTCGCGACACCCCCCTCGTGACACCCCCCTCGTGACACTCCCCTCGTGACACCCCCCCTCATGACACCCCCCTCGGGCTTCCACAGGGACAGGGCACGCGCCTGCCCTTACACCAGCATGCACCACACAGCGCAGGCACACACACCACACAAGGAAGGAATTTTTGAAAGGCGCACATTAATCTATATTTATCATAATGATAGGGAAGAGCGCTTTGATTTAATTACTAAAGTGTGTCATCTCAGCCTATCAGGATTAGATATGTCATGATTTGCGGGACAAAAGGCCGCTGTGGCCCCCGTCTCTGTCGCCTCTGTAGCACTCGGCATAGCATGGAAGCCTCGGTCAATGCCTCGTATTTGTTGAGTGGGTCCTAAGAGATCTGGTAAGATCCTCCCCTCCCCCAGTTGTAAATGTTCAGGGCCTTTTTGTAAAATTTTGGAAAAACTCACTTCTTGAGTTCAAGTCATCTAATGACAGAAAGCCATAATTCTAGCTTCTTGGGCTGAGCGCTATTATCTCATCACAAGAAAGAATGTCACACGTCACCATTTCAGAAATTTTTATCATGTCTGGGACTCAAATTGGCACGAACTCTTCGACGCATATATAATGAAATGCAGAAAGCCACTTTCTCTTCAGCCTGAGCAGTTTGGGGTCGGGTGTGGGGACAGAGAAGCAGATGGGAAGAAACGCTGGTGTTTAGACTCGGCCTCCCTCAAGCACCAAGAGATGAGCGGTGCTATGGAGAGGCCTCTTGCAAGCTGGTACCCCTGCCACGTCCCAAATAAAGAGCATTGTTTTCGCTGCTTGCTGTCCAGAGGGACTGTGGGGCCTTTGATATTCCCTGCTGGTGATTAGAGGGAGCTTCCTGCAGCGAGTCGACAGCCCTGCTCTCTGGCCGCCCTGGTGGCTGTATGTCTTCAAGCTTTTGTCTTCTGCCCTTCATCTGAGCCCTCCTAAATCCTCTTCAATTCATTAGGGCTCTTGGTTCTCAAAAGGAAATGTCTTGTTTCATTTTTTTTTCTACATACAGGACAATAGTAACTTTTCTTTTTAAAGTTTAACATTTTGATGCAAATGGAGGTAGGCATGACCAGTGTCCTAAAAGAGCTGTGATGGATTATCCTGAGCTGTGTGAGCAAAACGTGGTGTCTGTCTGTTCTGATGCTCGCAGCCTGCAATTTCCCGAAGTTTATTACACTTTCCGCTGGGGCTGGAGAGGCAGCTCAGTGGTTAAGATCACTGGCTGCTCTTGCAGAGGTCCAGAGTTCAGCTATCAGCACCCACATGGCAGCCTACAGCTGTATATATAACTCTGCTTCCAGAGGACCCGATGACCTCTTCTGGTCTCCTTGAGCACCAGGCATTCATGTAGTACACATATATACACACAACCAAGCATTTATACACGTAAAATAAAAATAAATAAATCAAAACAGCAAAATGCTTTCTCACACAGGCACTCATGTGTGGACAGAACGGGTCTGAGACACTCTGAACAGATCTTTGCCAAGGCGAGGGAGCTTGGATCTGCTGGATAATCCTTGTTCCTCTCCCTCCAACATGATGGCTTAATGGCCTGATCCTGGGGCCTCCCATGTGGCAAGGCTTAGGCTGTGTAACTATATTACTTTGTTAGATACTGGATTTGTAGAAACTTATCAGATATGCAGAGCTGGTGTTCCTCAAAGCCCTGAGGAAACATAACCTTTGATATCTCTACTGGGTGACTAAGGAGACTTCCTCCTCTTCGGCTTGTCAGTCAACAGGCTTACGATACTATGGTAAAGTAGTTGAAACTCACCTAGGTGAGCACTGGCTGTGAGAGGCTTCTCTGGGAGCCCCCTACCTTCCTTGTAGGCCAACCTTGAGATCTTACCACACCAGTCAGTTTTGCATCCTTTGCAGAGCCTTACACAGGCCAGAAAGGATGAAATAAATGGATAAGTTTCATCCTCTGCTCCTGCTACAGACAGTCAGGTTGCTCTGCGCTCATACTTGCTGATCTATGAGAAGGGGGAAGGCATCCATTGTGCAGACAGAGAAAGAGGAGCCAGTATGACTGGACACATGGAGCTTGGCAGTTATATGCACAAGTGTACAACTCATGCCAGGGCTTGGGATAGGACTACTAATCTGCTGGCTATTGATGGGTGTCTCTGTGCCACAGACGTAGGGAAGGCAGTAAGAAAAGAGCCAAGAAGGAGTTAGAGAGATGGCTCAGAGGTTAAGAGCACTGGCTGCTCTTCCAGAGGTTCTGAGTTCAATTCCCAGCAACCACATGGTCATTCACAACAGTCAATAATGAGATCTGGTGCCCTCTTCTGGGGTCTAGGCATATATGCAGTCAGAACACTGTATACATAATAAATAAATCTTACCGAAAGAAAGAAAACAGGGAATAAAATGAGAAAAGCCCCCCCCCCCCGAAAGTGCTTTTGTAGCAGCAGTTTGAAAAGCTGCCATGGAATCAGGTAGAAGAGACAAGAAGAGAACCAGGTAGCACTGTACATACAGAGAAGTGTATGCTTGGGGAGGAGGGTAGGATTATCTCAGGAGCTGTGAAGGACATGCCCCAAGGGGGGAAGACAAGTCACCAAATCTCACAAACTAGTGCATAGGAGCTGAGGGACCTCAGACAGCAGGACCCCGCCAGGGCCCAGTTCCAGGATGGAACCACTGCTGTGCGCCCCCAGCACAGGCAGCGGCTGCTAGGTTCCTGTCACTCATCGTCTTCCTTCCCTGCCTCTCTTTTCCTCCTGGGTCCATTCCTTTCTCAGTCTATCCTTCAGTCCTCTTCCTCGATAGTAACCTTGTGTTAAGCTTGTAAAGGCCACCTAATGTGCTGGCTTTTGAAGAATCACCCCATTCTCAGAGTGAGCAAAATGTACGCCAAGTAACTGTGACCATGATCTTTTTTTTTTTTCTTTTTTGGTTTTTCGAGACAGGGTTTCTCTGTGTAGCTTTGCGCCTTTCCTGGGACTCACTTGGTAGCCCAGGCTGGCCTCGAACTCATAGAGATCCACCTGGCTCTGCCTCCCGAGTGCTGGGATTAAAGGCGTGAGCCACCACCGCCCGGCGACAATGATCATTTTTACACACGGTCTTTCTGGTGACGGCAGGAGCTTCGAATCTGCATGACCCAGCGTCTCACATGGGCATGCCTACAGGCCAGCACATGGTTTGTTCATTTGTTGTGTGTGTTTTGTTTTAGAATGCTCAATTTGGGGACAAGAAAATGACAGGTCTTAGGACCACACGGTTTTTCTGGAACCTAGGGTTACAGTCTAAAGATCAGAGACACTGTTAACGCCCTGGGTTCACCATCCTCCCATGATGAAAACCATCAGCTGCTGTAGCTCACTGAGTCCCCTCTGCCAAGGACCCAGCACAGACTCGAAAGCTCTCCTGTGGGAGCCGCTGAAAGGGCCCTGGGAGACTGCAGCCGCAGAAAGAGGCCCAGAGCGTCGCATCTACAGTGTCCTTGTGGGAGTTCGAGTTAAGTTCATGGCAATTTAAAGAACCACGTGAAATGCCCGCACAGCGTGCTAAAGCACATCTATTACCCAACTATTGTGAACACTAACCAAACTCAAGCCGGTGCCTGGAAGAGGTGACGAGGTTGTTGGTGATGGGAACAGTGGTTAATGGGAACTGGACACTTCCCATCTTACATAGATTATTTCACTGAAATCTCACACATCCCCTTTACCGATGACGAAAACAAATTCAGGGATATACAGAGACTTGCCTAAGCTTGCGAGAGCAGCTGGCTTCGTGGCTCCAGCCCCTGCCCTCTCTCCTGGTACCTCACCAGGACCTTCACAGTTTGTGAGCGGGAGTTTGTCATGCACCAGGTTCCAAGAGGTCCTCTTCTGGCTTGTAGCCTGCTTCTTCTCACTGGGTCCTGATGTGGTGGTCGGGGAGGAGGAGGCTCTCAGGGGCCCCTTATCTGATGGCACTAACCACGTTCATCAGGGCTCGCTCCACCCTCTTGACCTAATTACCCCCCAGAGGACCACACCTCCAGCCGTGTGGTACAGTGGGTCAGGGTTTCACTGGGTGAAAACATTGGATGCTCCGGAAGGGGACACTCAGTCTTCACTGTCCCCTGGCTCCGTGTTGTGTCTATGGGATTCCCATATATATATGTGGGGTGTGTGCTTGTGTGTGTGTGTGTGTGTGTGTGTGTGTGTGTGTGTGTTTTGAGACAGGGTTTCTCTGTATAATAGCCCTGACTGTCCTGGAACTCATTTTGTAGACCAGAGTGGCTTCAAACTCACAGATATCTACCTGCCTCTGTTCCCCCCCCACCAAGTGCTAGGTTTAAAGGTACCACACCTGGCTGGAATTCCCATATACCGATTGCTTTCTCCTAGACTAGACTTTCAACTGTGGGTGTCAACGTATGAGTGTCAGTGACTGAATGAAGGGGTCATGAAAATTTTATGAATAAAAGGGCAAGAATAAAAAATTTCTGGACAATGAGCAACCAAAAATTAACTCAAAATTAAATGCGTAATGAATCAGAGGTTTCTCGCAGCACACACCCATGTGGCAGTGTGTGGCATCCCTGTAGCCTTGGTTCTGAACAAACAGTGTGCACTTTGCACTGTGCATGCCTCCATGTCTGCAATGCCAGGAACTTTGCTTGAAAAACCTATGCTCAGATTCTAGGCTATATATGCTATGAACCACGGTGTGTTTACTATATAGACAAAGTTTCCTGTTCCTGTAGGTACATAGTGGCTTAGTCAATATTTTCTTACTGTCCTTCCTCAGCATGTAAGTATCTGATAATACACCTTTGAATTCTATTGTGTTAGAATGTGTAAGTTTTTAAAATTGCTGTTTGAGGCTGGAGAGATGGATCAGTGGTTAAGATCACTTGCTGCTCTTGCAGAGTCTGGTCCCCAGAACCCACAATGGGTGGCTTACAGCTGCCTGAACTCCAGCACCAGGGGCTCCAATGTCCTCTTCTGACCTCCAATGACCACTGTGCACATATACGTGTGTGAATGCACTTGCACACACACACACACATACATACTGTGTGTGTACATATACATAATTAAAAAAATAAAAATAATCTTTAAATCGATGTTTGAGTTACAGCCTTGAATTTTGTAAATCACTGAATAGATTTTGAGTTAGGACAGAATTTCCATCAAGTTCTGATATGGTCCTAAACATACTTCTGTCATTTTGTACTACAAATTTACATGAAGTAGAGTTCTTGGCACCAACAGTTACTCAACCAGAATATCAATGAACTCTGATAAACATTGAGGATGCTCTATGCCCTGTAGTATCAGATATACAGCTAAGATTTAAATCTTCTTGTCAAAATAAACAATCACATCACTAATATGCAAATTGGCTATCACTTCAGTAGGTGGAAAATCATATGTATATCAAAAGAACTGTTTTAAAATAAATGTGCAGTTTATTAGTGGTGAGTGTTCCATTTGCATGCCTCTTTAGATACTATAAGCCCTGGTCAGGTGACGGTATCTCAGGGAAAGGCACAAGGAGAAAATGCTTAAGAAGCCTGCCCTAGCCTGGGTTCTTCTGTGTGGGTAATTTTGACCCATCCAAGTCCCTGTTGGCGCTTTCCCAGGCTCCCTCCATTCCAGTCCTGTTCATTATGTGGCCTGAAGCTGAGTGCTTACGTGCTTAGACGGTAGATAAAGACGGTTCACCCATGGTAGACGCTTCTGCCATGACCGGTGGCACCCTGTCTGCATTTGTCCCTGGAGTGCTTTTGGCCTGAGTTCTCCTGAGCAGGTGCTGTTGTTGCGCTGGCTACTCCCGTTGAGGGACGCCCCGTGTATTGTAGGATGATCGGCCGTCTCTCTGGCCTCTACCCAATCACATCAGGAGCAGCCCCCTCCCCTGAGCTGTGACCAGAAATGCCTCCAGACTTTGCCAAATGTCTCCTGGGGGATAGTGTCACCCTTGATTAGTGCCACTGATCTAGACTGAAGCACCACCCTCCCAGCGCAGGTATATTGGGGGTCTTCGGCTCAGTTTCCTCCATGACTCTGAACTGTGCCACATGGCTCAGTCACAAAGGCAGTAAGCATGGCGTGGATTCCAGGTGACACTGTGGGAGCCCTTCGATCCCCGTAGCAAGGATTTTGGACCCCTCTATCTTTTAAATGTCTACACAACAGTAGGATAGCCTGAGTGTGTACCCCATGCACCCTCAGTACGCTGAGCAGTGAAGGACAGTCACACTGTGGAGGCTTCTTTCTCACCTGCCTGCCCTTCCCACAGCATCAATAGGACCAGCTCTTCTGAACGGGTGTCTCCAGGCGGCCGGAGGGAGAGCTCCGGGGACTCCAAAGGAAGTCGGAACCGCACGGGCTCCACCAGCAGTTCTTCCAGTGGCAAAAAGAACAATGAGAGGTAAGGGAGCCCTGCCAGCAATACATTTCATTGACAAGTCCAGACCCTGTCTGAGCTCCAGGCCTTCTGAGATTGCATTAATGGCAGTGTGTGTGTGTGTGTGTGTGTGTGTGTGTGTGTGTGTGTGTGTGTATGTATGTAGGCGGCAATCACAGGTCACATCCAGAAAACCTATAACTCAGGCTTCTAGCTCCCACTGTCTGAGTTAATAATACTAATACCGATGCTGGTATTAATAAAGCAGTGTCTGAGAAATTAGCCCACGAAGTGGATCTGAATTTCCAGGCGCCGTACCTCCCATCATCAATACACCTTCCCAAATGAATCTTGAAATTAATTTTGCTGGAGTATTTAAAGCTTGTCAGCAATGCTTTCTGAGAGGGACAGGTTGAAAGCTGGACCTTCTCACTCACTCGGGGGCTGTTTTTAATAGCGAGCTGACACCAGAATTACAAACCGTTTTCCACTCTGGTTTCCTGGTCTACATTCCTCCTAACTTTGAAGCTGCTGTGAGTTTAGTTTACAGCAGATTATGGTAAATGCTTGTGAAGCGCATAGTGACATTTTACTCACAAAAGCTACTTTCTGGCGTTTTAACAGCCCGTTTTAAGAATGTGTTGTCGGAGAGGTTCCTGTGCCTATCTGCCTAGTGTGGGCCTTGTTCTGGCCACACTCTGATTTTAGTTTCTCTGCTCTGGGAAGTCTGGGAAGGAGGCTGTTTTAGAGGTTGAGCTTGCTTCTTTTCAGATGTTCATGTAAGGAGACGGCCTCGTCAGAACACAGTCAGTTCCAAACCGCAGGCTGCAAAGCTTCCAAGTTTGAAACTATGTGGGGATTCAGTCTTGTAAGGGATGCTTAAACTCCACGTCAGTTTTAGCTCTGAAAAGGATCTTTGTAGAAGGAGTGGGAGGAAGAGGGGGAGAGAAGAAGATAATGAAGACGGAAAAAAAGATAAAGGGCTGGAGAGATGGCTCAGCAGTTAAGACCACTGGCTGTTCTTCCGTAGGACCCGGGTTCGATTCCCAGCCCCCATGTAGCAGCTCACAACTGTTTGTAACTCCATCCAGTTCCAGGAGCTCTGATACCCTCTACCTGGGTTCTACACACACGTGGTGCACAGACACACATGCAGACAAAACACCCATCCAAACACATAAAGTAGAACAATTTTAAAAAATACTGACACCCCTCTATACTGTATGATAAGTTCATAGTCCACTGACAATTTCAGAAACCATGGACTCATCTTCTCAGACTATTAGTGCTTCTTAGGGAGAGATTATGCTAATCTCATGCTAACAGGGTGGTGAGACCTCAACAGGCAGTGAGGCCAGGTGGCTGCAGAACATGCCCATCAGAGGCTCTGGATGGAATTCAGGTTGAGTTTGGTGCTAATTTGAAATGTCTACATTTTGGCAGCTTGTATGAACATCTGATTTTTATTAGGAATTTCCAGAAAGAATCTACATTGTGTAAACTCTAGACTTGTTTTATCCTTTAAATCCCATGGCTTTGGTTAATGTGCTGGGTAAATATTTCCATAAAAGATATTTACAAAGGGATTTTTTTGAGAAATGCCACAGGAAGGAATTTTGATTTAGAAATGAGAGAATGGGAATGTTTGCAAATCATTTTCTAAAAATAATCCTGGCCACTGAAAGTGTCCTCCTGAAGCCAAACCCTCCATCTCATTGGAATCAAGAGACTACCCAGACCATCACGCTGCCAGGAGGTTCAGAGAGGACACCTGGGGCCCCACTGGCACTGGAGGATACTTTGGGGCACCTGTTGGGCAGTAGGAGTGACAGGGTCCAGTTAGCAATGTGGGCATTGCCCGCCCCAGTTCCTCATTGCTCTCCCTCCATGAGCAGCTCCAGGCCTGGCCAGCTCCAGACTCGCACCCCTGGCCCGGAGGCTTACCGAGGAACTCTTGGGTTCCAGGCTAGTACAGAGAAAAGCCTAGGAAGGGCCTAGTGAATTCTCCCCTGACTTCTGACTTTGTACGGTGAAGACAGGCTGGCTCCTCCCTTCACTGGGGCTCTGAGTTCCAGTGACTCACCTTAGGTAGCTGCCTCCCACCTGAAAAGATTTGCCTGTTCGGTTCCTGTAAGCAGTGAATGGGAAGTCCGTGGAAAGGAAGGACTCGGCGCCTTCACTTGGGAGAGCCTTGGCTTTTCCTCTGTGGCTTTGAGACTTTCGCGCCTTATTCTTTTCATTCTTACAAAGGTGCTAACTGGGAAGAAAACACCAGTGCTTGGTGCTCAGCAAAGGGTCATCTGTGCTGGGGCGGCAGAGCACAGGAAAAAAGCTCACGAGGCTTCCCCAACTCCTCAGCCGTTTCTTCCTCATGTGTAAGGTGAAAGTGATGGATGACTCTGAAGTGACCCATCTTTTCTTTGGCTTGACAGGTTTAATGACATCTGTATGAATGGTCCAGGCCATTGGACGCAACCCAGATCTTGACAAAATCTAACCATGATTCTGGGAACGGATGGCCCACCCTGCGATCCTCCCAGCTGCCAGCCAGGCACCTGTCGTGTGCTGGCTGCAGAAGGGATGATTCTGGCTGGAGAAACTTTGATACTTTTTTCGTGGTGGCTGGAGGCCCTTCCACTTCCTCTCAGGACGGCCTTTAGCACATAGGTAGAAATGAGCACACTGATGTCACCCAGAGAATTCTGGCTCCGCCCTAATGCGTGGACTCAAACCTCACACGTCAGTAGCCGTAATGCTTTGTGTCACACTCCACGTGCAAAGCCACGTGTAAGGATGCCACGCTAGTGTCTCTATTCCTCAACAATAGTGAAAGCAACTCTAGGGCTATTCTGTGTGTGTTGTGCAACTCTTCGCTCGTGAGCAGAGAATATGTGTCCAGCAAGTCCCAGGCATTCCTTGAATGTAGTAGCTTCCTCTAAAACAGGTGTGCTTTTCTTTTATTTAGAGCTGTATTCTCCATCAGGCTTTCTGTATTTTTGCTCCCATATCCCATCCTCTTTAGGAGTGATCGGTGGAGGTGACCGTCTTACTTGTGACTTGGTACAATCCTCACCTCCCGTCTTAGAATGTTTAACATGTAAAAGTACTTTGCTTCTAACCCGCCTCAGGATTGGAACAGCGTTTAATCTCTGCTCTGACAACGCTTCCATTAGAGACAAAAGCAATGTAGGGCAATGTAATATTTTACTTTATGTAATATTCATGGCAAATGAATATTAATAATTACATAATGAGTCTTGTCACACGAAGTACTTATTAAATTTAAATAGGGAGTCAGCAATAACATTCTGAGAGAAGAAGGTGATGTAGCCAGTACACTAATCCACGAAGGAATTTTTTAACTTAAAAAAAAATTTTAATTCAGAGAAATGACTGCTTATTCATAAGTTTATAAGTACAGTTTACATTAGATGTAGCTGGACTGACAAAGTGTTTCAGTTATAGCCATTGGTAGAGATGTGTCAACTTCATAAATAAGACACTATGTTTCTATCTACAACCTGCTGCCATGGGCTGCTTTTGTAGGGTAAGAAAACTTGGTTGTCACGTACATATGCACTGCCCGTCTTTGGAGCCAACCAATTGAAGGAAAACGGAGTATCCTCAGGCCAATGCCTGTTCCGCTGTACAGCTGAACCGTGGCAGGCAACCCTGCTGCCTTATGGGCTGGGGAGGTCAACTGTGCTGGACTTTCCTCCTGAGAGCTCTACGGGCTGTGGCTTTGTCCTCTGGCCGCACCCTCCAGGTCCTAAAGGCTCGGTTGTTTCGCTTCTACATTGCCACCCTAGTGGTGACCTTCGTGCTCAGCCTGGGTCGAGGTCCTTCATCTGGCTCCTCATCCTCTTCTGGGCCCTGACATCACACCTCCCCAACACACCTCTTATGCCCAGCAGGTTATTATTTTTCCTTCTCCTTTAGAGTTAGTTTATCACTCAAGTTACTTGGAAATCCCAAAAGAAGACTTGAAAGTCTCCTAAACTGTCAGCAGTGACTCAGGACTCACGGGACACTTTGCACATTCCCAACCAGCTCTTCTTTCTAGGGCACCGTGCAGGCGGTGTGGTTAATTTTGATATCACTGGCCCTCTTCGTTTTGCTCTATAAGCACAGTCCTGTGTCAGCAGACAGACTCATTTCAGATGTGGGTCCCCACACACCCAGCCAAGTACACAGGGTACTCTGCACAGTTAGGTAGTAACAAGGTTTTCTTTAACACACACACACACACACACACACACACACACACACACACACACACAATGTATAGTCGACGTGAGTTGAAATGCTTCAGAAGAGGTTTGCCTTTCCACAGGCTCTCCTCTCCAGCACAGTGGAAGGATTTCCCCTAAAACAATGAAATGCTATTTTGAATAATCTGAATACCCCTACCAGGCAGCTATGTAAGTACTGTGTATGTTGGGGACTTTCAAAACAAAAAACCAGGGTTTCGCCCATGTGTTTCAGGTTAGCCTTGAACTTGCTATGTAGCCCAGTTGGCAAAGGCGTGCACACCACCGCCACCCGGCTGATTATCTCTCTTAATGAGACAAGAGAAGGTTAAAATGATGGAGCCTGACGCTCACACCCGAGTTTCCATCCCAGCCTTGCCACTTCTTCTTCTGTGATTCTAAGTTACTTGATTTGGGGAGGGAGGGTAGATTCTTCAGCATAAAAATAGTATCTACCTCATCGACGTCATGAGGATCGAATAAGGTCCTCTCCCCAGCTTCCTCCACACTGGGGTGGCCCTGCAGCTGCCATGCACAGCTACCATTACTGCTGCTCTGTCCCAAGGTGTCAGGGTCCATGTGCACACGTTTGCTCACCCTCCCCACCCCCACCGGAAATGCCTCTGTTCCCAGGACATTTGTTTCTGTCACAGTGATAAAAAGCAACTGTTTCAGCTCATGGTTCCAGGTTAGGGTCTGTCACTTTGGGAAAGTCACAGTGGCAGGATGTGAAGCACATTACTTCCGTGGTCAAGAGCAGAGATTGTGGGGCTGGGCTTGGGTTCAGTTCCCAGCACCCGTGTTGGGGGAGGGTCACAGCCATCTGTACCTCCAGTTCCAGGGGATCCGACACGCTCTCCTGGCTTCTGTGGGCACCAGACATGCATGTGGCGTGCAGGCATACATGCAGGCAAAACACCCACACCCATACCCATTAAGTTTTAAACGAAAGAGCGGAGAATGAGCCCAGGCTTGCTTGTTCTCAAGCCCCTCTCCACATTTACATAGCCCAGGACAATGGGGGCTGCTCATATTCAGGGTAGGGTGGGCTCTCCCCCATCCCCAACTAACCCAATTAAGACAATTTCTCATAAGCTAACCCAATCCAGACAATGCCTCAGGGAGATACTCTTCCCAGGTGATGCTGGGTCATGCCCCATTGACAGCGCTAACCAACCACCACGGAGACATCTTAGAATTCCGTGCCTTTTACCCCAACCTGAAAAGTGAGGAATCGGGAACTCGGATGGTGCCTATCGCCTTACTCATTCAGTCCCACAGCATGGCTTCACTTGGACCTACTATGTGCGTAGCATGGTGCAAGGCAGGATGGGGAATGGAATGGGCCGCGTGAAGAGAGTCATCCTCGCAGGACGTATCAAGGGCATGGTAACAGACTGGCGTTGGTCCCTCAGTTTCAGTAAGACACAACACAGACCAGTGGGGGAGGTAGGAAAAGGGTTTAGAGAAGCAGTTCACTGAGAAAGACACAGCCCTGAGCAGATAAAATGGGGCTCAAGCCATCTTAAAGTGTGGACGAAAGTGGCTTACCTGAACTCGTGAGTCTCTGAGATGCCTCCCAGCACCTGTTTGTGTTGTGGTCTTACCTCTGGTGCTGTGGAGTGTTGGAGAGGTGTGACAGTGTTTGCACAGACTTCAGCTCACCCCGCAGGGCTCAGCTGATGAGCCCCTTCTTTAGCCCCCATCTGAGGTAGATGTTTTGCAGAAAGACTGTGTCTGTGGACTGAGGGTCTGTTACCCTCCTCTGTGCCCCCCTCCATTTCCACCCATGACCTCCCTTGGGCTCCAGAAGGGCAGAGACATTGTCCTTTCTCAGTCTCTGACTCTGCAGCACTTTCCAAAGTGCAGGGGACACAAAAACTGCCCCAGTAAGCTGTCCTAGGATGAATGAAATTACATAAAACAGAGACTCATTTAAGAAACTGGTAAAGAGCGCCACCTAGAGGTCAACCATTGATACTACGCTTTAGCCTTAGAGTTGTGTTTTTTGTTTTGGTCCCTTAAAGGATCATTTCACTCTTCAAGCCCTGGAGATGTTTACCTCTTAACAAGGTTTAAAATAGCCGATGCTGACTTTCCTTAGTTGTTTGGGTTTTTGTGACTGTCAGCAGAGGGCTCCAGAGATAGAGATAATGTGGGTTCTTGTGGGTGAAATTGCCAAGTGAGAAGTAACCAGCCCCGGTGTGGTGGCACTTTGTCCTGTCTCGTGAAGTCTGAGGTGGTTCTGTCCATTTTGTGGATGAAGGAGCAAAGCTTACTGAGGGGAGCCGGGTGTGTTCCCCTGATGCGCTTCATAGCTTTTGTTTGTTTGTTTGTTTTAGAGCTGAGGACCGAACCCAGGGCCTTGCGCTTGCTGGGCAAGCGCTCTACCACTGAGCTAAATCCCCAACCCTGTGCTCCGTAGCTTGGATTTAAAGGAACAGAACACCCCAGTGCCCCTTGGTGCCCCTTCCATGACCTTTGGCCTTGGTGCTCCTAGAAGCTAGGCCCTCTTCCCAGAGTCCTAGACACCTGCGCATCCTTGAGGGATCAATTCCCCTGTGGACTTTCTCTCTCCGGTGGCCCATTGTCTGTATCTATGTGTATGTGTGTGCATGTGCGTGGTGTGTGTGTGTGTGTACTCACCTGTATGTACGTGTGTGCAAGCCAGAGGCTAATGTCAGTTGTCTTTCTCTGCTGCAAGCTGCAATAATATGAAGTAGGATTTCAGCTGATTGTGACAAGCTAATAATACCTGGAAGAAGCCAAGGGCCTTCCATAGGTCAAGCTGAGGCTCAAGGAGTCTTGTGATACTGGCTTTTGATTATTAGCCGTTTCCTGCTATGAATTTCTCGTGTGCTATTGTAGCTTTTCCATCATTCATTGGGCACAATTTCCCCTTTCTAATGGAATGTTTAGATAACTTTCTCTGCAGTAACGCAGCCAGGATCCCTAATTTCAGGCCTTTCTGTCATTGTCGTCATTATCAGCATCCGGCCAGGACCATCCCCGGATGGATGAAGTGTTTTATCAGAGATACCTCTGTACTCTCTAAGAACAGATTCAAGCCCCAGACTATCTGTTTGATAAGGCCTGGTGGATGTGCTAAGCTTAACTTTCTCCTCTCCAAAGTCTTATCTCTACTTTTAGATCCACCCTTAACAATTAACTCAGAACTAAAGGGTTCCTACTTACAGGTACATCTAGCTGTGATAGAAGTTGCCTAGCAACCGAGCACATTTCCCCCACCCTGCCAGAAATGGCGGGAGCAGAGATAGCTTGGAGAGATAAAGGCCAAAGGGATAAAAGGCAGTTTTATTTTCAGAGCAGGGATGGAGAAGAAAAAAGAGAATAGAGATGGGTAAGAACTGGAGAGGAATGGACTGAGATGGGGAAGAACTAGACTGGAAGAGAACTAGATTAGAGAAGAACTAGATTGGAGGAGAACTAGGTTAGAGGACTAGAAGAGAGTACTAGAGGAACGAGATGGAAGATGAGGAAAAGCCAGATGGGGAAGAACTAGGTGGGTAGGAATAAGAAGGGAAAGAACTAAGGAGATGGGGAAGAACTGGATGGGAAAGAATGAGAGAGAGAACTTAGAAGATGATAGAGAGGAACTAAGGACGAAGAGGAGCTAAGATGGGAAAACTGGATGGATGAGAACCTAGATGGGGCAGAACTAGATGAAGGAATTAAGACAGCACAGAGGGGAACAGCATACAAATGTAGAGAGAAATCAGACAAGAAAGGAGTTAAGTAAGAGAGCAGAATTGGAGCCATGTAGAGAGAGAACTGACTCAGAAGAATAAAGTGTAGGGACTAAGAAATTTCGTGTATGTAGATTTACTAGAGTATCCCTCAGATTTATTCGCCGCCGCCGCCGGTAGTGTCTCTTCTGGAACTCTGGGAAAGCTATCGAGGGGCTGGACCCCAACTGCTTTCAATATTCCTCAACCACTCCCCACCTTTTATTGAGATGGGGCCTCTCACTGAACCTGGAGTTCACCGATTGGCTAAGCTGGCTAGCCAGAGTCCCGGGAATCCTCCTGTCTCTATCCCCTCGGACCCCGCCCCAACCAGCACCAGTCTCTCTATGTGGGTGCTGGGGATCTGAACCCAGGTCCTCATGCGTCTGCAGCAGGGGCTTCACTGCCGGAGTCACCTCCCCAGCTCCCAAAACTGCATTTTCCTATTTCTGGAAACTGCCCACGATCAGTGACGTCAGTGTTCAGGGCTTTTGCATCTTTTACCTATGTGATCAACATCATGCTGAAAAGAATTCTCTTCCTGTCTTTTGATCTCCTGCCTGACTCCCTTGATCCTCAGGAGGCTTGCCTTGCTGTCTTTTTTTTTTTTTTTTTTTTTTTTTTTTTCTTAAGTCTCTCCCATCCTGTCCTCACTCTGCCTGTGAGCCTAATGCATAAATGACATGGAATCAGAACTCTGGACAGATCACAGGACTGTCACTCATGCCCTGACAGTGAGGACGAGTCAGGTGAACCACAGAAAGACAGCTATTCTAAGGCTGACCCAGAGCTGAAGCCACTAAGTGGTATACTGGACTTAAACAAACAAACAAACAAACAAAAAACCAAACAGAAAAGGACAGGCCCCTCTCAAGGACAGGCCCATGCTGCATGTTAGGTAAAATGTCAAGAAAGACAAAGGGGAATCCGCACACTCTCACACATTCCTCATCTGGTAGACCTTCAGGGAGTGCCCAGAACAGACCGGAGTGGAATGTGGCCGGGGATATTCTCTGAGGTTCATCAGTGTGTGTCAGAGGGGGAAAGCCCGGCGAAGCCGCCCCCAGGCCCTGCCCCCAGTGCCAGGCAGCTGTCACCCTCTGTTCTGCACTGGAGATGCCACGGTGGGCAGGATGAAGGTCCTGCATCCGTGGGCCCTTCTGCCCAGTGGAGAAGCAAGGTAAACTACAGGGCTAAAAGTGCTATAGACAAAATGAGCCAGGGTGGGGCAGGAGTCGGGCGTGCGGGAAGTGGGACCGGAGAGAAGACTGCAGTGTTGGCTGGACATCCAAGGAGGCCTCCACGGGAAGTGGCCGCAAGTAGAGACCCGAGCCGCAGTCGTGTGTCATCTGCAGGCTGATGTCCAGGAGGAAGCCAATGCTGCATACAGGAGTGTGTGAGGCAAGGCCACAGAACAGCAGCTCCAGGCTGGAGACAGGCCGGAGCTGCTTAGTCAAGGCGCCAGAAATGGCTTGCCTGGGGCCGTAGGGCCCGGAGGGAAACCCAGGTGTTTAGACAGAAAGGCCGAACAGGGCTTTTGCAGCCCTGATTTTGATGACCGCAGTTCAGAGTTTAGACAGCGTCATGGACAGCCGATTCTGCTGCTCGTGTCTGCGCCAGGCTTGAGGCACCGTGCAGGCAGCGGCCTCACCACCCATGCCCCCGTGCCCCACATGTGTGCAGTGGTCTGGGAGTCAGGGGTGGTGAGGGGTAATACCGGTGATACAGCGTGGGCTAAACCTTCCAGTCAAGGTATTTTTCATTGTATTTCAAATTAGAATGAAGGAGGAAAAGGGTAATCTCAGGGTTTTAGGGGAGATGGCTCTGTTAGTAGAATGCCAGCTGTGCAAGATGATGTGGTGATGTGCTGGTTAGTTATTTTTGGTGTTGTTGTTTTGTTTGTTTGTTTGCTGGTTAGTTTTATATCAGCTTGACACAAGCGAGAGTCATTTGGGAAGAAGGACCCTCACCTGAGAAAGGGGTGTTGGATCCCGTGGAACTGGAGTTACAAATGGTTTGTTTGACCTGCCATGTGGGTGCTGGGAACTGAACCTGGGTCCTCTGAAAGAACAGATACAGCTCTTAACCGCTGAGCCACCTCTCCAGCCTCCCTACAATGTCTTTTGCTAGGTTTTTCTCCCTCTTCTCCCCGCTTTCCCCTGCCCCCCTTATATCCCTGACTCCCCACAGCCCCCTTTCCACTCCCGAGTTGCGAGTTGCGTATGCTTTATTGCCCTCCCTCCCCCCCAGCTCCTCCTCCCCCCCAGGGTCTCCTTTTCAATTTCATAGCCGGTACCACTCACCACTACTTACACACATGCAGACAGACACTCAAGCTAGGATCCCGATGGGAGGACTGCGTGTGTGGGCTAGTTCTGAGTTAACTTGGCACAGGTACAAGTCATCAGAAGGAGGGAACAGGGCTGTGGGCAGGCCTGTAGGGCATTTTCTTAATTAGTGACGGATGGGGGAGGGACCAGTGCATTGTAGGTGGGACCACCCCTGGGCTGGTGGTCCTGGGTTCTATAAGAAAGCAGGCTGAGCAAGCCACGAGGAGCAAGCCAGTAAGCAGCGCCCCTCCATGGCCTCTGCATCAGCTCCTGCCTCTAGGTTCCTGCCCTGTTTGAGTTCCTGTCCTGACTTTCCTCAGTCATTGATTGTTACCTGGAAGTGTAAGCTGAAATAAACCCGTTTCCTCCCCAAGTTGCTTTCATCATGGTGTTTCATCACAGCAATAATAACCCTAACTAGGACAATGTGTGATGTTTCTCTTTCTGAGCCTGGCGTATCTCAGTTATATAATATATTCCAGATCCACTCATTTCCTGTAAATTTCATTTTTCTTTGCAGCTGCATAAAACTCCATTGTGTGTCCATATCATATTTTTATTCTTCTGTGGACGGACACACAGCTGGTTCCATCCCTTCTGTGGACGGACACACAGCTGGTTCCATCCCTTGCTGTTGTGAATAGTGCAGCCATAAGAATGAATGTGCAAGTATCTCTTTGGCAGGAAATAGGACTCTGCTCATTTTAAGTAAGTTCCTTACGTCTGAGAGAGCAGGAAAGTTAAACCTAACACATTCGCCAAGGCCACTCTCACCTTGAGGAGCCAGCTGTCCGCTAACCTATATCTGCTCTCCGCTAACCTATATCTGCTCTCCGCTAACCTATATCTGCTCTCCGCTAACCTATATCTGCTCTCCGCTAACCTATATCTGCTCTCCGCTAACCTGTATCTGCTCTCCGCTAACCTGTATCTGCTCTCCGCTAACCTATATCTGCTCTCCTTGAAGCACTTTGGTGAAAAACAGGATCACAATCCCATTTACTTAATTTTGAGCATACGTGTGTGTGTGTGTGTGTGTGTGTGTGTGTGTGTGTGTGTGTTTCTTTTGTAATTAGTTTGGCCTTGTTTTCGTAATTAGTGCACATTATTTCCACACCATGCCTGTGGATCACGGCTGTGACATATGGCTGTGGAGCTGTGGGAGGAAACACCCAGGTGCCCTTTAGAAAGTGTTTGGAGGCTGGGGAGGTGGCACCAGGTTAAACACCCGCCATGCATGAGTGAGGATTCGAGTTCAGATCTCCCAAAGCCCCATAAAAGCTGAGTGGGTATGTAGTGCTTTTGTAAACCCAGTGTGAGGGAGGCAGAGATGGAGACTCTCTGGGGCAAGCTGGCCAGCCATATCAGCTGAAACAGTGAGCTCTGGGTTCAGTGGGAGACCCTTGCCTCCATCTGTGGAAGACCCTGCCTCCATCTGTGGGAGACCCTGCCTCCATCTGTGGGAGACCCTGCCTCCATCTGTGGGAGACCCTGCCTCCATCTGTGAGACAGAGAATTATTAAGGAAAAACATGATGTGTCCTCAGACCTCCACATGAACATGCACACATGTATGTCTGCACATGTGCAAACACACGTCTATATGTACATGCACACCAAAAACACATGTATATGTGCAAATATATGCATATATTATAAATGCATATAAATAATACTATTTTGTTTGTTTGTTTTCACAGCAAACCCAAGGAGCCTACATTCAGTCCAGGTAGGTTCTGTTTTCATTCTCGGATCGGGGAAGGGCTATAATTTAGACCTTGACTGAGTGGCAAATAGGAAATGGTGGCCTCAGAGCCAGGCCTTGGGTACTCAGGAAACAGCTCCGGTGTTTGTGCGTGCCACCAGGCAGCCCCTGGCAGCTCAGCTAACAGCAGGGTTGCCAGTCAACAGCCAGAGAGACCAGACCACTCCCCGCCCCTTGTCAGACCCACACGGAGGTCAGTAAGGGTTAGAGCAGGAACTTCCACTGTAAAGATGCCCTTCATCTCTCCACCTGCTCAGCCAGAATCTCCTGCACTTCTCCTCAAGGGAAAGTCTCTCCTCCACAAATACCTGTTCAAAATATCTGCTCCTTCTCTGCCTCTAATTTCCTAAATTACAAGCCAATACTTCATAGATGGCTGTCCATATATCTCTCTAAATCACACTTTATAAGAAAGCAGATGCTACATTCTCTTTTTTAAGCATATTAACTGTATTTTTAAGATATAGTTAAACATGCAAAAAATTATGAGTATGTAATTAAATAAATGCATCTGATTTTAATTTTCCCAGTTCCGCCCCCCTTCCATGCACAATTATCCCTGAAAATGTAACTACCATAAACCCACAGGCGTGAATCCTGAGTGTACATGTCAGGATACATGAAATGTCCCCTTGTTCCCTTGTCCTCTGGGGGGCAGAGTGCCACCAGCCTGCGGCAGACAGGCCAGCTACACTTGCGGTACCAGCCATCTCTTTGTCTAGCCCTTCAGTCTCCGAAACCCCAAGGGAAGCGCCGGGTGACGCACTGCACAGGTAGGCAGAGCTTCCCAGCCCACGAGGCTGCTGCGCCCGTCCAGAGACTGCTTCGTACAGGCAGAGCGCCCCTCGCATGACAACGGCTCTGTAACTTGCCCTAAGTCCAGCGCACCTCTGAACATTCACTTGGATGGGCTTCAACACGTGGCTGTGGTTTGGATTGCCACTCATCATTGGCTAACTGTAGGAGGTCGGAATGGACCTGAAAAGAGCTATAAGGCAGCCCCTTGAGTGTCCACCGTTTGGCATGAAGCTCTGCACCACTGACCCCTCCCCACTAGCACTTCTGGGTTTGGTGATTGTGTGTCATGCTCCTAACATGTCTGGAAACAGCATTGCTTTCCCGTGCCATGTTGACTCTAGATGTAGGCCATCTGAGTTTATAGTACACAGCGGCACACAGCTAAACATGGTTTTGGCCTAGTAAGTCATTTTTATGGTGAGGTAAGGAAACCGGCCTTCTTCACTGGAGCCTAACCACCACATAACTTCAATAGACTGTCCAATAGACTGTGTGTGCACCGTGTGCACCCACGATCGGCTCCGTCTCTCTGTCTTTGGAAAATGCCGTTGTATGGACATTAGTCCTGCCACCCTGGCAGGGTTGATGCACGTTTTACCGATAGTTGGTGGAGTCGGTCACTTTCCACTTCTCTTTAAACTCCATCATTCCTGCTTCTCCTTTCTCTGAGATGGGGCTGGTGGCTGCTTTTCAAGTCGCCATTTGTGGTCAGTGGAAGAGCAGCAACTTGGACGAGAAGGTTAGAGAAGGGAAGGGGTTCAGAAGAGGAGGGAAGGAGAGAGCTGGAGACTCAGAGGGAAGACGGGGCGGGTACTGAGAGGAGAATCCTCGTGGAGGTGGATGTAGAAGATGAGGCCAGATAAAGAGCCTGGCAGGGAAGTTAGGACTGTTAGGCCGAGTGGTGAGCAAGTAGGCAGTGAGCCTCATAGATGAAGCGTTAGATGAAGTGAAGTCCAGGCTGGTTGGGATTGGCAACAGTATGCAAGGTGACTCCAGGGAGCAGTATAGAGCCTGCTGGGCGGTGATGGCAGTCTTGGGTAGACTGTTCAGATACAGCCAGGGAGGATGTGAGCCCATGGGAGAAACATCCCAGCCATCACCGGGACAGTGGCTGGAACCGCGTGTGCTGCAGGGATGAGCACAGTCATGGTTCTTACCTGAAAGTCAAGCTTCATTAAACCCAGAATGAAGAGTGTCACGTGCATTGGGATCTGAAGCGCATGCCCTTGGTAACAAACAGTGTTGCATGTGGCCTTGTTTGAAAGGCCTTAGCCATTGAAGGATTGTGATTGTCTCTCTACTTACCCTCATCAGTATCCTCTCCAAGGTGATTTTTTTGTGGTGTTTTGGGTGGGTATTGGCTGTTTACCCCTGCCTGCTTTAGAGTCTATTGATTCTCCAATCTTCAGGAGCTTCAGAATGGAGGGTCTGACTCTGAACTCATCCGGAGTCCATGTTTTCTTTGCTCATATTATAGCCTTGAAACTCTAGTCAGAGTACCCTTGTGGGTTTGATTTTTTTGTTTGATCATTTTGTTTTTGTTTTTACTTTGGCCCTTCTATTGACTAGAACACCAAAAAGTTATTTTAGGGGCCTAGAGAGATGGCTCAGCAGTTAAGGGCACTTGCTGCTCTCTCAGAGGACCCAGGTTCAGTTCCCAGCACCCCGTGGTGGCTCACAACTGCCTGGAACTCCAGTCCTAGGGTATCTGGTGCTCTCTTCTGGCCTCCACAGACACGAGGAATACATGTGGTGCATATACCCATACACATAAAAACAATAAATCTTCTAATTAAAAAGCAGTTATTTTAATAGAAATAGTCATTCCAGAAACCCCCCCCCATTTGGTTTCCCCTCTACTCTTTTCCTTCCCTCTCCCTCCTTCTCTGTTGGGTCTTCCCTTTTTATTTTCCATTTCTAGCTTCTCTTTAAGTATTTTTTTTATTTTAATGCTTTGCTTTTAAGATTTATTTATTTATCTGGGCAGTGGTGGCATATATCTTTAATCCCAATACTCAGGAGGCAGAGGCAGGCAGATCTCTGAGTTTGAGGCCAGCCTGGCCTCAGCCTGGTCTACAGAGCAAGTTCCAGGACAGCCAGAGCTATACAGAAAAACTCTGTTTCAAAAATTTTTTTTATTTAGCATTTTCTTTTTTATTGAATCCTTGCCTGCACTCATCATTCTGCTGACTTAGCATTCTTTGCATTTGGAAGAACTGTACAATGTAAAAGATACATGGAAGTATATTTTACACTCTAATATTACAAACCAATTTAAATACCATAAGATATTTCTCAAAGTTTGATACTGATATTGCATATACATTGGACTCAATGACAAACTTAGGTGGGTCTCTTGAGTTAGTTGTGATTCTTGATTGTACATTTCCTTCTGATAACAATACCATATCTGCACTCAGATGTCCCAGGAAATGATTGTTAGCATCTAGTTCACACCTATTACAAAGTCTTATGTATGGTGTGAACTTGAATGAGAAGCTCAAAAATAACGATGACACAAACGTTTGTTTCAAGTTATTTAATTTTGTGTTAGATTTTTAACTTAATTTTTGTTTGCACGTGTATGTATCTCTGTATTGGAGTATGTACACATATATGCAAGTACCAAAGGAGGCCAGAGGAGGGCAGCAGATCCCTTGGAGTGTTGTGAGCCATCTGATGTGGATGCTGGAACCTAACTTGGTTCCTCTGGAAGAGCAGTATGTGCTCTTAACCTCTAAGCCATCTCTCCAAACCGTGTGTTAGGTTTTATCTCCTCTGGAACAAATAATTGAAAAGGACCTGGCACGGAGTGGGAGAGGAGATGGGGACAATGGGACCAGTGAGATGGCTCAGAAGATAAAATTGCTTACCAAAGCCTGACTTCCTGAGTTTGATCCCCTGGGTCCTGTGTGATGGAAGGAGAGAGAGACTCCCACAAGTTGTTCTTTGACCTTCACATGTGCCATGTGACCCCCATCCCCACCCTCACCAGCACATTAAATAAGTAAATGAGTTTTTAAAAAAAACTTGTTAAGGTACACAAGGGGAATGGCCACCTGTGCAGTGGCAGGCTAGCCCGTGCACGGCATTTGCTTTCAGGGTGCCGAGATATATCACTGACATTTTTGTTGCTTTTGTAGAAGAGGGATATGTTAAAATGTTTCTCCGAGGCCGCCCCGTGACCATGTACATGCCCAAAGACCAAGTGGATTCTTACAGTTTGGAAGCAAAAGCTGAGTTGCCCACCAAGCGGCTGAAGCTGGAATGGGTGTATCCTTTATGCACTGGCCTGATTGTCGGTGGGTGACTTCTGGAAGTCTAGTGGTAAAAGATTCATAAAAGTTCAATATTTTACTGTGAACTTAAAAAAAAAAAAATCAAGTTTTCAAATGTGGCCATGTAGGAGAAGCAATTCCTGAGTACTCATGATTGTGGTTCCTGTTCAAATGCATACCTGCTGTCTTCCTGAAAAGACAAGGTGGAAATGGTCATGTTTATGGCCTGCCTGTCAATCTAAAAGAATGGTTAGTTAGGCAGCCGCAGAGAAGCAAGCTTAGGAAAAATAATCAAAACTGGGTAAATTTAGGACTCTAATGACCATGGTGGGACCTTTCGTTGTTCTCGCTTTTTTGAGACAGGGTCTTAACTGTGTAGCCTTGCCTTGAACTGACAGCAATCCTTCTGCCTCAGTCTCCTGAATGTTGGGGGTGTAGGCATGCGTTTCTGCCACTCAGTGCCGCGCACTCGTTTTTTACCATGCAGGAAGGCTGCAGCAACCACTCTCCCCCTACAAAGACTTTACACTCCAGTGTCCAGTGATTGTCTGCCGCTCACTGACTAATGTCACACTCTGAAGACAAGCTCCAAGATGTTGATTTAAGTCGATGCTGCCCTGCCTTCATTGACAAGAAATTAGTATTTGAGATTATGGAATCATATTCATGGAAGTCAAAAGATTAGATGTTGCTTGGCAATCTATTTGGGCGCATGTCATGACGGTTTCTACCTCTTGATTAAGTTGAGCAGTTTACTACATCTAATCCAGAAAAGGTTATTCAGAGAATGTTTCCTTATTTGTGTTTTAAAAGATGTGAAACAATAAAATTTGCTCCAAATAAATGGCATTTTGGCCAGGTTATTTTTTACACCCAAGTTTAAGTGATGCTTTGCTTTCAGAAGTACACACGATAAAGTTAACATCGGTCAGTGAGAGGGCTCAGTGGGTAAAGGTACTTGCTGCCAAGCCTGAGGACCTGAGTTTAATTCCTGGACCCACATGGTGGAAGGAGAGAACCGACCCCTGCAAGTTGTCTTCTGACCTCCACATACGCACTATAGCAACCATGCACATACACGCGCGTGCATGCGCATGCACACACGCACGCGCGCTCTCTCTCTCTCTAAATAAAATGTAATAAATTTAAAAGGACACTAATAATTATTCCTAAAATGCAGAGCAAGGTTAATTAATTCATTAATTTAATGAACAGTGAAAGATTATTTCAGGCATGTAGGTACTAAGATCTACCAGATATAGAGCGTATTTCATTTTGTTTTGTTTGAGACAGGGTCTCACTGTGCAGCCCCAGCTGGCCTGGAACTCCCAGAGATCCAATTAGGATTGAAAGCGTGCACCACCGTGCCCTGCACATGTTTCCTGTTCAGTGTTCTTTAAATTGGTAAAACTGATAGGAATAGTTGCACAGTGCTTAGAGGCCTGTTGAAGAAAGCAGTGCCTTACCAGCTCTTAAGGGCAAACTGTTTTCACCTTGACTACTCTAAGCTATGGGTACCGGGGCCGAGACTGTCGCAATAACTTGTACTTGCTCCCGACGGGGGAGACCGTGTACTTCATCGCGTCCGTGGTGGTGCTTTACAATGTGGAGGAGCAACTGCAGAGGCATTACGCGGGCCACAACGATGACGTCAAGTGGTGAGTCCTCACAAACAGCTTGTCACAACAGAGGTGAGCTAGCTGAAGCTGGAAGAGGTCAGCACCGGAGCACATACCGGGGGTGGCGGTGGGGAAGCTGGGCTCTGAGACCAGCCTGGGAAAAGCCGGTAAAGCTTTCTTTCTGTTCTCCGCGTTGTCTCTGGGCTCCCTGGCTCTGCTGCCAGATTCACACAGCTCTTTGTCTTCACTGTGCTCCTGTGCGACCAGATTACCTGCTGGGGGGGGGGGGGCGGGGGGCAGGCACAGCTTCAGGAAGCTTCCTTAACATACCAAATGTAAAAGGCTTCAACCTGGGTCTTAAATTTTAGATAAAGGTAAATGTGCTTTGTTGTGTCCTTATGGCTTAGTCCGATATGCCTGCAGTTCATTTTGTAGCTTAGGGAAGACCTGGGAGTGTGACTGCATGGGTAGATGGATTTGTGGTCCTCCTGGACCCCTGACTAGTGATAAAAATCCTACCGATAGAAATGAAGGCATCTTTCCTAATTAACACACCCAGAAATTACTTGTAAGAAAGGGTGTGGACTAAGTCAGTGGTTCTAAGATTGAAGTGGTATTTTCCCAACAAAGGATGCCTTTCCTTAAGTTTGGAAGTCTCCAAGAAGAAATAAGGGGATTCTGATACATGAAATAACATTTGGGGGCTAAAGAGATGGCTGAGCGGTTAAGAGTACTGGCTGTTCTTCCAGAAGACCAGGGTTCAATTCCCCGCACCCACATGGCAGCTCACATCTGCCTGTAACTCCAGTTCCAGGGCTTCTGATACCCTCACACAGAGATACATGCAGGCAAAATACCAATGATGACAAAATTTGAATAAATTAATAAATAAAATAACAAAGATCGCTGAGAGACATCTTCTCTGGGTCTTATAGGTTAATATTAAAAAAATAACATTTGTTGTCTAAGGTCTTTGGGCTTTTCAGGGAATTTGGGTGAGTGTATAACTAAGCAGAATGGATTCTTGTGTTTAAACTTTTGGAAGATTGTAGTTAATCAAAGGGAAGTAAAACTTGACTTTGTGGTGGAGGTGTCTGATAAATTTCCTTGTTTTAGCCTAGCGGTCCATCCTGACAGGATCACCATAGCAACAGGACAAGTTGCAGGCACATCTAAGGATGGAAAGGTGAGGTTTGTTCATTGTCTTCCTGTTTTTTGTAAGGAATCAGCAGCAACCTCCTGAAAACAATTTTGCTGATGAATCTACTTGGTTACATGTAGTTAGAGCATCTGGGAACTTCCGAGTCCTCCTTATGAAAACTGAATATGTCATCATGACCTTAAGCCCCCACCCCATAGCTCACCTTAATTTCAACAAATTTTATAAACATTATCACTGGTTATGGTGGTGCACACCTTTAATCCCAGCCCTCAGGAGGTAGAGGCAGGTGAATCTCTGTGAGTTCAAGGCCAGCCTCATCTACAGAGTGAGTTCTAGGACAGCCAGGGAAACACAGAGAAACCCTGTCTCAAAAAAACCAGAGAGAGAAAGAGAGAGAGAGAGAGAGAGAGAGAGAGAGAGAGAGAGAGAGAGAGAGAGAGAGAGAGAATAATAGCAACAACACATTAAAAACAGCATTGTCTTGCCAAAGAATCAGTTCTTGAATTCTTGAACACCTCCATACACGATCAGCATGGAAAGATGTTAATCTAATAAGCAGAGTTAAAATTACCACGTAACCGTATGTTACGGGAAGTCCTTGGCCAGGGGTGCCCACCAGTTATCCCTCCCACGGGTGGAGTTCGTGCCTTGTGCTGATCACGGAAGCTGCTGGGAGCTTCGGGCGAACTCTGCACGTGTGTTAGCAAGACTTCAGACCGGATGTTAAGGACGGAGGGAGGGAACAGGTGGGTTCTAACAACTAAGACTCTTCCAAGCTGGCTTGTGTGGGGTGGTCATGTTTCCTTTAGAACTCTTACAGCTTCTCAAGTCCCTGATTGGACATCTTGTCCTTGTGTGATGTATTACCTAAAACTAATCACAACGGGGACCTTCATTTTTATCAACGTTTATCCAACCAGAAAACAAGAATGTAGCCGTATCTGAGACGATGTATTTGTAATATTCAATTTTTACCATCAATTTCATGCTGTTTTTCATTGGCATTCTACACTTGCAATGAGTGAAATAACAGAAGCCAGACTGCTTTTATGTAAACTCACATAAATGGAGTGGTTGTTCCTGTTTTTTTAAAAAAAAAAAGAAAAAGAAAGAAAGCGTGGAGGAGCTCTTGGAAATTAGAAACCAACTATTTACTCCGCCCTCTAGTGGCACGAAAGTGTATTTCCATTTCTGGCACTGGAACTGAATCTGAACCATAGCGAAAGTTAGAGTTATCTGAGCTGATTTTTGACCGGTGGGGAAGCCCAGAGAAGCCACATACTGGCATGTGGTGCCCAACAACTAGGAGACAAGGCTGAACTAGAACATGGTTCATCACACACCTGCCTCTGCACTGGGTACAATGCCCCCCCCCCCATGCCCTTCCATGACGACGACGACGAGCCTGCTGGTGGCACCCGGATGCTATCTTTGGTGAAATGTCATTTCTAAAATTTCTAAAATTTAGAGAAACACATATATCCAAAAGGAGTGTCACTCCTCTGGTACGGCTGTCAGAGGCCGGCTAGGCAAAGTTTGAAACTTGGTAGACTTCTCCTGGCATGTCACCCTTGCCCACAGGGCCCAGTGCCTCCTGAGGCCACCCGGAATGCTTTAGTCATGTTCTCAGGTGGACGGACTCCTCAAACGCAGAAAAAGGACTTTCTGTTTGACAGAATTGAAGTCACTACCAGAATAATTCTATAGTTCCGAGGTAAAGAGAAGCAATTAGCTGGCAGTCATAAACGGTGGCTGTATTCTCTCCCAACAGCAACTGCCGCCCCATGTGCGCATCTGGGATTCCGTGACACTGAGCACTCTGCACGTCATTGGGATAGGCTTTTTTGACCGGGCTGTCACCTGCATCGCATTCTCAAAATCTGTAAGTATGAACATGTACAGGGACATATTTCCAGTACAACATTTCCAATCCAACATTTCTAGCCACGTGGCTTCCAGCCTCTCTCAGGGCGTGCTGATCCAACAGACCCTTACCTAAGGCACTTCAGTTTGGAGACTTACATTCACACTCGATCGTCCACGTACATGTTCACACCAAGCACTCCCATTTGTCCACCCGCCAAGGGCTTTGCTCTGCATATAATCTTACAGCAGCCATGTGCCTGGCCAGGAAAACAGGACTCAAAAACAACGAGTGTGCGGTCTTCACCTATGATATAATAGATGTGTGTTGGGGGGTGGTATGTGTCTGCAGGTGCACATGGTAGGGGTGAGCATGCATGTGTGTGCGTGCAGAGGCCAGAAGTCAACCTCACCACACTGCTGTTCCTCAGTTTCCTTGTTTTTGAGACAGTGTCTCTCGCTGAGACCCGGGGCTCTCAGATTCAGCCAGGGTGGCTGGCAGCAAGCTCTAAGGATCAACCTGGCTCTGCCTCCCCCATGTTGCCATTACAAGTGCACACCACCGAGCAGGGGGTGGCAGTGGTGGTGCATGGCTTTAATCCCAGCACTTGGGAGGCAGAGGCAGGCGGATCTCTGTGAGTTTGAGGGCAGCCAGGACTATTACACAGAGAAACCCTGTCTCAAAAAAAAAAAAAAAAAAAAAAAAAAAAAAAAAAAAGAAAAAAAAAAAGAAAGAAAGAAAAGAAAAAAGTAAATGATCATGTTTTAGTCGTGTTTGTCCCACTTTCTCATGTGCAGTCTTCCCGTGAATGCTTTCTCTTGGCAGAACGGAGGAAGCCATCTCTGTGCTGTGGACGACTCCAATGACCATGTGCTGTCTGTGTGGGATTGGCAGAAAGAAGAGAGACTGGCCGATGTGAAGGTCTCGCTCAAGTCATTCACTGGGGCTAAGCCACACCCCCAGGGCATTGCCTGCACAGCCAACGGGCTCCAGGGCTGCCCACCACCCCTACCCCTGGGAACAATCCTTCTTGTCAAATAGATCTCTTTGCTTCTGTCTCTCTTCCCTCCTGAGACCCTGCTGAAAACCTGCCAGGGTGTTTCCTGCCCTCCAGGGTCTATAGATTTTTTTCTTCCTTATTTCATAGTGACAAGCCTAATTTTACTTCCTTTGGTCACTGTGTGCTCACTTTCTTCAAAAAAAACCTAGATGCCCACTATGTACTGGGCTGCCGCCCATGAGGGGTGCCTGAGGTGGGCGATGACTGAGGTGTGCTCAGTACCTGCCAGTCACTAGAGCTGCAGGAGAGATGGGTGCCAGCACCCCTGAGGTCAGGACTCTGCATCTCATCAACTTTGCACAGAATGTCGAACTGATTCCTGCAGCTCTCTCTTAAGGTTTTCTTCTGTCAAGAGCACCCCTGGATCCCTGTTTTTATACAACTGACTTCTCATTTCTCCTCTTGGCGTCTGCCAGCCTCGGCTAACCTAACCCTAGAGAAAAACGTCATCCAGCCTTCCTCGGATAGCGTTAGGCTTGCTCAGACAGCCTTAGCACCTTACGGGAGGTTGCACTTAGACCAGCCTTAGCTACTAAGCTGTCTGCCCCGTGTCTGGGATGCAGACCTAGATTCTAATCAGATGTGTTTCCTGGCCTGACATTCCCTGTCTTCTAGTGTTGCCAGCAATGTACGGGGTTCATCCTGTGCGCCGGGTTAGAAGCAGCCAGAGGCAAGGTTCTAGCTCGGATTATGGACGTAGACCTGAATCGTTACCTAGAAGCAATAGTCAGGGCTGGGTGCAGTGGACCAGGATGCCTGTCCTGGAAGTAAGACTATGATTGAGAGGTGCTGATGTGACGGCCAGAGAGCCGCCTCATGAGACCCCAAACTGAAGAACTCCAGGGGAATCAGGGCAGCTGCAGTGAGCCAGGATAAGGCAGCCGTGGGATGGATGGAGTCCTGGGACCTCCCTAGAGGTCCCAGTCACTGGGAGAGGGAAGGATGTGAGACATCTGCACTGCCAGTCTCAAAGCTGCTTGCCAGAACCTCCCTGGGGCTCCCAGCCACAGGGTGGGCTCCCAGCCACAGGGTGGGCTCCCAGCCACAGGGTGGGCTCCCAGCCACAGGGTGGGCTCCCAGCCACAGGGCCGAAGACCCCGGGGGAAGGAGGCAGCAGCCAGGATAACCATGAAGTCGGTGGGGCTTGAGAGGCCCAGTGCCCTGCTCAACCCGTTTTGTTAAGCATTGTAAGAGGCCTGTGGCATTTGATTCTCTGTTTTGTTCTTTGTTTTTTCTTGAAGTGTTCGAACGAAGCTGTGTTTGCTGCGGATTTCCACCCCACAGACACCAATATCATAGTCACCTGTGGGAAGTCACATCTTTACTTTTGGACCCTGGAAGGAAATTCCCTTAACAAGAAGCAAGGGTTGTTTGAGGTGAACTGCACCATTGGCTCAGTTTGCCTGCGTGGCACATGGGAGGGGCTGGGTTTTCAGGGAGCGTCGGGACAGTGCAGTCTTAGCACTTGTTTTAGCGACAAACACGAGGTGTGGAGGAAACGAGGCTCCCTTGGGGTCCCCCCCCCCGACGGTGGGGAGGCCCTCCCACACCTTGAGAATCTCCCTGGTAATAAAATGGAAAGAAAAGTCAGGCCCTCTTGACGGGGCGGCTAGCGGCAAGCAGCTCGAGACAGGCACTTGCTCCTAGGATGGGCACCCTGGCTTTGCTAAGGGTGGCAGGGACTTTCTGTGCTCTGTCCCCCATTCCTCATGCCCCCCCCCTCACCACCACCCTGCTCGAACTGTCTGTAGCTTTAGGATTCCACAGCCATTTAGGGTTGCCATAAATCTCCTTCCCCTAGAGTGACTCATCTGGAGGCCCCTGATTCCTGACAGTGCAGAAAACTGAAAGGCCACCAGGGTGACAGCCGAGACTGACACCATCCACCTGGGGTTGATGGGGTCCTAGCTTTATTAACACAAGTAGAAGGATGTCTTCGGCGAATAATATCCCTGTGCATACTTACTACATTCCACAGAAACAAGAGAAGCCAAAGTTTGTCCTTTGCGTGACGTTTTCTGAAAATGGCGATACCATTACCGGCGATTCAAGTGGCAACATCTTGGTGTGGGGAAAAGGTAACAAGCAGTGGTCCCAAAGCCGTTTGGTGGTTTTGGTAATGTTGTAACCAAACATTGACATTGGAAGTGGCCTGTATGGAAAGGAGCTGCTGGTGTAACGTACAGGACGACCACTAAGTTCCAAGTTGCATAGGTGTGTTTGTGTGTGTGTGGTTTTAGTGAAACCCGAAAGCTAGGATGGGAGAACACAGGGAAGTATTAAGAGTTGTTGGCGTTGCTGCATATACCGTGGTAAAGGCTTTTTAAGGTCAGGACACTGTGATGGAGTTGATCATTTTGCTGGGAGAGCCATTAGCAGATGGTAAAGCAGAAGTTATTAATGGGTGTAGAGCAGTGGCCCATGTGGGTAAATTTTCTGGCCCACATAGCATCTGGCAGACATTGTTGGAGTGCTGCCAACACCAATACAGATGAGACTCATGTGCGCAGGTCAGATCTGAATCCCCTACAGTTAGAGAAGGGACAGCATCACTCGGAAAAGAGATGCTAGTTAAGTCCAGCAAGAATTCACCAGTTTTCTAGGTTCAGGAAGACACACCCTCCTGTCCTCCTGGGTCTCAGAATTGGGTCTGGGAATGCAGGGGGAGACAGACCTCCCAATGTAATTTCAGAATGGCAAGGTGTGTGGTTTTGTTTGTTTGTTTGTTTTTGGTACCTACTGTAGACAATGCTCATCTGACCCTTAGAACAGCCCTGCAGGGTCAGCTGTAGCCCCGTTCCACAAATGGCTAAGAAGAAACAGCTCACTACGGAGAAGTCAGAGAATACATGCAGAGTCCATGTTCGCAGACACGCAGCTCCTGTGATACTATCTATGCTTTCCTCAATTGCGGAGCTGTCTGGTTCCGGCATGCTGGGGCTCTGAGAAAGTCAAAACTCTGAGTCCTTCCTAGGAATATATTAAAATAATATCATAACCTACCACAACACCTTTAACACAAACTGAAATGGGACTAACAATGGCCAGAGGCTAGCTAGCCTTGTGGTCCTGCTCTGGCTAATGGTGCTTTTCCTGGTATGTTTAGGTACCAATCGGATAAGCTATGCAGTCCAAGGAGCCCATGAGGGTGGCATTTTCGCACTTTGTATGCTGAGAGATGGCACGCTGGTGTCGGGAGGAGGGAAGGACCGGAGACTCATTTCCTGGAATGGAAACTATCAAAAGCTTCACAAAACAGAGGTAAGACACAGCATGGACCCTGGACCTATTCACTCACCTGATGTGTTTGTTTATGGTTTGGAATCTTCAGCTCAGAGTTTTGAAAAAAAATTAGATTAATTTTTTTTTGGGGGGGCAACAATCTTAGAAAAATCAGAGAGGCGGTTTATGTACAAGTAAAACAAAATAGGACTTGAGGCTACTCAACACTTCCTATTTGGAACATTGTTTTAGTGGACACAGTCTTCATTTTCCAAGGGACCCTTAGGAGTTTGTATTTATCGCCAGAACCTTTCTCTTTTCTCCAATCCCCAGCATGCTGCTCGCATACAGCGTCGCTGTGAACCGAGTGTATGGGGCACCTGTTTTTTTCACAGCTCTCAGCTGAGGGCCTGCATGCTTTCTAATACTTCCGGTCCTTTGCGGTTCATTTCACCCCCTAAGACCTGGAGAGCAGACTGTCTTTCCACGGGAGCCGAAGCAGGACACCCGACATCCAGCAGCCTCACTGAGGTCTCTCCCTCTAGTTCCAAGTCATGAGCAGGCAGGTTGCAAAACTGGCATCAGTGAGGGGCAGCACTCCATCCCTAGTGTGTGATGGCATGTAGATTCTGAGTCGCACACTGCATGTTTGGGGCAGTATGAAGTTGTGGTTTATGGTTACTTGGCAGAGAAAGGCTTTCACCTGAGTTTTAGTAGTCCCCTCCCTTTCCATGATTATTTGATAGTATACTTTTATTTCTATATTTTGTGTGTGAAAGTGTGTGTGTGTGTGTGTGTGTGTGTGTGTGTGTGATGTGTATGTGGTATGTGCACATGTGTGTGTATGGGAATACACACCCATGCACATATTTGCGGAGGCCAGACAAGGATGTCAGGTGTCTGCCCTATCACTCTCCACCTTAGTTCCTTGAGACAGGGTCTCTTGGTGAACCTGGAGCCAGGCTGGCAGCCAGCAAGCCTCAGCAATCCTCCTGTCTCCACTATACCCCATGCTGGGCCATAGGTGTGAACAGCTGTGCCTGGCTTTTTACATGGTGTTAGAGATCTGCATTCAGGTTCGAATGTGTGTCCTCTTCCCAACTGGCATCTCCCCAGATGCTCATGAAGACCTTAGCATTTTTCCTTTTTTGACACAGCATCTTGCTACATAGTCCAGGATGACCTTGCTACATAGTCCAGGCTACCTCAAGTGTAGCCCAGGCTAGCCTCAAACTCACAGCAGTATTCTTGCTTCAGCCATCAGAGTTCTGGATATGTATGTCAAAACATCATGGGTATATTTTGAAGATATACAGTTTTTATTTGCCACGTGTATCTCAGTAAGACTCAGCACTCCAGAGGCAGAGGCAGGAGGACTTCTGTGAGTTCGAAGTCAGCCTGATCTACATAGAGAGTTCCAGGACAGCCAGGACTATGTAGAGAGACCCTGTCTCACAACAAACAACAACAAAAGGAAAGAAAAGCAAAAAGGAGGACTAGAAACAAACGGGCTAGGCAGCTGGTTCAGAGGTTAAGAGCACTTATTGCTCTTGCAGAGAACCCAGGTTAAGTTCCCGATATCTGCGGGGCTGCTCACAACCCTCTGTAGCTCCAGTTTGAGAGGATCTGACATCCTCTTTTGGCTTCCGTGGGCCCTGCACATATGTGGTACACATACATACATGCAGACAAACATTCATAAATATAATAAAAAAAATCTTTGAATGAAAAGAAAGAATATGTGAATGGTTACATTATTATGTGAGGTTGGTGTGAGAGAAAGTACTTTATAAGGTGAGACTGGATTGTCAACTGGGAGATCACTCATCACATTACAGTAGAGTCTATTAGAGGAACAGAGGAGATTTCTATATATTGATAGTACTGACTAATTTGGAGATTTGCAAAGATCTAAGAACACATCTTTGGAGAGGCCTGCCCAGCTTATCACTGACAAGGGAATTTAGAAGACCTGGGGAAGTCATCTAGTTTCATCCCTGTTCCTTAATTACGCAGTACCCTAAAGTTTCACAGACCTCTGAGTCCCTGGGATCAGACTGAGACTTGGGATGGGGTGCCCACATTGCTCCAAGAAGCCCTGCACTTGTCTGTCTTACTGAGCTGATGGATGTGGTTCCATCTCCAGCATGCATCACTCTTCAGGGCTCACCCTTAAAGAACCCTGCTTAAAGATCACCAGCAGGTTCTGGGCCCCAAGTCTTCTGGACATAAGATTTTGTGAATGCCAAAAATTCTCTGGCAATCATCTAGGACCCCGTTTGTGAAGACCAGTCCTGCATGGACGTCCCTACATGTCTGAGTTAGACGCTGCCTTTCTAAGCCTTTCCTTCAAATTCCTTGTTTCCAGCCTCCACGATGGGTACACTCTCGGGTCCCTTTCCTCAGAGTCGGTGTTCCTCTTCCTGCCCTCTTTCCCTTACATCATCCCCTGTGCTTCAGTGTGGATAAGTAGCCTCCATCTCCTGGCATTGGAAGTCCTTGATCACACCCATGCCATCCCATCTCAAAGGACGGTAAAGCTGAGGGACCAGGACAAGACGTCACACATGCGAGTTAAATCCTGTAACACCAGCACCAAAAACACATGACTCTTTTGTAATAGGATTCAATCGGAACCGGGTGATGGTGGTGCACAGCCTTTAATCCCAGCACTTGGAAGGCAGAGGCAGATGGATCTCTGTGAGTTCAAGGCCAGCCTGGTCTACAGAGCAAGTTCCAGGACAATGGGGAATGTTACACAGAGAAACCCTGTCTTGAAAAACAATAATAATAATAATAAAGATTCAATCGGCATTTGAGGGAATGCTGTGCATTGCGGGTTATGGGCATTCTAATGTTAAACTGTAAAGAAAGTACAAGAACCTATTCTGGCATCTCAGATGACATCCATCACTCACCATGCAGCTCATCCACTGCACAGAATTCCATTCCTTTTCTCCTTTATAATTTTTCTTGGAAAAAAGTCTTAGTTTTGAATGTGCGTGTGTGCGCGTGTGCGTGTGCGCGCGCGCATGTGGAGGCCAGATGTCAACTTCTGGTGCCATTCCTCGGGAGCCATCCACTTTATTCTTTGAGACGGCATCTCACTGAGCCATGGGGCTTGCCGATTCACCTAGGCTGCCGACAGCAGGCCGCTAGGATCTGTCCACCTCCATCTTCCCACTGCTGGGAATGCAAGCCCTCGCTACCTCATCTGACTTTTACTTGGGTTCTAGAAACCAAACCTTGGTTCTTGAGCTTGCCTGGCAAGTGCTTAGCTGAGCTATCTCCTAGAATCCCACTCTGTAGCCCAGGCTAGCCTCTAACCCCTAGCTGTCCCTCCTCAGCCTCCTAAGCACTAGGAGTCCAGGCAGGCCCCATAGCACCAGCTCAGTCATTGCCCTGCCTCAAGTCTCTGCCAACATACGCCGCAGGTAGAGACTGTGCCAGGGCAGGGCAGGGCGGGCTGCTTCTCATTGTGTTGGGCCTGGATGCCTCCTGACAGCCCCTGGGCCCAGCCGCCCCATCGAAAGAACATACTTCCCTTTAGCAGAGTGAACTGTTCTTTGCAGGGGCATTCCGAATGTCCCCCATGCCCCCCGCCCCTGTATACTTACCAATGTGCACAGTGACACCGCTCAGGACCACTTTGAAGTTAAGGGAGGTTTTTGGAATTCTTACACTTCTCAGGTTTTATCAGCTCTTGAGGCAGGAGGCCTAATAAGTCTAAAGGATAGACTAGCCAGTCTGTCTGTCTGTCTGTCTGTCTGTCTGTCTCTCTCTCTCTCTCTTTGGTTTTTTTGTTTTTGTTTTTGAGACAAGAGTCTTTCTATGTAGCCCTGGCTGGCCTGGAACTCACTATCTCAAGTTGATCTCAAACTCACAGAGATCTACTCACCTCTACCTCCCCAGTGCTATGATTAAAGGCCATCATGCCCTGCTAAGACTTTATTCTTGCTGATTCATTTAAGATATTTATATTTATAGTTTAAAAAGTAAACTGCTTGCCAAGATACAAGAGGTCCCAGGTCCACTTATGTGTGTGCATACTCTCTCTCTCCCTCTCTCTCTCTCTCTTCATCTCTCTCCCCCCCCCTCTCTCTCTCACACACACACACACACACACACACACACACACACACACACACACACGGTTTAAGGTTTTGATCACTTGCTCAACAGCTGGCTGTGGTATCTATATAACTGAGTTCCTCTTCTGGGTGCATATATAAAACTGTCAGAAAAGTCAGCACATGACACAAATATTTTTAATGCCTGAGCTAAATGCTGGTACACATCTATAATCCTAGCACTTGGGAGAGACTGAATCAGGAGGATTACCTTGAGTTGGAGGCTAGCCTGGTTTGCATAGTAAATTCAGGGCTAGCCTGAACTACACTACAGAGACATCTCTCAAAACAAAACAAAACAAAACAAACAAACAAACAAACAAAAAATGGGGTTGGGGATTTAGCTCAGTGGTAGAGCACTTGCCTAGCAAGCGCAAGGTCCTGAGTTCAATCCTCAGCTCCAGGGGGAAAAAAGATAAACAAACAAACAACTGAATGAAACCTTAAATCTTTGTTTTCGTGTGACTCTTTACCATACAGATTCCTGAGCAGTTTGGCCCAATCCGGACAGTGGCTGAGGGGAAGGGCAATGTCATCTTGATAGGCACGACTAGAAACTTTGTCCTGCAAGGCACCTTGTCAGGGGACTTCACACCCATCACTCAGGTACTGTCAACTTGGCAAATGCCAAACTCTCACACTTTGCCATTAGTACAGATGCATGTGCGCACTGGAAGAGGGCTGGATCCTGAGTTTCCCAGTGGGCTGACCTACTTCAGAGTTGTGTTTTGTGTCGTGATTAAGCTGGGGAGGAACGAACTGATGAGACAGTCATTCAGGCATGAAGTAGGCTCCTTCGCGACTGCGGGATCTCACGGTCCCCATGTCTCGGTTCTTTGTAGGGTCACACTGATGAGCTCTGGGGGCTGGCCATCCATGCCTCCAAACCTCAGTTCTTGACCTGTGGACATGACAAGCACGCCACTCTCTGGGATGCTGTCGGTCACCGGCCCGTCTGGGACAAAATCATAGAGGTAAGCGTGCATGCTGCCTTTCTGGTTTCCTTATAAAAACTCATCTGGGATGTATTTTTGCATGAAGTTAACAGTGATAAGAAGTTGTTTGAAAGCAGCGTTTTATCTTTTAGTAATTACTTTGTTTTTAAGGATGCCTCCAGTGTCCTCACCCATATCATGTTGAAGTTTACAATTGAGCTTTCTCAACAGCAGGTTAGCATCTCCAAGCAGATGATCAGGGTTCCTGAGAGCACATTTAACTGACCCAGGTGCTGAGAAAGTCTTGTGAAGAACCTGTGTTCTGTGATGGCCTGTCTAACAGAGTTATAAGCCACACTGAGGACCTGGGTTCATGTATCCTCTATGGAGTTTGAAGGCAGAGATAAAGCATTCGTTTTGAACTTTACAGGGAAACATAGATTTCTTATCAGAGCCCCAAATCCCTTCCCCAGCATGGAGATCAGGCTGGCATCCCTGAGCTATAGGCACACCAGGCTGTGAGTGTGTTGTATTGTCCTTTGTTCTTACAGCTGCCATGCAGGTTGGAAATTTTAGTTTTGCTCTGACTGTTCATCAGGGAAGTGGGGAACAGAAAGTCTGAGTTACTTGTCAAGGCCACTAAGTTAGTAAGTGGGACCTGGGGGGGAGTGGGGCATGGCTCAGTGGTTAAGTGCATGAGCTGCTCTGTAGAGGACTGTGATCCATTTCCAGCACCCACATGACAACTCACAGCCATCTGTGACTCCAGTTCCCGGGTATCTAACGCCTTGATCTGGCCTCTGGGGTCATCAGGCATGTACATGGTGCACTTACATACACGCAGACAAAACATTTATATCCATAAAAAATAAGTGACTTAGTTGCCCAGCTCAGACCGACTCCCAGCCTCAGGCTGTGCTGTTCATCCCACTGCAGTGACCCACAGGCAGCCTCCATTGGTTACTTGTATCCTGACAACTCACACACCCCATATAAGGAAACAGCCCTCTCACAGTGCCCAGGATCATGCCTTTACTCCCTGCAAAGCTGCTGGTATTTCCAAGGGCCTGGGACTGGGACTGGGTCTGGCTCTCCTGTCTTCCACTTTCAGAGAAGACGGTCACAGGGTGCTGGGCACTGCAGCCAGCTGAGGCCCAGAGTAGAGGGTCCGAAGGGTAGGCATCCCCACTGCATTGAGGGAGGGCAGCCCTCCTGCAGTTCTGTGAGCCTAGCCACCAACCGAGAGCCCTGACACTCCACCTCCCTGCCAGTCGTCAGGCAGCTAACTGCTCTAGCCTAGCAGCACTTTGGGACCAGGACTGGCATCCACAGCCCTGCGGTGTCCTAGACCTCTTCCCACCATCCTTGATAGATAGGAGCCCCTAGCCTCTCCACACCTTAGCACCCCCATATGAAAATAGTTGTGTGGTTCAGGTGAGCTGTGTTTACAGAAACAGCTTGTCGGGTAGCGGGTCAAGGGAACCCAAGTTCAGCTTGCACGTCGGCAGCGCCAGCCTTAGTGAGGACCACCTCCTTTGGAGTCAGCTAAAGATGTTGTGACTGGTATCGAGCCTCTGTCAGCTTCTGTGGTAGCATCTCTGTGCCTCCAATGTCCACTCCTGCCCTGTGTTGTGTTCCCAGATAGATGGAGCACACCATTTGACCAGCTTTCCATTGAGCCCAGGGGTCAGCGAGAGGTCTGGACACACAAGCCCCGAAGAAGAGCATTTGTGTGTCTGCCTTTCGTGACTACTGTAGATAGGACAGGCTATAAGACAACAGAGAGATTCGGCAAGGACAGACCTGTACTGCGATTGCAGTGTGACACGGATCCCAGGGGGACCGCGTTTCTTCTGGGGAGCACAGAGGCTTTTCAAACAGAGCCGGGGAGCCTGGGAAGAGTACTGCGCGGGTGGGTTTTGTGCTGTCTTGCTGTGCCTGGCCGTCTACTCACACTTCCTTTAAAATATTTTAGGATCCAGCCCAGTCTTCCGGTTTTCATCCTTCAGGGTCTGTGGTTGCGGTCGGAACACTGACTGGGAGGTAAGCCCAGCCCCCGCCCCCCACCCCCGCCCCACCCCACCCCCCAGCACCGCCTGTGCTGTCAGAGCTATGGAGAGCAGCTGGATGTCTGAGCCTCCCCAGAGGCAGAGGCAGGTACATACCAACTTTGGCTGCACCTTCTCTGTCCCAGTGATTTACTGAGAATTAAATCAAAACCCAAAAGAGAAACTGAGGCCTTCCCATTTGAAACCCTGAGGAAAGCCATGTCTCTTCCTCAGCTCCACCCCCAATGCATCCCATCTGCCTCCAGTTCCAGAGGCCCCAGAGTAGTGATTCTTAACCTATGGGTCACAATTCCTAAACTCAATGGAAAATACGAATATTTACATTATGATTCTTTTTTTTAGAAACAGTTGTGTAGCTAATGATATGTTTCTTTCTTTCTTTTTTTTTTAAAGATTTTATTTATTTATTACATATATAGTGTTCTTCCTGCATGTATGCCTGCAGGCCAGAAGAGGGCACCAGATCTCATTATAGATGGTTGTGAACCACCATGTGGTTGCTGGGAATTGAACTCAGGACCTCTGGAAGATCAGTCAGTACTCTTAACCTCTGAGCCATCTCTCCAGCCCTACATTATGATTCTTAACAGTAGCAATATTACAGCTATGAAGCAACAACGAAAATAATTTTATGGTTGGGGGGTCATCATGATATGAGGAACTGTATTAAAGGGCCACAGCATTAGAAAGGTTGAGAATCACTGGGCAAGAAAGCATTCCAAAGCCCCGAGAAATGAAGCCTGCTTTCTCAGCCGGGGAAACTTTCAGCCCTGTAAGACAGCGCCCAGATGCTGGGCCTCACGTTCAGACTCGGCTTCCTCTCGCCAGCCTCCGCTGACACACTGGGCAGCAGATCTGCACTCGCTCCCCAGCTTCCCCGTGGAGCAGCAGTGCGTCTGTGAGACAGTTATGTAAGCTCTGACTGTCTTTCCTGTCTGTGAGCTATGGTAATTCCACCAACACGGACGACTGAAAAAGCCATGCACGTGGTAACATCTGCTGAGCTGGCGAGCAGGTGACCGCTTTGGCGGCGGCTGGTATTACCATGGTTGGGCAGGGTTTGGCTGTGCTTCCTTTTTGTTCGATTCAATAGAGCAGCCTTCAGGGGATGTGCTCCAAGACCCCTGCCGGATGTCTAAGGACGTAGTTGGTACAGAACCCCCTGTAGCCTAGCTCTTTCCTCTTATACACGCCTGGGATAAAATCTGATGGAGCAATGTGGCCCAGTGAGAGGTGAGCGACGCTAACTAATGATCAGATGGACCCGTTGTGACTGTAGACATTCTGTACCTGTGGTTTTGTCTCAAAGCATCTGGTTATGGTGGACTCACCTCCCCCGTGGTGGGATAAAATGATTCAGTTCCTCACAGAGATGGAATGGAGTGAATAATGTCCTCAGAACAGACACAACGTAAAACTTACAAATTTTTTTTTAAAATTTTCCGTTCAATATTTTCAAGCTTGAGGTTGAAACGGGCAGTGAAGTCATGGAGAGCAAAACCCTGGATGAGGAGGACTGAGTCTATTATAGCTCCAGCTATAATATTCTTAGACGCTCCCTCCCATCATCCCTTTCCCGAAAGCATACCACTCGATTCTGTTTCTGTACCTGTGGGGTTTATAAAGACAACTACTCACAAGTCATAGTAGCAGTGTCTTAAAAGTCTTCCTGAAAAATGTTTGCAGGGGAGGGGCTGGAGAGATGGCTCAACAGTTAAGGGCACATATTGTTCTTGCAGAGGACCCAGTGTGTTCCCCAGAACTACCAGGCTGCTCACAGCCATGTCTAACTCCATCTCCAGGGGATCTGGTACCCTCTGCTGGCCTTCTCTGGCACTGCATGTGTGTATAAAAACCCACACAAACACTGTACACGTGATTTATTATTATTATTTTTTAATCAAAAAATGCTTGCATGATGACACTCATGTGCACATACAGGCACACATGGAGTCTCTTTGAGACATCAGAGCTTTAATTCAGTAGACCCTTCCCTCTGAAGACTCTAGTAGCCTCACGGACATCATCTGCTGACAGGGGACATGTGACAGTGTTCAGAATTGAAGTGTCCTAGGATAAAATAGATGACACATGTGACCTAATCCTACCACTTTATCTACTCCACCTACATCTTTAATCCCAGGACCAAATACTCAGCTGAAAGCAACATATAGGTTCCAGGAAGCCCGCCCCCCCCAGCCCCCGGGGTGGGCAGTTAGATCCCAAATGGTAGACAAGACGGCAGTTCCTCTGCATCCATCATCCAGGTCTGAAACCACAGCAGCCAGAGCCACAGCTGGGACCTGGGAGCTCCATCATTCTGACGCTTAACACACCCCGTTTCCTGCTCCCTGGCCTTAGGAGAAGCATCGATTAGTCCTAGCACAGTGGGGGGCATGGGGGGAGCAGTCAAACTGTCCTAGCCCCTCACCTCTCTACCCACACTCTGGGGTCCTCCTCCTCACCCTAGACCAGAGCTCTGGGGCAGCCACCTCATGTCCATGGCTCTCGGCTGCACCTCTGACCACAGGCTCTGATGTCAGGTTTTGCTCATGGCCAGGGCTTTCCTGCCTCCTGTGTGCAAACAAGACCCCGAGGAAGCCTTCAGTGCTGAGTTCTGAAGGGCGTGTGGTGGTTGTCAATGAATGTGCCGTTCCTTACTGGGGGGAAAGCTGGTGGGCAGGGAATTTCCCTGAATGAGAGCCGAGTGTGTTCGTGATTAACAGGCTGATGCTGCTGGACAGCCTTGCGTTTCACAGACAGCTCAGTGCGTGTGTCTCACGTTTACCACAGGTGGTTTGTGTTTGACACGGAAACGAAGGACTTGGTCACCGTCCACACAGATGGGAACGAGCAGCTGTCCGTGATGCGATATTCACCAGGTCAGATGCAACTTTAAAATTCTCACGAATGATGCCATTCTGTACAAGAAACAAGTTGACAGCCCTGCTCCGAGGGAAACTTAGCTTAAGCATGCACATAGCTGTGTTTGCAGGATTTGTACGCCCTACCCCGTCCCGTCACTGTGCAACCCTCTCTCTCTCCCTCTCTCTCTCTCTCTCTCTCTCTCTCTCTCTCTCTCTCTCTCTCTCTCTCTCTCTCTCTCTCTCTCTCTCTCATGTCTTGAGGCAAGATTTCTCTGCCTGTCCTGGAACTCACTCTGTAGACCAGGCTGGCCTCGAAACCCCAGAGATCCGCCTGCCTCTGCCTCGCGAGTGCAGGGATTAAAGTCGTGCACCACCACACCTGTTAGAGAAAATCTCAAACAGAATTAGAGTATCAGGGTGAGGCCCCCACCCCATCACTAGGCTTTGAAGTGATACCCTGTTGCCTTCATGCCCCTCCAAGATGTGTGTCATTTGCCCATTATAAATGTTCACGGGGGCTGGGGACATGGCCCCTTCCGTAAAGTGTGGGCCCTGAAAGAGTGAGTTCGGATGATCTATTTCCCAGCCCTGTCTGGTAAATTTGTATTTATTCTTCTGGATATTCCTGTTATTTTGGATGAAATTTTTCTGAATTTTATTTCCAGATGGTTGGTTACTAGTATATGGAAATAAAATAGAATTTTGCCTATGGCTCTTATATAAGTTCCCCTTCCTAAACTCTCTAATCAGTTTTAAAGGGGGGGGGTATCATGTGCATATATGTATATGTTACATATGTGTGGTTTGTGTATATACATGTGTGGTTTGTATATATTCATGTGTGTGATTTGGTGTGCGTGGTTTATGTATGTACGTGTGGTGTGTGTGTTGGTATGTCATATATGTGTGTGTGTATGTATGTGTGTATGGTTTGTGTATATGTGTAGGTTGTATGTGTGTGGTATTTGTGGAATGTGTGTGTATGTGTGTAGTTTATTTACATGTGTGATTTATGTATGTGTGTATATAATTCTTCAGGATTTTCCTCATACAACATGATTTCATCTGTAAATAAAAAGTTTGCTTTCTCTTTGGATATAGACGCCTTTACTTCTCCTGCACTGCATAGCGGGTTCCTCCAGGAAACTGTTGGCGGGGCTGGCTGGGTGGCGCTTGTTTTGCTTTCAGACTTTCATGTTTAGGGGCAGAGATGCCATCTTGAGAACATTCTCTTCCATCCTGATTGTTCTCAGCGTAAGAAGTGTTGAGATTTGTCAAATGCTTTTCTACATCTCTTAAGATGGAGAATGTGAAAAAAAAAAAAAAGTGAGCCAGGCGTGGTGGAGCACACCTTTAATCCCAGCAGAGGCAGAGGTAGGAGAATCTCTGTGAGTTCAAGGCCAGCCTGGTCTACAGAGTGAGTTCTGGGACAGCCAGGGCTACATAGTGAGACCTTCCTTGTCTTGAAAGAAAAAAAAAGATGGAGAACGTGTTTGTTCTTTTTAAATGTGGCATATTGATTTTTCAACATTCAACCAACTACATTCCTGTGATAAGTAGTTTTATTACAGTGTTTCACAGCATTTTTCTATTGTTAAATTTTAGTTATAGTATTCTGTGGAGGGTTTTGCATTCATGTTTGTGAGGGACGTTGTTCTATAGTGATACTGTAATGTCTTAATTAGGAAAGTGCTATTGGCCATATAGAGTGTGATGAGGCATGCCTCTCCTGTTTTCTGAGCTTATGGAAGAGTTATAGTCCAGAGAGAGAGAGAGACAGACAGATAGACAGACAGACAGACACACACACACACATACACACATATGCACACAGAGACAGAGAGACAGAAGATACATAGATATACACACAGAGAGACAGAGAAATAGATAATACATACACACACATACAGAGAGAGACAGGAGAGAGGAGAGAGAGAGAGGAGAGAGGGAGAGGAGAGAGGGAGAGGAGAGAGGGAGAGGGAGAGGGAAAGGGAGAGGATAGCAAATTCCAGACTGGGCTACATAGCAAATTAGTCTCTCCTCCCTCTCCCTCTCCCTCTCCCGCTCCCTCTCCCTCTCCCTCTCCCTCTCTCCTCTCCCTCTCTCCTCTCCCTCTCTCTTCTCCCTCTCTCCTCTCTCTCTCTCCTCTCTCCTGTCTCTCTCTGTATGTGTGTGTATGCATTATCTATTTCTCTGTCTGGTGCCTTTTTAAGAAATTATAGCTTTATTCTGAATTTTTTTTCTTCAAGGCAGTTTGATGACATGGGTCCATTTGGAGCTTGTTTTCTTGTGTTAGGCAATCTGTCAGCACCAACATGTATAGTATTTTATTCCAATCCTTTTGGCTTATCCAACACTCTTGGGAGTAGCCTGTCTCTCATTCTTGACGCTGGTAACTGAGGTCCTCTCTCTTGGTCGCGCAGTCAACTAGACAAAGCCATGTCAGCCTTGCCGATCTTTGTTTGCAAAGAGTCAATTCTGTGTGTCACTGATGGGTCTTTTCCTTTTGTTTTTCTATCCTAGTGTTTATGCTCCCCTTTTTTCCTGTTTGACTTATCTTGAGTTCCCACTTTTCCGCCTCTGAAGGCAAACACCCAGGTTAATTAGGGAATAACTTTCCTGGTACAGATGCTATAAACCCCCCACCCCCAGCCCCCACCCTCCACCTCCCCAACCCCACCCCCGTCACCGCCTAAGCCACACCTCAGACATTTTAATGTGTGTTTCCAGCTCACAAATACTTCTAGCTCCCCATGTGCATTCTTCTTTGGGCTGCCCTTAGGTGTCTCGTCCTTCTCGTAGTTATTATGAAGCTCTAGAATGAGTAAGGGAGAGCCTCGTCCTGTAGCCTGTCTCCTTCAGAAGCTGCTCCTGTGAGCAGGGCCGGTGTTTCCATTTCTTCTCTGTTATCCCGATGGCAGTCCCTGGAGCTTCGCTCTGGGTAATGCTGCCTTCCCCTCTGAGGCACGGACTGCCCACTGTATGTGAGCGCCCTGGGCCAGCCACCCGTCTGGAGTCTGGGCGCTTTGTCAACCCAATGGTTTTCACAACCAGACAGCACATTTGAGAGGTGCCCGTGTGTTCTCTGACAGAGGAGTGGAGGAGATAAAAAAAATATGTTACCTATGTCTAGAAGGTGGCAGGGAGGCCCAGGAGCAGCACCTGGGCAGGGGACAAAGACTCTGGGGAGTGGCTGTCTAGTCAGTGCTCTATTGCTGTGAAGAGACACCGTGACCAATGCGACTCTTACAAGAGGAAGCATTTAATTGGGAGCTTGCTTACAGTTTCAGTACCATCGTCACGGTAAGGAGTCTGGCGGCAAGCAGGCAGGCGCCGAAGCAGTATCTCAGAGCTACATCCTGATTTGTAGGCAGAGAGAGAGAGAGAGAGAGAGAGAGAGAGAGAGAGAGAGAGAATGCACAGGCAAGCTGACTAGGCATGGGCTTTTGAAACCCCAAACCCCAGTGACACACTTCCTCCAACGAGGCCACACCTCCTAATCCTCATCCTTTCAAATAGTGCCACTCCCTGGTGACTAAGCATTGAAATCTGCGAGTCTATGGGGGCCATTCTTAATTCAAACCACCACAGTGGCCTTGGGTCACACTGGCTGGCCGAGCTGACACCGGAACCCAGGCAGCCATGAAACACATGGCAGGTCAGGGTGCTTATTGCCAAGCCTGGCCGCCTGAGTTGGATTCCCTAGGACCCAAATGGTGGAAGGAGCAAAGTAACCCCCTATGAATTGTCTTCTGATCTCCATTCACGTAGTGTGGCATGCATGTGCGCGCGCGTGCGCACACACACACACACACACACACCACCCACACACACACCCTATGCCACTTTGGTTCTAATCCTAAAATACGGAGTGGGCAACCCCTGCCTGATAAGGTTGGAGCAGGTTAATGTGGGAACAGCTAGACAGCACTGGCCCCTAGCCACCACTGGGAAAGTGACAGAACTAGTGGTTGTCAGTGCAAAGGGCCGTGGCCATGATCAGATGGTGTCAGTACAGGGACACTGGATCTTCTGAAGCTCCCTGGCCCTGTCTGGAGCCAGCCGTGTGGATGGTCTGCCCAGGATCCCAGCTTCTGTAATAGTCTTTCTTCCTCCCCCCCCCCCCCCAGCAAATATGCTTGCCCTCTCCCTTTGGGTCTCCTGACTGCTTAGGCTGTTTCAGTCTTGCCCTCCTCCCCCATCTTGCTGGGGCATCCTAAAATACCATCTCCTGGTGGTCTCAGGCCATGCCACCCTGTGCAATCCTCCTATGGGGAGAGAACTGGCCTTCTGGAGGAAGCGACGGTGTATGCCAGTGGCTGCCAGGGACTCCCCAGGGGTTGTCTAGTGAGCCTGACCGAGGACTGTGAAAGGCAGCCTGCACATGTGTGGTAGTTTGAAAGACAATGTCTCCCAGAGGGGGTGGCACTAATAGGAGGTGTGGCCTGTTGGAGTAGGTGTGGCCTTATTGGAGGAAGTGTGTCACTGTGGGGGTGGGCTTTGACGTTTCCTATGAGACAGTTCACTTCCCATTGCCTGCCAATCAAGATGTAGGACTCTCAGCTCCAGTACCATGTCTCACCAGGATGATAATGGACCGAACCTCTGACACTGTAAGCCATCCCATTACATGTTTTCCTTTATAAGAGTTGCTGTGGTCATGGTGTCTCTTCACAGCAATAGAAACCCTAACTAAGACAGCATGCTTCATGGACAGGGAGGGATGATCAGCAAGAGCGAGGACTTGCCTGCAGCCAGGCTGGCTTGGGGAACCCACCATTCCTCACTCCTTTCTCAGCTCCCCTCCTAACAACTGGAGGTCCCCACTCTGATGTCGTTACCTTATCTTTCCTGCTGGCCCTGCTCAGGACATGCTGGCGTTTCTGGACTAGTCTCCAGACCCTGTTTCTTCCTGGTAGGTCCTAGGGTCTCCCCCATCATCAACTTTGGCTGCTGCTTGTTGGCCAGCTCAGGAAGGACTCTGCCACCTTTACCCAAAGCTTCTTGCCTGGACTATCAGTACTAGCCCTGCACCCCCACAGCCTAGTCCTTGACACAGGCAGGTGAATCTACTAAAGTGGGGCCTTGTGGAGATACAAGGATGCTTTCTAGGCTCTGTGCCCTGTGAGGAAGGCTGTGCTGCAGAGATCTGGTCTCGGATAGCTGGGACTATAGAACTCGGTCTCCACCCTGCAGGGGTGGGGAAAGGGGCAGCCAGGGAAGGGTTTTATATAATTTATAAAATTCTATTTCAGGGGCTGGAGAGAGAGTTCACTGTTTAAGAGTGTTAGCTGCTCTTGCAAAGGATCCAAGTTCAATTCCCAGCACCCATAGGGCAACTTATAACAATCTGTAACTCCAGTTCCAATGGTTCTGATGCCCCCTTCTGGCCTCCTCAGGCACTGCACGTACATGGTGTACATACCTACATCTACATACACATGGACAAAATACACATACACATAAAATAAAAATAAGTATTTCAAACCTATGTTTAAAAGTTTGGGAAAAAAGGGATTTTATAAACTTTTACCAGATTCCATACTCATTATTCTGCGGGTATTTTTCAAATGAGAACTTTGAAAGCTGTATAGGATGCATTGAAAAGCGATGCTTCCCTTTGACTAGTTCATTCATTGGGCTGCTTGGTCCAACTCTGTGGTGGCAAGTAGCATTTTCTCTTGTGATTTATAAAATGGTGACTTCACGAGTGCAACCTGTCCTGTTTCTGCAGATGGGAATTTCTTAGCGATAGGCTCGCACGACAACTGCATCTACATATACGGCGTTGGAGACAACGGGAGGAAATACACAAGAGTTGGCAAGTGCTCCGTACGTTCTTCCGTTTCCTGGGGATGCTTATGTGGTCACTGTATTACTGTGGCGCGGTGTCTGCCAAGTTCAGGAAGGCAAGAGGGACTTACCCAGTGTTCTCCTCTCCCAGGGCCATTCCAGCTTCATCACCCACCTGGACTGGTCGGTGAACTCACAGTTCCTGGTCTCAAATTCCGGGGACTACGAAATCCTTTACTGTGAGTAACAGGCAACAGGGTCGTCTGGGTTTAGATTACAGAGGACACTCATTCTGAGACTCCCTTGGGCCTGTGTGGGATGAGGCCCTCTCCATCCCTCGGTGTCCTCTATGATGCGGAAGAGTTGGCCTAACCCCAGTTTGGGTTGATTGGGAGGGGTCTTGTTGTAGAGCAGGGCCCACCCTGGGGGAAGAGGTGAGCTTTGTGTGGAGGTCCAGGAGGTGGGTGAATGTCACGGTATGACTGTCCCCGGTAACGGGACCCTCCCAAACAAACAGACACCATGAAGTCCCTCCCACTTGGGGTGGACAAAAGCCCCTGCATCCTATTCCTTTTCTTTAAGCCTATCTTTGGCTAGTCTCTGTTCTTAGGCAGGACCTGGGAGGAAGAAGGATGCTAACAGCAGTACCTGCATGTGCCTGAGCAAAACAGAGGGGGCGTGGGACACCAGAGTACTCTGGTTCTCCACCCGCAAGGAGCTCCTTAGAATGCACACTGCTGTTTGCCTGCATTCTCATGACCCAAAGTGTTTTCTGGCACTTTCAGGCTCGTCCTATCTTACAAATAAAGAAATCCAGGTTCAGATGCTGGTGAGGGGCCAAAGGCCGGTGGGTAGGGAGGAAGTTACACTCCCCTGGGCCTGTTGCCACTTGTTAAGGAGCCTGGGAAAGGCAGGGAAGAGAGGCAGCCAGTTCCAGGAGGAAGCCCCTCCTCTGAGGGTCCCGCCTTGCACAGCTGCATAGCAGCAGATGCTCTGGGCATGGGCCTGGGTCTAGAACCAGACATGGGCACCTAGGCCATCAGTGAGGTTCATCTAGGGGACAGACAGATAGATGAGCCTGGAGGCCTTGGCACTTGCTGAGATTGATTTCCATGCACTTCCTTCCCTACCTCAGAGCTGAAGAGGCTGAGGGATGTGCATGAGAGCACACATGCATGTGTGTGTGTGTGTGTGTGTCCGTGTGTGTGTGCCTGTGTGTGTGTGCCTGTGTGTGTGTGTGTGTCCGTGTGTGTGTCTGTGTGTGTGTGCCTGTGTGTGTGTGTGATGTATGTGTGTGTGGTGTGTATATGTGTGTGTGGTGTGTGTGTGTCTGTGTGTGGGGGTGTGTGTGTATGTGTGTGTGTAGTGTGTGTCTGTGTGTGTGTGCCTATGTGTGTGTCCATGTGTGTGTCTGTGTGTGTGTCAATGATGTGTGTGTGGGGGTGTGTGTGTATGTGTGTGTGTAGTGTGTGTTTGTGTGTGTGCGTGTGTGTGCGCGCACGCACGCATGCACGTGTGGGCTAGAAGGGGACTGAACAGCCCAGAAGCAGGGCAGGGTTCAGGCCTGCCATGAGGACACTGAGCAATAGGTGGCTGGGGACCAGAGACTGGTCACAGATGGGAGAAGCCAGGCTGGAGGTGGGGAGCAGAGGGGAGTCTTAGAGAAGGACATGGAATGCTGAAAGGCAGCCCCTCCTAAAACCCAGATTTGCACTCCTTCGCTCACAAACTGACAACTGTGTATGCCACTCCCATGAGTAGGAAGGTGGGAGTCTTCTCAGATGGGGCACGGCTCTGAGGACCCTGCTTGGCCCCAGGGAGAGCTGGGGTCTTGGCTGAAAAATCACGAGGCTGTTTGCTTCTTCCAGGGGTCCCGTCTGCCTGTAAGCAAGTCGTGAGCGTGGAAACCACAAGGGACATTGAGTGGGCCACCTACACCTGCACCTTGGGATTCCATGTCTTTGGTAGGGGTCCGCAGATGTCACTGACTTTGAACATGGAATGTGTTCTAATGTATGAGGTCACACCACCTCAAGTCTTTCTTTAGGGATTTATTTATTTTTAATTGTTTATGGGTATGAGTGTTTTGTTCCATGTCTGTCTGTGCACCATGTGTGTGCAGTGCCCGTGGAAGCCAGAAGAGGGCGTCAGATCCCCTTGGTACTACAATTGATGATAGTTATTATCTGCCACATAGGTGATGGGAATCAAACCCTAGCTCTAAGCCACCACCTTCAATCTTGTCCATCTGCTCTGTCCCTACTTGGGGCCGTGATACACATTCTCCTCATCTCCCGGGCTCAGGCCAGGTGAGAAGGATGAGGAGGTGATTAACCCTTCCAAAGCACAGGACAATCCTCCCCGAGTGGTTACATGGATGTTGTACCTACATGAACCATGCAGCACCTAATTTATTTACCACTTGTTAGGATTATGTGCTTTGACCCTTAGCCTAAAATTCTCACTTCCTCCAAAGCTCATCTTAGGATACATAGCCTAAGCTGCTACGATCCAAACAGCTGGAAGTCAGCAGGCTGACAGGAATTCCCTAAGTGTGGTGCCTCTCATTTCTTAGTGTTGATTGTCCAGTCCTGTAGGTTCACACCCGGGCTGCCTGCTGAGGAGCTGGTGTGTACTCGGCTCTCTCAGATGTAAAGTTCTCAACCAAAAGTCTCTCCCAGGACAGTGTCCCGACCCTCCAGGTACCTCTGCAATCTGGAGGACCTGCAAGGGAAAGGCATCACTTCATAACCAGGGCAGCTGGTCCTCTGCCATTGCATCCGGAAGTGCTCCCAAGGAAGGCGGGCAGCTCAGAAGGCTGCTGGGGCCGTGTGATTCAGCGAAGCCATTAGAAGCCATGCGGAGCTTCTCCAGGCTGGCCCAGGGTAGACAAACCAGGAGCCAGAGAGAGGCAGGGGGTGGAAATGAGCGTCCTCCTGGCCCTTGATTCTAGAGCCCAGGCTGAAGGGTTTCTCTCTGCGGCCCGTTGGTGACCAGTTCCTACGTGTTGTGCCTCGGGGGTTTCCAGTATTGTCTGTGCTCTGTTTCAGGAGTGTGGCCAGAAGGCTCGGACGGAACAGACATCAACGCTGTCTGCCGGGCCCACGAGAAAAAGCTCCTGTGCACAGGCGATGACTTCGGCAAAGTGCACCTCTTCTCCTACCCTTGCTCACAGTTCAGGGTAAGGCCTTCGCCATGCACACTCTTCCTACAGGGCATGCGCTGATGCTCTGACCTGTTGGAAATGAGCTGCCAGCATAGGACCCTGCTAATCTGCTGCCCAAGCACCTCTGGGGTTCCCCACTGCCCTCGGGGCAACCTCCACCCAGCTCTCTGTATCTGGTATGTCTGCCTCTGCAGCTATATGGGCTTCACCCTGACACACACACACACACACACACACACACACACACACACACACACGCCTGTTCCCTACCTCCCCATGCCCACTCCAGCCTTGCTAAGCTGTCCAACCTGTGCCTAGATTGCTTTCCTGGGCCTTGGTGAATCTGAACATCCTTCAGCCAGAAGACCCTATCCCTCACCCCAGCAACTGCTTAGTCCCACCCTAGGGTTGGCTCATACCTGGTGCATCCTCTGGCATCGACCGTACTTGATTTCAGGTCTGTCATGTGCTTGCTTCTGTCCTGGGGGATTCTTTCTGCACCCCTCTTGAGTCCTGAAAACAAAGCAGGGTGCACAGACAAGAGCCGCTTACAAGGGGGAGGGTAATGAGTTATGGACTGACCTCCAATCCAAGCGTTTCCTGTCGCCCCAGTCAGCTCCATCTAAGCTTTACCTCCTTGCCATACTTTTCCAGGCTCCAAGCCACATCTACAGCGGACACAGCAGCCACGTCACCAACGTCGATTTCCTCTGTGAAGACAGCCACCTTATCTCCACGGGTGGGAAAGACACAAGCATCATGCAGTGGCGGGTCATTTAGTCCCCAAGGGAGCTCCGGGAGCAGATCGTGCCCGAGGAGACAGACTCACGTTCCGCTTGGTCACTGTGATTTCTGTTTTGTCTACAAACTCTTACAAACCTCAGGAAAATTGTCCCTCTACCGGTTACCTTAGTCGGGGAGCCAGCGAGTGTCACACCAGATAAGCGGCTTTCGTGTCCTCTTTTGTTATATAAGTGCGGGACAGAATGCATGTTGGGTAAAGAAAGTTCCCAAGGTTTACATGGCAGTGGCATCGATCGAAGGGACTGGTGTGTCCTTGTGGTCACTTTTCTATGAACTCTTCAAAATGGTCACAGAATGCCTTTTAAAATATTGTATATAGTCCTCACTGCTTCACCTTGCTAAGTCAGATATTTATGATAATGAAGTACTGAACTGGGGTCGTTGACTGGTTGGTCCTAAAAGGATAAATCACATAACTGATTTGCCCAGCTGAATCAGGAATGCAAATACCAGACTTTCCTTGGTCATGTATCTAAGATCTCACTAACTCCTCCCTTTGGGAGGCTGGCAGGAACGGGGCTGTGTTCTCTCTGGATAAGCAGTTTCTACTACAGAACCCATGGGCTCCAGTGGGATGTATAGGTGCTTCCACACTCTGGATAGACTGTCTATCCTTCCTGGGGACACAGCCAGTTTCTCAGCACCTCCACAGATTGCAGCCCCATCTCTGTTCGTGGGCCCTGATTAATGGTGAGACCTTCAGCCACCATTCTCTGTGTATTAATGGCATGATACGGTATTGTCCTTGTATAGAGTTTAGCAGCTCATGATAAACCGCTCAAGGCTGGGCCTCGCTGTGTGTGCTTTGGACATTGTACGTTTGTACCCGACGACCAAGTAGATCAAGTTGGAGAGGGACTCTCTTCAGTGTTGCGGTGGTGGTCTGTGGAGTGCAGCACCTCAGAGGTTCCCAGGGCTAAGGGCAGCTTCCTTTCCCGACTCTGGTGCATGGACAGTGCGCAGCATATGGACTAAAATTATGCTCTGACAAGTAGAACATAGGTGGTCTAAATGTGTCAAGAAGGCCTTACCCCTCGTGTGACGGATTGATTTATTGTTTACATTGGGGACTGTATCTCGGATTTTTAAATAGAAGGATTACCAAGAGTTAATGACAAATGCTGAGATTTCTAACTCATTTAAGCAAGTAAGTGAATTGAGTTATCTGAACTCCATCACACTGGTTGTTTAGAGTGGCCGATGAAGGACAACATTGGAGACATGTACCTTGCCATCTCTAGCCTGCTGTGAAAGGGCAGGGCACTGGAAAAGAACGTGACTCAAGATGAAGCCGTTTGTATGTACCCTTATCAAATATATTCTATAATGAAATAAAACCGGAAAAATGGATTTCTTATTGACCTATGTTTCTGAAAGTATATAAATTAAAGTATTTTAAATTAGCTATGATCCACACTACATTCTGTTCCCATACTGAGGGCTCACTCCCCTGGGTCCCTGGCAGATGGAATTCTGCTTTGCACACAGTTTGAAAACCTTCATCAGATGGGAAAACCCTAAAAAATACTGGCAAAATAGTCCCTTTTAATTGATAGTTAAAGGATTAGGTATCAAGGAAGGGAAAGAGACCTAGGACAATCTGCATATTGGCTCCTTTGGTATTACCATGACCAGTACCTGATAGGAACCACACTTCAAGGAGGGAGGACTTGGCTTAGTTTGTGGTGTCGGGGGCTTCAGGCCACTGTCACTTGGCTCCAAGCATTTGGGGAGAACGTCATGGTGAGGGGAACAGATTGGAGAAGCGATTTCATTGTCTGATAATCAGGAAACAGAGACATCAGCCATCCGAGGACCAACCTCAGTGACTACTCCTCTAGTGACGCTCAAGTTTCCAGAACTTACCACAATAGCCACACCAACTGGGGACCAAGCATTCAAAGCCTGTAGGCAACAGTTCATACACAAACACAACATATAAGTCAAGCAGAGAGAGACGTATATGCATACACTCATATTTAAGATATGTACGTACATAGTATTCTATATTTTATTAGTTATGAGGACAATGATAAGTTTTATGTATTTAAGCCTACCATCACAACATTAAGTATATATTATATAGTAATTACTTATAAATAGTATTAACTAGCACTATTGCGGTGATACCATATTTAAATGGCTCAGTGTTAGCTTTACAGGTAGCATTTGTTAATTATTCATATAACACACAATGATGGCTTACCACTGCTCACCCCATCCTGGAGACAGGGAGCTGACTTGTCTCTGCTTGTATTGAGGAAGCTGGAGAGAAGGATGTAGTTAGGATTCTCTGTAACTGAGACATAAGAAAAAATTTGTTTTCTAGAATCAACAAACAAGTAGGTGTCTTAGCATCCATTTGTTGAAAGCTGTGGCGGTATTTAACTTCACTTTGAACTCAGATTAAATATAGTTAGTACTTCCTGCGTACCTGCACAGCTCCGCGGTCCGATGCATTCCGCCACCTAGTGGCAAGACAGCAGAACACAGTCCATCTTTCCCCTCAGCACTGTGTGTGGAGAAGGACCGCGATCTCTTATTCCACTGGGTGGTCTCCGCTGTGTAGGGACACATGCACAAGCTGACTGCTCAGAAAAGCCTTCAAAGGTTCCTGAAAGACCCTGACATCTATGCAGTCTTTGGAACCGGGAAAAGACTTCGAGTCTAAGGAGTGGCTTCCTCTTTTGAGGGTTCCCCCATCTGAGGCTGGAGTGGTGGGGGCTGCCGGGCGGGAACTGAGGCAGCACACCCTGGCTCTCTTGCACAGGGGGAGGCTCATTTCTATTCCAAGGACACGTTTGTACCTCACACCTGACACCGGCTTTCTTCTGGGCACATGGCTGAGAACTGCCCTCTTTTGCCTCTGAAATCTTCAGCCACGGTCCACAAATCTAGGGAGCATATGCTGTGCTCCCCATGTGGCTTGGGAGAAGACAGAATGACCCCTGTTCTTCCCTTCTGAAAGGAAAATGGAATGATCAACCGATCAGCATGCCCCCCACACACACACCGAGAAATCTTCCCCCCAAATACTTCTTAGATATTTTTAAAATAATTTGTATTATATTTGTTAATTTAGTGGGCATGGGTGCAGGTGTGCGTACCATGGTGCACATGTAGAGGTCAAAGGGCAGCTGGTCAGACAGTCAGTTCTCTTTTATGCTGTGGGGCTCGAACTTGGTTCTTGGTCTTGGCAGCAAGCACCTTTGTCCACTGAGCCATCTCTCTAGCCTGTCTCTTTAAATTTTCTAACGCCTGATCTTGTATGTCTGTATGTGCATGAGGGAGTCTAAGGGACTTCCTGGGAGCCTTTTGTAACCTGTACCTTCACCTACGGAGCCTTTGAAATGCCTAACCTATTAGACCTTGGCTCAAGGTTTAATCTGGTTTCATCACCAATGCTGCTGTGACAAGCTTTAGATGGTTTCTTTGTGGGTCTATATGGTCAGTTTCCATGCTCTCTACCATCCTCACTGAGGAATGGGAATAGATGTGTTCTGGTGTGGACACTGGATATTGCCAAATCGTTTCCTAGAATGGACCAGCAGCAGAAAGAGGTATCCTCTGTTCCACTTCCCCACATCTGGACTCATCCTTTCACTTTCAACAGCACAGCAGCCCCCAGAACAGTAAATTGGCTGCCTTTTGTGAGGATGAAGCAGCGGATGGTTAGAGATCAGAAACACTTGTCCAGGGTTTCGTGATGGCTGGTGACACAGTTAAGGGAAGAAGCCTCGACTCTCCCAAGCCATCTCCTACAGTTCTATGTGAGCCTTATCATCAGCACCCACTGGAGACGGCGCTAAGAGAAGGGTAGAAAGTACTGCATGCTCTGTACAGTCTGCAGAATGTGCAGAATGAGGGCCAGCTGCCTAGCCTAGGTCTGGACACTTGTGCGACTAGAAAACTGGCCGTTTCCCCAACTAGAGCTCTGGGCATTTTTTTTTTCCTCCCAAACACCAGGTAAGTGCCAGTATGGAACACATGGTTAATGTTGATTGTCAACTAGTGATTTGGAATCACCATGGAAACAAATCTCTGGTCATATCTGTCAGGGATTATCTAGAGGTTAACTGAAGTAAGAAGATTCATTTTAACCGTGGGTGGCACCATTCCATGGACTGGGATTTTGAACTCAGCAAATGAGCTGAACAGGCAACCTTCTCTGCTCATCTGACTGCAGATGCAGTGGATGAGCCGCCTCGGGCTCTTGCCTGCCATGACTTCCCTGCCATGGTGGACTGGGCCCTTGAACCGTGAGCCAGAATAAACCTCCCTTCCTTAACTTGCTCTAGTGACAGCAAGACACGTGACAAATACATCCAAGCAGAATTAACATAAAAAAGAAGAGAAGGGAGTTCGGGACCGTCCTTCTCCATCCTCACCTCCCCAGCACAGGGTGGGAATGACAGGTCTTGAGGGCTTCCCTGGTGCTCCATAGTTCCCATCAACTTCTTTAGGGTCCTGGGATGAACATGCTTCAGCAATGAAGCAGGCTCCTAGACAAGGGAGGACTCAATCCTCTCTTCTTGTTGGTGAGTTACCATGGCAATAGGTGGGAGGGGTAGGCAGAATGGAAGACCCTAGAATGAATTCGGTGATGTCACTTTTGCTTATAACATAGCAGGCCACTTTCCAAACCTAAACTAGAAGTCAAAATGTCTCCCTGCCACGGGAAGGCTGATGTCACATGCTCTGTGATATTTTTGGACAAATGAGTTTCTGCATCTTTAAGATTACCAGGAGGCCCTCAGATCATGGCTACTGGAAAGAAGAGTGGGCCTAGCCCAGCATGTTGCTCAGCTTCTCATGTGCCCCATCCCCCCCCAGTGGTCCTCTGTTTTCCTGTGGTTCGTCTTACTCTAGTGCACACAGAAGTGGCAGGCTTAGATAGAACATGTCCGTTCATTGTCTGCATTTGCAGCAAGCCATGGAGAAGGCAGACATAAGCTGTGACAGTTGGGCTCTGGAGGTCACCCTGTCCCCACCTTTAGTCATTGCTTGTTTGTACATGGCATTTGAAAGCCTCCTCAGAAACTGACTTTTCTCTCATCCTGGCAAGTTCACTCCTGTTCACCGTTCTTCCCGGGCAGAGGAAAATCCAGGGCTTGGGCCTCAGTGGAAAGCAGGGGAAGAATTCCCAGCATGCTCAGGGCAGCCAGACAGAAAGATATGGAGCTCAGGATAGCCAAGCAGCCACCATGTGGTTGACCACCCTAGAAATGTCCTGGCCTCTCCTGGCATGGCTGCACTGAAACTGAGGGGTGGGTAGTTTGGGGGAATATCCCCCAGTGTGTTCCACGGACCATGGATGCCAGAGACTCCTCGTTCAGAAAGCACTCAGTAGACTATATTAACTTACACCGCCTGAGTCGAGAGCAAATGCTGTGTCTGGCTGCCCACCCATCTTCCATCTTTTCTCCCCTCTCTCCCTCCTTCCCTTCCTTCCTCTGAGCCAGGCACAGCCTCAGGCTAGTGAGCTTCCCCTGTCATGGAACTGTGATTGGAGATGGTGACAAAGAGGCAGAAAGGGAGTAGACAGGCAGGGGACAAGGACCGAGGCTGAGCCTAGCACTTGGGGGGAGGCATTCCAACCATCCCATCTGCCCTTCTGGAGCCATGCTCCCAGCCCAGAGACTGAGAGCCCACCCTAGGGAGACAGCTTCCTCCAGATCCCTTTTGTTAGCAACAGGGGTTTGTTTTGTTTTATTTATTTTCTCTCTCTTTGTTTTTCAATACTGAGAATCTGGGACTCTAGCTCAGGGCCTTGCATGCTAAGCAAGCACTGTCCCACTGTGTCGTATCTGCAGCCCTCTCTCTTACAGATTAGAAGTAGATTTACCCAAGGTCAATGTGACCGTCTCAGGGTCAGTATCAGCTCTCCTGTTTGCTTCTCTTTAAAATGAAAGTACTGTGCCTTTAAATGATAAAATTGTGCACTCTTATTATAGCAAACTCAAGAAGAGAATCAGCTGCTCCTACTACCCCAAAATAGCACAATTGCTTCTTAGTGTATATCCTTCCTATATTTTCACTCTATCAGTCAATTTTTAGATCCACTTCCCTGGTTGACATTTTTGTATGTATCAAGCTATATAACTTTTTATGTATTTTCCCATTATAGTTTGTTATAAATAGCTTGTGTCTATAGTATGGTGATAGATACTGTGTGTCCTTGACTAATACTCTCACATTGATGATTAGGGTGGTGGTGGTGGTGGTGGTGGTGGTGGTGGTGGTGGTGGTGGTGGTGGCAATTATAGCAATGATGCTGGTAGTGATGGTGATGATGACAGCGGTCAGGGTGATGATAATGGACCTGGTGAGAAGGATGGATGTTGATAGTGATGACAGCAGTGGGAGTAATGATGATGGTGATGATGATGATGGTTGTGGATGATGATGATGATGATGGTTATGGTAGTGATAGTGATGGTAATGGTGAGGATGAGTGATGATAAGATGGTGGTGGTGATGGTGACGATGACAGCAATCAGGACTGTGATGACAATGGTGATGGTGATCTTAGTGATGCTGATGATGAGAGCGGTGGTTGATGATGACAGTGATAACGGTGGGGATGATGTTAAGGTGGTAGTGGTGGTGGTGCTGATGACGGTAATGAGAAATAGGATGATGCTGGTGATGGTGTTGATGGTGATGATATATGGCAATGCCACATACAAGAAAACCTCTTGGTGTGATTTACCCAAGAGTGGCCCTGACTTATTCAGAAGAACTTTGGCCTCTTGTGTTCTAATCTAAGAGCATAGTCCCAGGAGAGCCTAATATGAAAAATAGAAACAGGAGAAGTCCTGAACATCCTCTCTCTATATTGCACAGCACAGCAAATATGGCAATGAAAAGAAGTGAGGAACTTTTGTCTCAGTCTGCTACTGTAGTCTCCAAGAAGAGAAAATTGGTTTTGTGGCCTTGCTGACTCAGAACACCACCCAAAGCCACAACCTGATGTTAACACACTGTAGCTACATGTTGTTTCCAACATATTGGGGTACTGACATTGCTTTCAATGCCTTGCTGCTTTCATGGTTAGACCTGCTCAACACCCCCTAACACACACACACACACACACACACACACACACACACACACACACACACAATTTTCTGAGTCAGGGACATGGTAAATAGGGATCATGGATCATGGTATATTTGAGGCTGTGTTCAGGAGTTACTTACATTGGAAGTCCAAAGTATAGTAAGATTGACTGCAATATTTTTCTTAGAGGCCAGTTAATCCTGAGCAGGTTGGATGTGCAGAATGTGAGTAGAAAGAGTACATTGCAATAAACACCCATAACTCACTTAGAGGCCTCACTTACTGAGTACTGTCCCCCACAGTGTGCCCTCTCCGAGCAGCTCTTACCATCATTTCACCAGCCCTGGGGGAGGGATTATTATTATTATTATTATTATTATTATTATTATTATTATTATAATCTCCCCCTCCCTCAGGGCTCTGCTGGCCCCTTCTTGCTGTCCCCGCTCCCACCACCGCCACCCTGGACTATCACATCAGCTCCCAGGACCCGAGTCACCTCTTCAGCCTTGGCAAGGCTAACATCATCACCTTTAGCTGAACCTGCCTTCTTTCCTTGAAAACAAATATTTAGCACCCCAAGAAAGTGCCTATGTTCTCACTCCTCCGGTGGCACTATCCGCCATGTCCCAAACCGAATTAATCTATTCCCTTAACCCCGGAGCCCTGCCTCCCTACCACTCGATCCAGGAACGTAGGCATGCCTCTCAGCCCGTCTTTTTTACCCACCACAAACGACCAGCAAGCTGCCAATCACAGTGACTTGCAAGCACCCACTCACTCCAGGCTGTGCTCATATCAGACTCCAACACTCTCGAAAACCTGGAGAACGGACTGGTTATCACCCTTGTTTGATTTCCTTCCAGAGAGGTTAGTTGCCTTTCCAAAAGTCACACAACAAAGGAGCAAACTCCACCCCCATACAACTGTTTCAGAGATCAGCCTCACAACTCTACCTTTCTAAGACATGAGGATTCCACCTCATGGGAAGCCACCGCACATGTCTCCACCAGGTGCTATCCCCTGCCTGGCTTGTGCCTGCAGTCATCACTGCTGGCACCGCTGTAGCTGTATTATTTTTTTCTCTAGGCGGGCTAAGGAAGCTTTCTTATCTCTCAGCCTGACCAGGTCACACTCCTTAGATGCCTTTAGTGCTCTTAGGAGAGCAGGTCCTTCGTGCCGTGCCCAGGCTTGCTCAGCAGCTATGGGTCTCTCTCCAGCACCATGTTTCTTCTGTGTCCACCTCTGAGCTTCCCGCCCGTCTCCACCACAGCATGCTCACTTCCTAAAAGAAGTGTGCCTTCTTTAGTACCGGGTCTAGCCTCTGGTCCCTCCCACGTCCCTCCTCTACCAGAGCATTCCCCTTATCCCACCGACTGGTTTCCAGCCCTGTCTGTAAGGTCAACATCACATCCACCCTGCCTGAGCCATCACCTAGCACAGCTGGTACTCAGTACCGTCAGGTTTAGTGAGCCTCAGTAAACACACAAGTGGGTATTTGAGCTTGTTTTGCACGCCTTCCCCTGAGACCTCTTCCTGGCAAAGAGACTGTAGTCAGAGCTTTGTCCTTTGGGCTGAGCCCAGAATCATGAACATTTGTTTCTTGGGGGCAAATGCCCAGAGGTGGAGTCACCTAGTTAAAGGACAAGAATGCCTTAATGTCTCCTGACATAATTTGAAAAAAAAAAAAAAATCCAAAATTACAGTGGCAACGTGGTAGGCTTTTTCTTTTTTAGCAAATGACTCCTTTATTCCCTTTAAAGTGTCTTCCTGGCGGAAGGTGCCCAAAGCTATTTTTTACCTAAAGGCTGTAAACCTCCTCAGCTCAAAGGAGAGCACCAGGAAGTGTGAGGAAGCTGTCTGCCAGCCTCACCAGCCTGGCCCCACTGGGCCCTGAGCCCTTGCCTATTTCTAGGTCATTCGGAAAAAAGTGTGTTTAAATTGTGTCCCAGACTAAGATGTGAATTTGGGAGAAGAGCTAAGTATTATGGGAAATGTGAATGAACCATGCTGTCTTTTCTTTCAAAGGGTTAAATAAAACAAAGGAAGCTCCATCTTTAAAGAAATTAGTAAGGACGCCATCTGGCAGACGTCCTCTCTCTCTCTCTGAGTCAACGTTTTTTCTGAGATCAAAGTGCCCTTCTGCAGAAGTAAAACTTTACCCTTGCCAAAATACTTAACTTATGTGGTCATTTTCTTGAGACCCCAGGCACATTTCTTCCTCCTCCCTCCCTCCTCCCTCCCTCCCTCCTCCCTTCCTCTCCTTCCTCTTCCTTCCTTCCTTCCTTCCTTCCTTCCTTCCTTCCTTTCTTTCTTTCTTTTTTCTTTCTTCTTTTCTTTCTTTTCTTTCTCTAGACAAAGTTTACTCCGTGTAACAGCCCTGGCTGCCCTGGAACTCACTCTGCAGACCAGGCTGGCCTCAAATTCAGAGGTCTGCCTGCCTCTGCCTCCCGAGTGCTGGGATTAAAGGCATGTGCCACGCTGCCCAGCTCCCAGACCTGTTTCTAAGAGCAGTGAACATCTTTTTTTTCTCTGTTGTTTACTTGTTTCTTTGAGACAGGGTCTCAATAAGTAGCTCTCACTGTCCTGGAACTCATAATGTAGACCAGACTGTCCTTTAATTCAGAGAACTGTCTGCCTCTACCTCCTGAATGCAGGCATTTAAGGTGTGTGCCACCATGCCTGGCTTCGGTAAACATCTTTAAAGTTCTAAGAAACCAGGAAGCAAAACCAAGAAACTGCAGGAGATGTTAGGAGAAGTCAGTGCAGTGTGGGCTTGGGAGACAGGGTCATCGAGCTCGCAAATGGTCCACACAGACACACTTTCCCTAGTCTGTCTACTTTACTTCCTAGAGACCTCCAGAGGGCTGGAGAGGCACCATTTCAGGATGTGTCAGGGAGGATATTCCCAATAAGTGAAGTGACCCACCTCCCCAATAAGGCTTCCTCCAGCAGCTGAGCCCCTGAACCCAGTGGAAAGATAGGGTGAGTCTGCTCTGCCTCAGCAGCGCCCCCTATCTTCTGTGGTGGGTTAAGGCTCCTACCTCTCAGGCCTTTGAGCTTGAACTGGGTCTTAGGCCATCTGGTCCATCTACTGGTTCTTAGGACTTACCATTTGTATCAGGATTTTGCTGGTTCTTTTTGCATTAGATCCTGGGTCTTCTCAAGCTCCATGATGATAGGTTTCAGCCCATCTTTACAAACAAACCTCTGTCTCTCCATATCCTAGTTTGCTGAGGAACCCTCACAGGCACAGTCTTTCTTCAGACAAATCCTACAGGAAAATCTACCCTGCACATGTGTGGCCATTGCTGCTCTAGCTGAAGCAGCCAGAAGGGCAGAGTGACCCAGAAACATTCCCCCATGCTTGTCCTGCCAGCACCTCATCCTCTCGCTGTCTCTGGCTACCTCCAGCTGCCCTTCTAGGGTCTACTGTCTTAAATCTACCTCTGCAGGAAACAGAGGCCCAGAGGGGACAGGGCCTCATGACCCGTCTTGCCCAGCTCAGGATGACTCTCTGGAATCCTTTCTTCAAAGACACTTAGAGGCTGCTTTTGCTAAAACAGTGCTGACTCCTCACTTGGGCTCAAAGGTAAGTAACCACAGATCGAAAGCCTGGCCTCTGTGCCTGCATCCCGCCTTCTGGTTCCTTCCTCTGGGTTACCTGCTAACTTCTTCACGTAGGCCCGCTGGTCACTCAAGCAGGGCCTATGAAGAAACTGGTGATTCCAAACTTACCTCATCCTCCCTTTCCAGTCGGAAGGCACGGAGATCAGAGTACAGGACATATCTTACTCTCTGCTTTTTATGATGTCTGTCCCATCCCAGACTCCACACAGGCCCCACCAGGCCAAACTTGCATTACCCTTGACTCCAAACACCAGAGCCTTAGGGAACGTACACTACCAATGGACTGAGGGGGAGGCTGCCCTGGTGCAGGAACCACTGCCTTCTAAGAAGCAGATTGTCTTCTCAAGCAATACCACCTCTGCTGACCACCCAGTCAGGTCAGAACTGAGGCAGACCTCTAAAAATAGACATCCTGACCAAGACTGTAATTACACATATATCTTGTCCTTCCCTGCCCAGCGCTCTCTCTGTTTTAACCTAAAGCTCAGGCTTGGGGTCCCTGGACCCCTTGATCTGCTCTTCCTATGCAGCCATATTGATTAAATCTCTGCTCTTCACCTCTGTGACAGGAAGCCCAGACTCCCAGAGCCTGTGATGATCACCTTATTGTGTTATGTCCTAAAATCCGTGTGTGTGTGTGTGTGTGTGTGTGTGTGTGTGTGTGTGTGTGTGATGCTGTCTCTAAGGAGGACCTAGAGGCTGGTTCCCCCATGCTCCACCAGCCATGGGTCTCTCCTTGCTATTTACTTTTTAATAAAATGTTCTACTTTGAGCTCGAGAGAGAGCTCAGCAGTTAAAAGCACTTGCTGCTTTTGCAGAGGACCAAGTTCTGTTCCAGAACCTACCAGCTCCAGCAGATTCAGGAAACTCTTCTGCTTTTAGTTTTTCTTTCCTTTCTTGGACTGTTTTGGGGTTTCTATTCTATTATTTCCAGAAGTAGATGTTAATTTTTCAGTTATCAAGTTCACCAGTTTTTAACATTATTCCAGCTATTACCATGCACTTGATTATTTTCTATCTATTACACTGCATTTTAAGCTGAATGCCTCATTTATATGCATTTGGTTTAGTTTGCCATCACAGCCTCCTACAGTTGTTGCCATGATGTGTTCCCACTTTCATTCATTTCTTTTTCATTTGTAATTGTAACAACAACTTCTTCCTTAAGATGAAAATTATTCAAGAGTAGTTTTACAGTTATTAGCAAATTTTAATCATATTTTTGTCATTATTTATGGCTTTATTACATTCATGAGATTTTTTTTAAAAGGATTTATTTTATTTGTATGAATGTTTCACCATGTGTGTATGTGTATGATATACATGCCCGTGGAGGTCAGAAGAGGGCATTGGATCCCCTGAAACTGGAGTCATGGGTGGCTGTGAGTCACCATGTGGCTTACGGGAACTGAACTTAGGTCCTCTGCAAGAGCAAGTATTCTTAAGTACTGTGCCATCTTTCCAGTCCTCTCCCGAGATTTCTGAACTTCAAGAATAAGAAACTCCAGCTTCTGGGAAGTGTTGTGGAATATTTAACTATGTAAAGATGTGTTGCATTTGTTTATGCTACAGAAAATTACTTTCACTGTGTAAAGATGTGTTACATTTGTTTATGTTGCATTTGTTTAATTGTGTAAAGATGTGTTGCATTTGTTTTAACTTGCTTGCCTAAGGCACCCGTAATAAAAAGCTAAATGGCCAATAACTAGGCAGGAGAGGGATAGGTGGGGCTGGCAGGCAGAGAGAATAAGTAGGAGGAGGAATCAAGGCTTGAAGGAAGAGAGAGAGAAGAAGGAGAAGAGAACAAGGGAGAAAGAGAGGGACATGCCCAGGGCCAGACGTCAGGCAGTAGCCAGACAGCCAGACATGGAATAGAACATACAGAAAGAGGGCTGGAGAGATGGCTCAGTGGTTAAGAGCACCAACTGCTCTTCCAGAGGTCCTGAGTTCAAGTCCCAGGAACCACATGATGACTCATAACCACTTATCATGAGATCTGGTGCCCTCTTCTGGCCTGCAGGGACACATGCAGGCAGAATACTGTACACATAATAAATAAATTAAAAAAAAAAAAAAAAAAAAAAGAACATACAGGAAAGGTAAAAAGCCCCAAGGCAAAACATAGGTGAAGAGAAACAGGTTAAGTTACAAGAGCTAACAAGAAACAAAAATAAGATAAGCCTGTTACATTTGTTGCCCAATGTAACAAAGTGGGGTGCCAAATGTAGCAGGCTTTTTCTTTTGGACCCCCCACCAGCTCCCAAATCATGACACAGAGACTTATTCTTAGTTATGAATGCTCGGCCTTATCTTAGCTCTTTTTAAAATCTGTTTCTCTTTATGTTCTGCCTCGGGACTTTTTAAATGCAACACAAACAAATGTAACACACCTTTACACAGTTGAAGTAATATTCCACAGTACAAACAAATGCAACACATCTTTACATGGTTAAATATTCCACAGCACAAACAAATGCAACACATCTTTACATGGTTAAATATTCCACAGCACAAACAAATGCAACACATCTTTACATGGTTAAATATTCCACAGCACAAACAAATGCAACACATCTTTACATGGTTAAATATTCCACAGCAGGGGAGAACATCACATTTCTCATATATAGAAGTGCCTTTTGCTCACCCCGAGATGCCTGACCTTAAAGCCTGTGCTGCAGGTTACGCGGCGGAGGGGAATTGCAGTGGCTAGTTGGAGGGCCTCTGTATTAACCCATTTTTTATATCATCACAAAATGTCTGAGGCTGAGTAACGAATAAAGTAAAGAGGTTTACTTAGCAGTGTTGAGGTTAAGAGTCCACGCTGCTAGTCACCAGCTCTGTTGGGGGCTCCAGAGTGAGCACAGGGCACCAGAGATTAAGAAGGGGCTGGTCTTGTTCTTTTACCATCACTGTCTTTCAAGAACTAGCCAGGGTGTTGGGAGAACCCTTTAATGCTCTCCAAGGGTAGCATCTCCAGTGACCTAATGACTCAGGAGGCCCCATCTCTTACAACTTCCCCCTGCCCCACAACATGGCCACACTGAGGATTAAGCATCCAATACATATACGAACTTGGTGGACAGACAACATCCAAACCGCAGCAGCCTTAAATTTGGGGGTTACCCGTGTAACCACTGGGTCCAAGATACTCACAGGGTCTCCAACAGTGGGAAGATGGCAGCAAAGAGGTCAGAGGGAGTGACCACAGAAGTAAGGTCCATATGCTGCTTGAGAAAGACAAACCTGTAGTGACCTTTGAACAAGGTCTCTGCCTGTGGACATGAAGCAGAGCATATGGGCTGTTTCTAACATGTGGACAGGTGAGGGGCACAGTTTCTCCAAGCCTCCAGAGGACTCAGCCCACCCCACCCCTGTGTCAGACATCCACAGAATCGTAAGATTATAATGTGCTCTGTTTCGAACTGCCCAGGTCTGTTTAGTGTTTGTTTGCCATGTCTGCCACCGGCACTGATGCACACTGTAGAAGACAGAATCGGAGTGGCCCTCAGGTTTTTAGCTGTGGCTTAGAGTGAAGCTCAGGGATCTCTGAGGAAAGAAAGCTACAGGCCTGCCTAAGACTCCATTTAGTACAGCAGAGAAGACAAAGGTCATCGTTTCTAAAGAACCCATATGTCCTCCCTGTCCATCTTCTCCAAAACATGGTAATTTCTGGGTTTTGTTTGCTTGCAACTTTACTGAGCTAGACTTTGCATCCTCTCAAGATCACCCGGTGAAAGTGTGCACTCGGTGGTTTCAGCATATTCTAGGAGTGTGCCACCGTCACTACTAATTTTAGATGGTTTTTCTCATCTCTCCAAAGAAACCTCATTTGCCAGGGCTGCCATGACAAAATACCACAGGCGTGTGGTTAAACAACAGCTGCCTGTTTTCTCACAGTTCCGTAGGCTGGAAGCACAAATAAAGGTACCAGAAGTGTTGTGTGTGTCATGGGCTCACGTGTTTGAACACTTGGTCCCAAACTGGAAGATGGTGGAATTTGCAGGAGGAAGTGGGTCACTGGGCATGGGCCACTTCCTGTCCACTAAGGGTGTCATTAGCGTCTGAGCATAGAGCTGTCTGTAACCCACCTACCTGATGTTTCCACTGCTATATTTGAAAAATGCCTTGATTTATGACTTGCTTTTGTTCTGCAACCCTAAGTATTTGTTTATTTTTATTTTATGTGCATTTGGTATTTTGCCTGCACGTTTGTCTGTGCCTAGGTATTGGATCCTCTGGAACTGGAGTTACAGACAGTTGTGAGCTGCCATGCAGATGCTGGGAATCGAACCCAGGTCCTCTGGAAGAGCAGCCAGTGCTTTTAACCAGAGCCATCTCTCCAGCCCTGCTTTGCAACACTAAAAGCTTCTTGAAACTGTTACAGTCTTAGAGCATGGTATTTGGGGTAAGCTGAACCTGTGTTCCTGGGCCAAACTCACTCATATTTGGTTCCAGAATAAACTCTCTTATTCCCTTTGACCTGACAGCTTTGTTTTTGAGCTGACAACAGAAAAGTATGCCATTTTTAAAAAATTTTATCTAAGTGTCTCTTCTGTTTTTTTCTGTCTCTAATTAAATTTTGAAATTATGTATTTTTTTGTCATAAGAATTATTTTTTAAACTCAGATTGCTCTCCTTCAGTGTCTTCCAGACTTGGGCTGGCAAGACGGCCCAGTGGGTAAAGCCATTCAATTTGCTGCACATGAGTGAGACCTTCCGTTTGCAGCCTTCAGCCCTTTGAAACTCAGCATTAATCTACCGACAAGATCGGAGCCCTGTGGCCCAGTGACTCCCTCTGAGGTCCTGTTGCATTGGGCACTAAGTTCCCAAAACATACTCTTTGGGAGACACATTGAAACACCATGACAAGGCTCCTCCAGAACTTCTGGCCAGTCTGCACCACCCCCCCCCCAATGTAGTTGGCCTTATCTTCTGAAATGGTGGGAACTCTCAGCTTAGCTCCAGGCTAAGCAACAGCCATGCGCTTTAGTCTCTCCTCAAGACCCACAGCTCCTGCAGGACAGCCACCCCAGGTTCCCTCCCACCACACGGGTCTTGCTTCCCTTCAAGTATTCCCTGTCTTGGTATCTTCCCAAGCAGGCCAGGCAGCAAGGCCCTGTTAGGAATTACCCACCTTCAAGCTGTGCAACATACTCTTAAGGAGAGTCACCAGAGAAGTGGAGGAACTGGAGAAAGAAAGAGTCAAAATAGAAATCCCAGAGCTGGGCAGTGGTGGCGCACGCCTTTAATCCCAGCACTTGGGAGACAGAACCAGGCGGATCTCTGTGAGTTCGAGGCCAGCCTGGTCTGCAGAGTGAGATCCAGGGCAGGCTCCAAAGCTACATGGAGAAAACCTGTCTCGAAAAACCAATATATATATATATATATATATATATATATATATATATATATATATATCTCCCAGGCTAACCTCAAATTTCAAGGGCAAAATGGATCAAAGATAATTTTTATTTCTTGACAGAACCAGAACATAAGCACCCTTTGTGGTCCTTCCATGCCAACTACAACAAGTCCTTCCCTGGAAAAGGAGACAGGTATTGTGGGAAAGGGAAAGTGAGTGTTTCCACACCACTCAGTGAATTCATGAAATTAGCAGTTCAGGTCCTAAGGAGGGCTCTCCAATCTGTTTTCTTCATCAGAGGGCTCCAGGAGCTGCAGGAAGGGCTGGGGGAGAAGAGACAGGGGCCACTCCCATCCTCTGTTGTGTCTTGTTTTCCTATGCAGGATGCTGATCTTTGTCTAAACCAACTCGAGGGGGCCTGCAGCGGCCAGTGCACCACACTTAACGCCATGGGCGCTCAATGCTCCACACTTAACGCCATGGGAGCTCAATGCTCCACACTTAACGCCATGGGAGCTCAATGCTCCACACTTAATGCCACGGGAGTTCAAACCCCTCCAAGTTCTTCATCCAATAGGTGGGAATCCTAAAACCAACTTGCAGGCTGCTGAGGACCAGTTGAGGCCCCAGTCAGTAGGAAACAGACTCTGAAAGGGTCTTCCCCACATTTCTCATCACCCCTACCTGGCCTTCCCTTTTCCTTAACAGCCAGTCATTTGAAACCAATGTCTATTTAGCAAAGCTCGCAATACAGAATGAAGGCTTTATTCCTCAGAATAAAGTAAAAGAATTTGTGTTTTTCACTCTTTTGATACAAAATGTTAACATTTTTGAAACATATAACCTCAAGAAGATTTCTTTCTGGAGGCCACCAGTCCTTGGCTTTGAAAATGGTTTCTCCACAGTGTCAGTGATTTTATGGCATGTGATGTGTGGGGTCGAGAAGAAAGACAGTGTCTTCACAGCAAAACCAGTTGATACTTCTTGACAAGTCACAGGATGGCAACAACTTGTTGGACCCCAGGGGCAGCAGGGAAGACACCTGATCTGGAGTGGCCACAGGCAGGAAGAGCACCAATAAGCCAGGCTAACCCTGTCTCTCCTGAGCACACCTGGGATATCTTTAGGTGACCTGAGGCTTGAACATCCCTAACTCTTAAGATGTGACAAGGCTCTTCTGTAACAAACAGACCAGTCTGGACCCCGGGTAGACAGGAACAAATGGGGTTAGGAAGGCTATAACCTCAGGCACTGCTAACAGTGCAGCAGGTGAAGGAATCCAGTAGAGATTGCTGCCTTCCAGCTCATAGTGCTCTGTGAATGCCCTGGAAAAGCCTGTACAGTAGGACTCCACGTGCCACCTGGCACCCTCCGCGCTCAGCCCTGCCTCCTAAATCACGCACGCCCTTGGTCCCACACCTCTCCACTTGCCCTGCCCTCTCTAGCTCTCGCACCATCAGGGCTTGCCTAGGGGCTTAGCCCCACTGGGCCCTCCTTGCTCCTGGTTTACACCCCGAGCTCCGCCCCTAGGCCCACGACCCTCCAGGCCTTCCTGCGGAGCTCCGCCCAGTTTCTACCTACGAACTCCTTCTTCAATGCTTCTCCTGGTTCCCCTTAGATCCATCGACTACACCCACTGCTTTGCCCCAAGACCTGGCCCAGATCTCCAAGTACTATCTCTAAACTCCCTTACCTTGCAGTTTAGCCCAGCCCCTTTGGGCCCTAGGCCACGCCCACTACCCCGCCTCCTAGACCCAAGTCCCCGAGGCTTTCCCGCTGAGGTTGGCACCAGTCTTTCTCTTGGACACAGGGTCTCATTACGTAGCCCCGACTGACCTGGAACTCAATAAGTTAACCCGTTCCTCTAAGTTACGGTTTCGCCTTTGGGCCCTAGGCCCCGCCCCCTGTCCCGCCCCCAGGCCCGATTGCCCCGCCACTCTTTCCACAAGGCTTTGTCCCGCCCCTCTGGACTCGGGCCCCGCCCTCGCCCCGCCCCCTTGCGCTCCGCCCTCCTAGAGGCGCGGATCGTGGATCCCCGCGCCTTTTGTGTGGAGCTCCGCTGCCGCGCGCGCCCATTTCCCCCCAGCCGCAGCCGACCGAGGGGCGTCGGCGCGCGCAGTCCCCTCAGCGGGCGGAGGAGCCCTCCGCCCGCGTGCACCCCGCACCCCATCCGCCGGCCGCCGCCCCGAGTCTCAGACGGACGGACGGACGCGCGCCCGCGCGCGCTCGCTCGCTCGCTCGCTCGCTCCCGCCTGCGAGACCCCGCCGCTCGCCCCCTCCCCCGGCCCGTCGGCGGGCGGCACGCGCACGCGCCGGCCCGGGCACGCGCGCCCGCCAAGATGGCAGGGGCCGGGGCCCAGCTGTCAGTCGCCGCCGCCGCCGCAGCCACCGTGCTGCCCCGCAGCTAGCGGCCCGGACGCCCGCCGGAGAAGATGAGCCCCCGCGCCGCCGCCTGCAGCCCAGCCAGACGCGGAGCCGCCGCGCCCGGGGCCGGCTGCCCCGCTAGCGCCCCGTCGCGCCGCGCCTTCACCCCCGGCCCCGCGCCCGCCCCGGCAGCCACGATGAGGTGAGTCGGGGCCGCGAGCGCGGCGAGGCCGCGAGCGCCCGGCTTGCGGGGGGTGGGGGGGGCGGGGTACCCGAGCATCGAGGCAGCCCGGGAGCTCCCAGCCGGCGCCCCAAGCTCCCGAAGACGCGCAGGCCGCGGGGTCCGCGGGAGGCCGCGCCCGCCCTGCGCTGTCTTCCCACTGAGCGCGCAGCGCCGCAGCCGCCGTCCTGCCTACTTTGCTGTCTATCGGTAGCTCTCTTCCATCAGGGCGCTCTCCTCTTCACCCTTCTTTTAGGACCTGTCCCTTTGCTCTTGCAAACCTGCCATCCCGTGTAGCCCCATAGGTATGGCTGATGTGCCATTCATCCAGGGAGCCTAGTCTACACCCAGAAACTCGCGTGCCCTCTTCGTTCGCAGCACCCACCCTTCCTCTCCAGGTTAACCATACCCTGATTTGTAGTGTGGTGGTAGTAGTGGTGTAAGCTTGTGGGTTTTTTTTTTTCTTCAGTTTTTTATCTTCTAAACACATCTTCCTTAAACACTGTAGTGTCCAATTGTAGATTCGTTTCATCTGTTTTGTGAACTGTATATAAATGAAATAATTCACTACGTAATTTCGTGTCTGGCTTTTTTCATCAAAGGTATTTCTGAAGTTCATCCTTCATGCTTCTATGATCTACTGCCCTACATAGTATAGATCGTCCACAATTTATCCATTCTACTACTGTTAGTGGACTTTTGAATTGTTTGTAGCTCTTGGCTATTAACGCTGCAGTGAACATGCCTGTGTACTTCCTAAAGCACTCATTTCTCTTGAGTATATATTACCCACCCAGAAGTAGATTTTTTTTGGGGGGGGGGGAGGAGGTTGGTTTTTTCGAGACAGGGTCTCTCACTATAACCCTGGCTGTCCTGGAACTCACTCTGTAGACCAGGTTGGCCTCGAACTCAGAGATCCACCTGCCTCTGCCTCCCCAGTGCTGGGATTAACAGGCTCACACCACCATCACCTTGCTATCGTCTGCTGTAGTGGATAAAGCAAAGTTCCCAAAGTGGTGGTACTAGTTTACACCAGCAAACATTTAATAGCTCTTGTTTAAAATCCCTGACAACCCTTGGTAGTGTCTCTGACATTTTAGCCATTCTGGTGAGCATGAATGACAGTCCATTAGAGTTTTAATTTGCAGCTTCCTGTTGATGAGGCTGATTGTCTTTTTGTGTTTGTTTGGCGTCTCTTGTAAAGAGCCTGTTTAAATACTGTCCAATTTTGCTGGGAGGGTTTACTCGTTTTCTTCCTAATTTGTAGGGCTTCTATTCCTAGATGAAGAAAACAGCTTGCAGAAATCTCAATGTTGTGCTTTTCACATGAAAGGGCATCGTTCACCTGGAATTGATTTTTTTGTGTAACATGAAACAGTGATTACGTTTCATTTTTTACCTCATATCATTTAGTCCTCTGTGTTTATCAAGGTCATCTTTTTCCTCAGCTGCATTGCCTCCTTTGTCATCTTCTATCTGAAGAACATTTTTTAGTGTCTGTCTGTCCGTCTCGTTTGTCTGTTGCAGTGTTGGGTATCAGACCCGGAGTCTCTTATTCATCCACCGAGTGATCTCTGCAGTTTTTGTTTGGCTTTTGTATCTTTTACGCATGTGCCTGCATGTGTGCATACATGTTTGCGTGTGTGGGCACACAAACGTCTGAGGTTGGGAATCTTCCTTTGTTGCTCTCCAACTTATTCATTGAGGCGGGATCTTCCAGTGGAACACACAGCTGGCCAGTGTGGGTGAGACTCACTAACCATCCTCTTGGTCCTGTCTCCAGATTCTAACAGCTGGAATTACAAGGATGTTGCCACACCCACACAACTTTTATATGGGTTGTATGGATAGACCTTCCTCAGGTTTGCATGGCAGGTGATTTATCCTTGGGACCACCTCCTCAGCTTGTCTTTGTGTTTTTGAGACAGGGTCTTGTTCCATAACTCAGGCTGCTGAGGAACAGAGTAGCCCAGACTGGCCTAGAATTCACTACCTTCCTGCTGGGATTCCAAGTGTATACCGCCAGGCCTGGTCCCTTTAGGGTATTTTGTTTGTTTGTTTGTTTTGTTTTTCGAGACAGGATTTCTCTGTGTAGTTTTGGTGCCTGTCCTGGATCTTGCTCTGTAGACCAGGCTGGCCTCAAGCTCACAGAGATCTGCCTGGCTCTGCCTCCCCGAGTGCTGGGATTAAAGGCGTGGACCACCACCGCCTGGCGTTTGAAAATGTTTTATTCTTCACTTTTTTTCTAGTTCCTAAACAATTTTATTGAGGTATAACTCATACCACAAAACATTCATTAAAGCTCGTTGGTTTTTAGAATATCTACAGAATTGTGCAACCATCAGCATTAGAATCTTTCCCTCCACTTTGAAGAATCTTTTCGTTAATTGCAGAACTCAGGACTTCCACTGCTTAAGCACTTGAAAGCTGTCTTGTGGTCTGACTTGATTGTTCTTGTTGGGAAGTCACCTGCTGTGTTGTTGTTTCTTTGATAGTCATCCTGATTTCTCTGCTTCTTGTTTTTTGGTTTATCTTTGTTTTGAGATAGGTGCTCACACTATAGCCCAGGCAGGTTTCAACCTCATGGCAGTCCTTGGGCTCTTGAGTGCTGGGATTATAAGCCTGAGCCACTACACCTGGCTCTGCTTCTAAAAAGTGTTCTCTTCGCTTTTGATTATCAATAATTCCCCAGGCACTTGTCTCTCTTTGTCTCTCTCTCTCCTCCTCCCCCTCTCTCCCTCTCTCCCCCCCACTCTGTCCCTCTGTCCCTCCCCTCCTCTCTTACCCCCTCCCCATCTCGTCTCTCTCTCTGTGTTTCTCTTTCTGGGTCTTGAGCTTGAGATCTTCCTACCTCAGCCTCCCAAGTGCGGGGATGACAACTGTGCACCATCTCTTCTGTGTTTTACCTTTATAGTTGGGTTCTTGTGGCTTCTTTTATTTTATTTTTAATTTTGAGATTGGGTCTCTCTGTAGCCCTGGCTGTCCTGGAACTCACTCTGCAAATCAGGCAGGCCTCAAACTCTCAGAGATCTGCCTGCCTCTGCCTCCCGAGTGCTGGTCTTACAGCTTCTTGAATCCATGGATTTGTGTCTTTCATTCACTTTTCGTGCATCAGCCTGAGGACGGCTTTGACCCATTTTCTCTTACATTTGCTTCTAGGACTGCAGTTGTTTATGTGGACCATTTTATAGGTGTCTGTTTTTCTCTCTTTGCCCTTTGTATTTATCTCTCCATTCTTCATCCTGGAGTTCTCTTTGTCTGTCTTCTACTTGGTAGTAGAAGCTGTTATTAAAACTATCCATTGTATTTTTAAGTTCAGTCACTACATCTTTCAAATCACAATCTGACTGTCTTTTATAATTTCTAGTTATCCGCTCAACTTTTCAGCCTTGTCTTTTATCTCTGAATACACAATTATCTTCGTCTGTGTTTGATACACGGTGTCTATGTTGAATCATTTTCAGGGTCTTTTTCTGCTGATTTTCATCCATATTGTTTTTTCTCTTTGTGCCTAGTTGTTTTTTTTTTTTTTCTTTTTTAATATGTGCTGGCCACTAGATTTGCAAAACTCTTTTTAAAGATAATTTGAGGCAGAAGATTATGTTTCCCCTCCCCTAAAGGTAATTCACACTTGCTCCATCTGGGGTCTCCTTGGCCCATTTTCAGTGACTGAAATCTTTCCAAGTCGAGCTTCATTCCATAGGAGGACTAGCCTGTTCTGCTCACCTTTCCTCCTAATGTTTGCCTCTCTACAACACCTCTACTCCCCACTTCCACCCGAGACCAAGCCTTAACATTCTTCTCAGAATCACCCGATGCTTTTAGGGAGAAGTACTGTATGAGTTTGTGTCTCTGTTCTGATAGAACATTCTGACCCAAAGCAACTTGGGGAAGAGGGCTTATTTGGCTTACAGGTTAAAGTCCATTGCCAGGGGAGCCAAGGCAGGAACCTGGAGTCTAGAACTGAAGCAGAGACACTGCTGCTTCCTGGCTTGCTTTCCAGCTTGCTCGGGTGCTTGTTTTGTTTTTCCGAGACAGGTTTTCTCTGTGCAGTCCTGGCTGTCCTGGAACTTGCTCTGTAGACCAGGCTGGCCTCAAACTCAGAAATCCACCTGCCTCTGCCTCCTTAGTGCTGGGATTAAAGGCATGGGCTACCTCTGCCCACTGCTCAGATGCTTTCTAATACAGCCCAGGACCACCTGTCCAGAAGTGGCACTGCCCATGTTGGCCTGGGTCCTCCCACATCAATCATTAATCAAGAGAATGTCTCCACAGACTTGCCTACAGGCCAGTCTGATGGAGGCAGTTCCTCTGCCGAGGGTCCCTCTTTCCAGGTGACTCTGTCAAATTGACGAACTGCATAAGTATCTTCTCAGTCTCTGATAAGCCCTACCGCAGTGGCTCTAAGCAGGCATTGTTATCTTTTGTCTCTGGTGTTTATAGTTCTGTTTAGCTAAGGGATTCTTCTGATTCGCTTAGTCTACAGTTATCAGAAACAAAAATCCCTGGTTTTTGCATTTTCCAGGAAGAGTTTGAGTCAAGATTTAGTTCTGGAGATTTATGCTGGGTAATGGGAGCTGTTGAGAATAGTAATAGTCATTTGCTTGTGTTTTGTCCCAACTGTGATCATTTGCCTCTGTTAGTTAGTTCAATGCTCTTGGAGCTGCTGCTGCTTCTTCTTCATCATCTTCTTCTTCTTCTTCTTCTTCTTCTTCTTCTTCTTCTTCTTCTTCTTCTTCTTCTTCTTCTTCTCCTCCTTGTCCTCCTCCTCCTCCTCCTCCTTCTCCTCCTCCTCCTTCTTCTTCAAATTGTGGACTCCTCTTAATATATAATTAATTTAAAAAATGGCATTTCAGCTCAGGAATGGAAGTCAAGGATTTGGGGGTGGGTTGCTTTTTGCTTCATGCTTGTTTATTTCTCCTGTGTGGTTTCTTTAGTTGTTGATGATTTGATAAAAAGTCATCCTATCGTGGGATCTTCTTGAAGAGACTCTGCAGTGTTAGACCAGAAATAGTACAATTCCCAGTCCTGATCACTGGGTCCAGTAAGAAGGCAGATTGTAGAAATGTGAGTTCTTAAAAGGACTTCCAGGACGAGGTGTTCATTCTCTTATTCTTTTTCCTCCTTACATTTCATTTTAATATGGTTTTAAATTAGTTTAACTTGATTCATTGTTGAGACTATTGATAGCTGGGCATCTATAACATTTATATTTACTTGGAAGTATTTGGCTTTTGCAAATAGGAAACGAGACCAGGGATCCTTCTGTCTGTAGTTAACTGTTGATTTGATTTGGCTGTTTGTAATTATAGGAAAGCGACTGTCTCTTCCCCACTTCCATGTCACAGTGAGGAGCATAAAGGAGCCAGGTGGCATGCACCTGTGGACCCCAGGAGGCTGGGGGGAGGATCATTTGGGCAGAGGAGTTTGAGGCTAGACTGGACAACATAGTGAGACTCCTATCTCAAAAACAAAACAATTTACAAGAAAAGATATGAAATGCTTTTTGTGACCTCAAAGGTGTGGAGATTTCCTCCATTCTGCAAGAGTAGGTGCTCGCTGAATGTCCTTCAGTTTTATTCAGTTCTTTTTCATTTGGTTGAATTTGATTTTCTGAGACAGAATCTTCCTGTGTGACCAAGGCTGACCTGGAGCTCTGTGTATCCCAAGCAGTCCTCAAGCTTACAATCCTCTTGCCTCTACCTCCTGAGTATTGGAATTATAATTCAGTTCTGATACTGTCTGTGCCAACTCCCACAGGCCGAGGACGAAGTCCTCAAGACTGCCCAACAAATAGTTACCATACCTGAAAGATTCACAGGAATTTACAGGGTCCTTTTGTGCCTTTTTAAAATTGGCAGTGGTTTGCATTGTCATGTAATCTAGAGGACACTATTGCTGAGTAACCATTCTGCCTGCTCACACACTTTAGTCACTTGTCTGTCATTTTCCCAATCTGCCTTTTATCTTTAAAATATGTAATGTGTAGAAATTTACTTTTTTTATGTCATAGGGTCATTTTCCTTGCGGTTTTACCATCACTTTTACACTTAGGGTAGTTTTGTCTAGAAATTTGCTTATTAAATTGAGTGGGGTTTTTGTTTTCTTCAGAATTCCTGGTCAGATACTTGGCTGCATCTGTAATTTATGAGGCAGAGACAGCAGCAATCACTGCAGTTTACTGGGGAGGTGGGAGTAAATGTCTGTTGATGCCCCACAGGGTACCAATGACAGACCAAAGGAATGATCCCACCAAGTCCCACTTGGTGAACCCATGAGTGTGTTAGGGGTTGTGAACAGGAGCATGAGTGACTTGGACAACTGCATCACTGCAGAGCCCACCCCAGCATGGGTGACTAGTCCTGCAATCTGCACTCCTGGAGCTCTCTGTATGACTGTCAGGTACCCCTACCCAAGGGCCTTCATCTCGGCACCAGCCGTGGTTTACTGCTTCTGTAAGCTGGGAAGTGCCCTTGTTCAGTCTTTCCCAGCCTCCTTAGTGAGATTGCTGAGTCTTAGGAACTTCTCTCTGGGAGGGGATGTTTCCATCAGAGGAAATGGCTACACAGCAGTGGTGTTCTCTAGATTGGATGACAATGCAAACCATTGCCAAAGGATGACTGTAGCTCTAGTGTCTGATGAAGTGAGGATCTTGTAATCCCCAGAAAGCAGACCTGCCTCTGCCAGGGCCAGCTCTGTATGTACAAGGCATGGCTAGTCTAGCATATGAGCGGGTCTGCGTGTGGTGGGAAAATCTCAGGTGACCTAGGGCTCTGTGCCAGTTGTGTGTCATGTAGAATGCTGATTAAGCAGAGCATAGTATAAGATGCACAGGTGGAAGCAGACCTTGTTCATTCATCATCACTGCCCTTCTCTTGTTAATATGGCCAAGCCAACTGCCTTTCTGAACTTACTGCTATATAGGTTGAGGGTAGGAGATAATTTTCCAGATGTTTTTGTTATCATGTTAAGATCAGTTTTAGGGGACATAGGTTAATCGTAGGATCTCTGTCTCTGTCTCTGTTTCTGTTTCTGTTTCTCTCTCTCTGTCTAGGTTCCTGGTTTAGAGCCGATGTCATTTTACCTTGTGATTTCAAGTGGAGCAGTAGCATTCTTTTATTAAACTGTCACTTTGGGGCATGTGGTTCAGTGGTAGAGTGCTTCCCCAGCTTAGGAGAGGCCCTGGATTATATTGTTAGCACTATAAAATCAATCAAAAATCAAATCAATCAGTTAGTAGGTCAGTCGGAGGCTCACAAAGTACTGTCACTGAATTGTGCTGGTTTTGTTTGATTTAATGTACATTTTTATTTTACTCATTTACTTTTATAGACACAAGACATTGAGATTTAGTTTTATAATTACATACAGTCTCACGAAAATAAGTTAACCAGCATTGTTTCCTTTGGGATTTTCTTCTTTAAGGGGAAGCTGCACGTGAACGTTTGAGAAACCCTACGATAGTCCCTACACTAGATGAAGAGATCTTGTGAGCAAGTCCTAAGTGCTGCACGAAGATCAGTAGTAGCTTAGAACGGAGCACCTCCAGTGAATGACCTTGGGCCCTGAAGCAGTCATAAGTCGAGGTCTCTCCTTCATTAGCCTGAGAGAATCACCTCCACGCAAGTTGTTTTCTAGTGGAAAATTTCTCTTACCTTTAAAAAGCTACGTTTAAAAAGTCATTTAAAAAATGTTGGCAGTGGATCTGTTATCCACTGCATGACATTTGAATAATAAGCCTGATGTGGCGGTGTATTGTTTGTAAGGCATCTTACCTCTGACAAATGAACTTCCTTCCCTTCCTTAAATATTCTGTGGTACTGTGTGGAGTAGCTGCAGTTCACCCCACCACACACCATGATTTACCAGAGCCTAGGCTAGAGCACCTGTCCTTACAGCTTCATCATTGTAAGTAACACTGAGATGAGGATCTGTGTGCCTCTGATTTTGTCCTCAAGGTAAGTTAGCAGCTGGATTGCTGGGGTCAAATAGGATAAACGTTTTAAGGCCTATCTGTATACTACCAGAATGTTAAATCTAAGTGAGGGAAGAAGATAAAGCTAGGGAAAGCAAGTTTAACCCTGGAGGTTTAAGTCAGAAATTCTCTCTCAAAGCAAAGGAAGGGCATTAGTGAGGTGGAAAGGGAGATCAGAGAAGCATCTGTTTGTATGGGACGATGGTGGTTAAAACACAGACCATAGCTGGCCTGCCGAAGTCCAAAGAGTAAGTGACTGCAGTGCTTGGCCCTTCAGGGCACACACACACACACACACACACACACACACACACACACACACACTCACACACACACTCCCAAACCCCCCAAGGCTCAGGGAATATCACAGAAAAAATGTAAGAGCCAGAGGTTGGGGAGGTGTGCTTTGAAATCATGTCTTTACACACACACACACACACACACACACACACACACACACACACACGTCATAGAAAGACTATAAGAGCCAGGGCTTGGAGAGGTGTGCTTTGAAATTATGTCTTCTGGAACTCAACACCTCTGAAGTCCTGCAATAAACCTGTGAAAATTCAGGCCCATCCATTCCATCATGGAATGGGGAAGAGCTCATAAGACTCCACCCCTCCTTGAGGGACAGCTATGGTGGCTGGGGGGAGGGGGGTCCTTGTCTTCGTTGGTGTAGCCACAGGTATGTTACGGCCCTCTTTAAACTCTGACTCATAAGACACACAAAACACAAGAAAGTAGGAGAGTTTACTGTGAAGAATGGTTTCAGGGTTTCAGTGCTTTGGTGGGTAATGAAGGGAGAATGAAGCTAGGTAATAGGGAGTGAGGAGGACTAAAATTCATTATATTGTGCAATATATATGTATGTATATTTGTATGCAATAGTCAAATAATTAAAAATATTAAATCGTAAGAAAGGATGATGGGTGGGAGTAAGGGATGGAGCCTAGGCTTAGAATGGTGTAGTTCCACCTATCTGCCAGCGGAGGGAGCCCTGTTCCCAGATCCTCAGTAGGTATTAGCTATGAAGGTAGAGTGTCCTTGTCTTTAGGGCTGTCTGAGTGAACACAGCTTTTTGTTTATATTTATAAATTTGAGTTTAATTTATCCATATATACTTTTAAGCAGCCCTAGTTTAAGAGTCAGGCAGCCTTGGATTCTCCTTAGACTGCTGCCTTTTAGCTAGCTCATATGAACAAATAATTTAACCTCTATGATCCTCCGTTTGCAAATGAAATATAAATATGGCCGTCCCACTTCCCAGGTTTGTGACATCAAATGAGAACATATTTAAAGTTCCTAGCTGTGATGTTTACCCTGTTCCATCACAATTTCTTCTGTGAAGAAGATAGTCCCTGGAAAATATGGAATGATTCTGATTTCAGATATCCTTCCCTTTTGCAGATCACAATATACTGTCCTCTGTGTGTGATAGGTTGTTATTGGTTCCTCAATGTTTATTAGTCTACTTATTTATTCAATTTCTATGCTGGGGATCCAACCCAGGTTTTGCACAAGTTAGATAAGCAGTCTGTCACTAAACTACACCTCCTGTCCTTGGTTTGTTGTTGTTGTTGCATAGACTGGCCTGAATTCAAGATCCTCCTGCCTCCGCTTCCCAAGTACTGGGATTACATGTGTGTGTCACTGTGCCTGATAGATACTTCTAAAAATGAGTTAAGGTCATGTTCTATAAAAGTCACAAAATGCAACTGTTAAAACAGGAGATCTTGTGTATGAGTAGAGAAGATAATGGTACTAGAAATGCAGATTAAGAAAATACATACTGCAGCTGAGCACACGTGACTCTAAAACTCAAAAAGAAAACAAAAACAAAAACAACAACAACAACAAAAAAACCCAACAACACACTAAGCAAGAGAAACTCAGAAAACCCACACCTAACAAGAGACCTGAGCCTCTTAGTCTGGACTGTGAGACATGCTTCTGTCTAGCCCTACACGTGTCTTCTTCGCATCTTCCAGAGTCTATAGACAGTTGAGCATACAAACTTGATTTGGACAGCCTCTTCACACCTTCTCTGTCTTTTGCCCTGTGACAGGTCTGCCCTGGGCCTGGCCTTTAAAGGCTCTCCCACCACCCTCTCCTGCAAACATTCTTTGACTTGCCTGCCATTCTGCAGCTTCTGTGGGCTGTGGTCATTGCCCCCATCAGCCTCTCTCTCCAAGAATCCTTAAGCAAGAAAACAAACAAACAAACAAACAAAAAACCTGATGAACTGAACCACACAGTTGATCAAAGTCTTGCTGTTGTCCCCTCGATAATTTCTTAGCGTTCAAATCTGGACTTGGGGATTTAGCTCAGTACCATCCCTAGCTTTGGTCCCCAGGACCCACTTCCCTGAAAAAAAAAAAAAAAAATTCAAAGCTTGAATGTCGCTTCCTTATGTAAGTAGCCCCTGTCCCATAGCCTGCAGGAAGGACCTTCCCTGTTAGTTGCCTTTGGACTGTCCCATGTTTTCTTTCATGTAAATATTTTAATACTTAAGTTTGCCTTGTATAACATCACACACAGGCTTTGCAAAAGGAAAAATTGCACCTCTTTTGATATCTGTGGAACCCATGGAGTCTATCACTGTGCCTGGTACTTGGTAGATGCTTTGTAAGCACTGGCACAGACACATACAACTAAAGTGGATGGTTTACCTGGCATCATTCCAGCTTGGCTTAGATTCTCCTAATTATGATATTGCAGACAGCCATGTCAATTGGTAGACATTGGCACGGAGACGGAAGCTGTTTTCATTGTGCTTAGAGAATTAACACATTGCTGGGTGGCAGTGCCTTTGTCTGTTGTCATACTGCTGCCGTGAAGTATTTGTTTGATGACATGATGGATTTTCCTTGTTATTTCCTTTGTAAGGACTATAACACTCACTAGCCCAGCTGTTCCTCAAACTTGATTGTGTGTGGAAATCATTAGAAGCAAAGGGAGGTGTGTGTGTGTGTGTGTGTGTGTGTGTGTGTGTGTGTATGTTTCCAGATGGAGATCCCAGGTCCCCCTCTGTATGGAGAGGGAGGAAGGGAAGAGGGAGGGAGGGATCCTCATGTCTTAGGATTTCAGTTTCGTAGAAAGACAGAGCAGAATGGTCTAGTTCCCATATCCTCTCCCCTGTTCAGTCCCTCTGTTGCCATCTAGTGCGTTAGTGTCAGGTTGCTATTGAAGCATTATTAGCTGAAGTCTGTGTTTATTCACAGTTGTTTGCTTTTTGCTTTGTGTGCTACACTGGTCAGTGTTTTTGAAATGTTAATAGTACATGTTTATGTTAATGTATATTAGACAAACACTAGTTATCTGGTCCATAGTGTTTTGGGTGTGTTTCCCAAGAGAAGGAACTGGAGATCAAGGCTTATGTGAGAGGAATGTGGAGAGAGATATTGCTGTAGTTACCCAGTCTTGATATTTGAGAAGAAAGGGAAAAGCAAGTATGTATTAGCTCCTACTCCACTTGTCAAAAGTAGCCCCTGAGGCTGGTGATAGTCATTGGTAGATACCAAGAGGGGCTGTCATGGCAGCTTACTGTGGCCACAGTAAGTGAGCCCAGAAGTGGGCTCTTGTAAGCACTTGTTTATTATTCTTAACTAAATAAAAGGTAAAGACATTTCATTTTTCAGTCCTCTCAGTCATTGTTTCTCAATTTTTAATTTAAGTTCTTTACATACCTGGATTGAAGTCAGCCATTTTGTTTGATTTTTAATGCGTGTGCTTGTGTGTGTGGTTTTATTCAGACATTCAAATCTCTGGTCCATTTGGAATTTGACAACTGGCTTGAGAGATTCAACTTTACCCTTTCCACCTGGTTATTTAGCTACCCAAAGACTACTCCTTAGAAAACCCATTTGCTCTCAGTGTTTAGAGTCCTGTTTTTGTTTTTGTTTTTTTTTTCCCCACAGATAATCAATTGTTTCTGTCTCTGCGTTTTCCATTCTGTTCACCTGTTCTGTATTTATCCCTGTGTTGATACTAATACCTGACTTTTAATTAAAGAAGCTTTAAGTTGGTTTGAATATTTTCTAGGGTTAGTACTGTCATTGCTCTGGCAAGAATCCAGTAACCGTTCAGTCCACGAGGCTGGATATTTCAGCTGGTCTGCAGTATACTGTGGAATCTCAAAGATGTAGGTTCCAATGCCAGTGAAAGAATGGATTTGCCAGGCAGATTGAAAGCAAGCCAGCAAAGAGGGCAAGCATCCTTCTTCCAGGTCCTTTATATAGGCAGCCAGGAGAAAGTGGGGCCCAGATTAAAGGTGTCTTCCTACCTCAGAAGATCTGGATTCATTGTGTATCTTCCCACATCAAAAGACCAGGATTAAAAGTGCGTCTTCCCTGCTTTAAATGATTTAATTAAGGAAAAAATCCCTCACAGATGTAAAACCCAGTTGCTTGGGTTTTAGTTAATTCCAGATGTGGTCAAATTGACAACCAAGAATAGCCATCATCAACTCTTTGTCAACTTGACACACAATCATATCTCCTTATGTCATGCTTAATTTCCAAATGAAAACGATAGCCGGATCATAGTTACACTTGTGGTGGTTTGAATAGACTCATATATTTGAACGACTGGCCATTAGGGTGTGGCAGCTACTTGAGAGGGAGCAGAAGGTGTGGCCTTGTTGGAGTGCATGTGGTCTTGTAGGAAATGTGTCACTGGGGTAGGCTTTGAGGTTTCAAAAGCCCAACCCCAAAAAAGGAAGAAAGAAGGAAAGAAAGAAAGGAAGGAAGGAAGAAAGGAAGAAAGAAAAAGAAAAAAAAAACAAGTATGATGTCCCACCCCTTTAGTGCCAGCACTTCTGAGGCAGAGGTGGGCAGATCTCTGAGTTCAAGGCCAGGCTGGTCTACATAGCTAGTTTCAGGACAGGGTTACAAAGAGAAACCCTGTCTCCAAACAAATAAAAACCCAAGCCAGGTCCACTGGCTCCCTCTTCCTGCTGCCTTCAGATCCAGTTGTAGAACTCTCAGCTACCATGTCTGCCTGTGTGCCACCATACTCCTTGATAAGGATAATGGACTCTGAAAATATAAGCAGGCCCCAATTAAATGCTTTCTTTTTATGAGAGCTGCCATGGTCATAGTGTCTCTTCACAGCAAGACAACAAGACAACACCTAACATGATATAAACATCCAATATACAATTGCAAACGCATTATACATTTGAATAGGTGGCAGTGTCCCTTGAGGGACATTCTTTTAGTAGCTCAGACTTAAAAATAATAACCACTGATATTCTCTTAATTGATGTTACATTGCATGATGAAGAAATTGAGGAAAGAAAACACAAATATCTGTACAAATAGATTCGTAACAAAATATGACAGAAAAACTCAGGTTAATTATAATCCTTGTTTCTGGGCACATGGCCTGAGCTGGTGTTCATAACTATCTTCCTCTACTACCCATTCTGTATTTTCTCTACCCTCAAGCACCTCAAGCAGATGTTGGCTCTTTTCCTGAAGGGTCAGTGTCCTTTGTCATCCTGCCTGGATTAGGTTGTTGTAGTTCCCCATTGACTTTAGTCACAGGACATGATAGCACAAGAGATGCCCTAAAGCAGTGGTTCTTAACCTGTGGGTTGTAACACCTTTCACAGTGGTCATCCAGGACTATTGGGAAACACAAATATTTACATCATGATTCCTAACACTAGCAATTTACACTTATAAAGTAGCAACAAAATAATTTTATGAGACCCTGGGCGGTGGTGGTATACACTTTTAATCCCAGCACTCGGGAGGCAGAGGCAGGTGGATCTCTGTGAGTTCGAGGCTAGTCTGGTCTACAGAGTGAGTCCAGGAAAGGCTCCAAAGCTACACAAAGAAACCCTGTCTCAAAAAAACCAAAAAAAAAAAAAATTTTTTTTTGATGATTGGGGTCACCACAACATGAGGAACTGTATTAAAGGGTCTAAACATTAGGAAGGTTAAGAACCATTCACTGCCCTAAAGGGTCTCCTGCACTCTAGACATAATCTCTTTCTCCATTGGAGAAGCAATCCAATTTCCCTGTGGTAATCTAGATCGATCAACCCTCCTAACACTGTATTTTCTTTTTTAGCTTATTGGCTTAAGGGCAACAGAAGTCCCAAGTGGCTAGTTGGGAGTCTGAGCTTCCAGTTCAATAGGATGTTCATTGTGGCCCCTAGCAGGAACATTCCCCACTCTGGAACCCAAACTTCTAGGCCAGCAGAACTTAAGGTTATAGGAACAGGAAGCAAAAATTTTTGTAGTGGGTCACTAGGGATGATAGTGAGTGGAGCTATTCCCTTTTACACCCCTTGATTCCTGGACCTATGGATCCTGACTATATCTTGGACACTGATTCAAAGCATACATCACCTTCTGGAGAACCCTGCCCCAGCCCTCCAGGCTGCTGCCTCCTAATTGACTATGTAACTGTGTCTTCAAAAGACCATTCCATTTTTCTATCAGGCCAGCTGCTTCGGATATTGGACATGGTAAAACCAGTGGATTCTATGATCGTGGGCCCAACTGTCGTAATTCTCTGGCTGTGAAGCAAATTTCTTGGCTAGAAGCAATACATGATGGTGGGTAAGGTATTCTGTAAGTCCATGATGGTAGTTTTGGCAGAAGCATTGTGTGCAGGAAAGGCAAATCCATAACCAGAATAGCATCTACTCCAGTAGGGACAAAGCATTGTCCTTTCTACAGAAGAAGTGGTCCAGTGTACTCAACCCGCCACCAGGTCACTGACTAGTCATCCTGGGGAGTGGTGCCATATCTGGGGCTCAGTGTTGGTCTCTGCTGTTGGCGGATCTGGCACTCAACAGCAGCTGTAGCCAGATCAGCCTTGGTGAGTGAAGTCTGTGTTGTCCAGCCCATATGTAACCTCTGTCTCTGCCACCATGGCCACTTTTTTATTGGCCTATTGGACAATGACCAGAATGGCCTGAGAAAGAGGCTGACTGTCCACAGAATGGGTCATCTTATTTGATTATTGAGTTGACTTTGAATTTGATTATTGACTCCTCTGCTGAAGTCACCTTTGGTGAACATTTAAACGGGACGAAAGTATCTTCACATCCTTTGCCTGTTTGGAGAGATCTATCCATATACTTCTTCCTCAGATGTCTTTCTCACCAATATTCCAATCATGCTCTTTCCTAGTCTCTGACCATCCAGCCAACCCATTGGCTACAGCTCATGAGTCAGTGAGTAATCACACATATGGCCACTTCTTCCAAACAGACTCTAATACCATGTGTGCTGCTCCAAGTTCTGCCCACTGTGAAGGTTTCCCTTTGCTGCTGTCTTTCAGAGTTGTCCTAGGAAGGAGCTGTAATGCTGCAGCTGTTCACTTTTGGGTGGTGCCTGCATGATGTGCAGAACTATCAGTAAATCAGGCCCTGGTCTTCTTGTCCTCAGTCAGTGATCACAGGGTATACCCTTTGAGGTTCTAGGTGCATGCTTGGTGACAGATGGCTTTAAAAAAAATTTTTTTTAAATTATTTTTATTAAGAAATTTTCTATTCACCCCACATACCACCCACAGATCCCACTTCCTCCCTCCTCCCACCCCCCCAGCCCTCCCTCCCAAGCTACCCCCATCCCCACAGCCTCCTAATCAAGGTCTCCCATGGGGAGTCAGCAGAGCCTGGCACACCAAGCTGAGGTAGGTCCAAGCCCCTCCCTGCCACACTAAGGCTGCACAAGGTGCCATACTGCAGGCACCAGGCTCCCAAAAGCCTGCCCATGCACACCAGGGATGGATCCCTGATCCCCCCGCCCAGGTGTCCCCCAAACAGTTCGGGCTAAACAACTGTCTCCCATATCCAGAGAGCCTAGTCCAGTCTCACGAGGGCTTCATAGCCACTAGTCCACAGTTCATGGGTTTCCACCAGTGTGGTGGATCATCTCTGCATGTCTTCCCATCATGATCTCGACGTCCATCACCTGCAGAATCCCTCTTCTCTCCTGTTGACTAGATTCCTGGAGCTTAGCCTGGCACCTGGCTACGGATCCCTGCATCTGCCTCCATCAGTCACTAGATAAAGGCTCTATGATGACAGTTAGGGTCACCAGAGTAGACCAGTCCAGGCACCCCCTCAATCACTGCCAGCAGTCCAAGGTGGGGTCATCCCTGTGGATTCCTGAGAGCTTCCCCGGTACCCTGCCTCTTCCCACTCCCATGATGTCTTCATCTATAATGATATCTCCTTCCCTGCTCTCCCACTTCGTCCCTGCTCCAGCTTGACCCTCCCATTTCCCTATATTCTTACCCCCCATTCCTTGTCCTCCGCCATTCCACCCCCACCCCCAGCCCACTCATGCAGATCCCATCCACTTCTACTTTGCTGGGTGATCCCTGTGTCCCTCCCAGAGTCCCTCCCTGTCAGCTAGCCTCTCTGGAGCTGTGGGCTGCAGTCTGGCCATCCCTTGCCCTACATCTAGTATCCACTTATGAATGAGTCAGTATGGCGGTTTCTCAGAAAATTGGGAATCAATCTTCTTCAAGACCCAGCTATACCACTCTTGAGAATATACCCAAGGAATGCTCAATCTTACCACAAGGACACATGCTCAACTATTTTCATATCAGCATTATTTGTAATAGCCAGAACCTGGAAACAACCTAGATGCCCCTCAGCTGAAGAATGAATAAAGAAAATGTGGCACATATAAACAATGGAGTAATACTCAGCAGTAAAAAACAATGATATCATGAAATTTGCAGGCAAATGGATGGAACTAGAAAATATCCTGAGTGAGGTAACCCAGGCTCAGAAGGACAAACATGGTATATACTCACTCATAGGCAGATGGCTTTATAACGGGAGTAGAAAACAGGCATTCGGGTAACTTCTTGTGGTTTTCTTTTGCCTTCAGGACCTGCTCAGGCCCAATCACAGATATACCACTTCCATTTATTAATGGGTTGCTGCTGTGCACGTTCTACTTTATGACTTGGTGGGACACATAACACCCAGCTTATGATGGGCAGCTCAGGTCACATGATAATTTGGTGGTCCATTGCCAAACATTTAGTTTCCACTGAGGCCCAATAGCAGGTCAAGAACTGTCTCTCGCTAATTAGACTCCCGGCGCTCTACCCGGGGCCTACCCGTGGATGTCTGCATCCAGATTCCTCAGTCCTTGGATGGGGTTTCTGGCACAACTATTAGGGTGTTTGGCCATCCCATCACCAGAGTAGGTCAGTCCCGGCTGTCTCTCAACCATTGCCAGCAGTCTTTTGTGGGGGTATCTTTGTGGATTTCTGTGGGCCTCTTTAGCACTTTATTTCTTCCTTTTCTCATGTGGTCTTCATTTACCATGGTCTCCTATTCCTTGTTCTCCCTCTCTGTTCTTGATCCAGCTGGGATCTCCCGCTCTCTTTCCCTCGACCCTCGCCCTTCATTGCTCCCACTCATGTCCAGGTTGTTCATGTAGATCTCAGCCATTTCTCTATTGGGCGATCCTCGTGTCTTTCTTGGGGTCCTGTTTTCCAGGTAGCCTCACTGGTGATGTGAGTAGCAGTTCAGTCATCCTTGTTCCACATCTAGTATCCTCCTATGAGTGAGTACATACCATATTTGTCTTTCTGAGTCGGGGTTATCTCACTCAGGATGACTTTTTCTAGATCCATCCATTTGCCTGCAAACCTCATGATGTCATTGTTAGGGGAGGGTTTATATGAGCGAGAATTGTTGAAACCAAGGTTGGATAAAGCACAGGGACAAATAGCCAAACGAATGGAAACACATGAACCATGAACCAAAGGCTGAGGGGCCCACAACTGGATCAGGCCCTCTGAATAGGTGAGACAGTTGATTGGCTTGATCTGTTTGGGAGGCAACTAGGCAGTGGTACCAGGTCCTGGGCTCATTGCATGAGTTAGCTGTTTGAAACCTGGGACTTATGCAGGGACGCTTGGCTCAATCTGGGAGGAGGGGACTGGACCTGCCTGGACTGAGTCTGTCAGGTCGATCCCAGTCCTTGGGGGAGACCTTGATCTGGAGGAGGTGGGAATAGGGAGTGGGCCGGGGGGAAGGGGAAGGGGGCAGGAAGGGGGAGAACAAGGGAATCTGTGGCTGTTATGTAGAACTGAACGGTATTGTAAAATAAAAAAAAAAAAAACACAAAACTGTCTCTCAAAGGGAGAATAGTTGTCTGCACGTGATGGTAGAGTCTTGCTCCAGAATCCCAAAGTCTCTTCTGTGATCCTATAGGGGCCTACCAAAGGCTCCAAACAGCCTCCCTATCTGCCACTTACACCCCAAGTACCACTGGGTCTGCTGGATCATATGGTCCAAAAGGCAGAGCAGCCCACCCAGCAGCCTGGACCTGTTGAAGAACCTTCTTCTTCCAGGCCCTACTCAAAGCTAGCAGCTTTCTGAGTCACTTGGTATATGAGCCAGAGTAACACATCCAGATGAGGAATGTGCTGTCTCCAGAATCCAAATAAGCCCACTAATCACCATGCTTCTTTCTTGGTGGTGGGAGCAGCCAGGTACAATAATGTATCCTTCACCTTAGAAGGAATAACTACATGCCACATACCAGTGAACTCAGAATTTCATTGAGGTAGAAGACCCTTGCATTTTTGGTTGGACTTATTTCCCATCCTTTGATCCACATTTGTGTTGCCAACAAGTCTAAAGTGGTTGCTACCTCCTGCCTACTTCATCCAATCAGCATAATGCCATCAATATAGTGAACTAATGTGATATTTGGTGGAAGAAACAGATGGTCAAGACCCCTTATAACTAAGTTATGACACAGGGCTAGAGAGTTAATATATCTTTGAGATGAAAAGGTAAAGGTATACTGCAGGCCTTGCTAACTGAAAGCAAATTGCTTCTGGTGGTCTTTATGAACAGGTACTGAGAAAAAGGTACTTGCTATATCAATAGCCACATAGCATGTACCAGGAGATGTGTTAATCTGCTCAAATACCACATCTGGTACAGCAGTTGCAATCAGAGTCACTACCTGATTGAATTTTTGATAGTCACTCGCTATTCTCCATGATCCATCTAACTTCTGAACTGGTCAGATAGGAGAGTTAAAGGGAGATGTGGGCACTGCCACCTCTGCATCTTTCAAGTCTGTGATGGTGGCACTGTTTCTGTGGTTCCTCCAGGGATGCCATACTGTTTTTGATTCACTATTTTCCCTGACAGAGGTAACTTTAATAAAGGCTTCCATTTAGTCTTTCCAACCATAATAGCCCTCATTCCACAGGCCAGAGACTCAATGTGAGAATTCTGCCAACTTCTAAGTATATCTATCCCAATTATACACTCTAGGACTGGGGAAATAACCACAGGGTGAGTTCAGGGACCTACTGGACCTACTGTGAGTCAGACTTCAGCCAGAACTCCCTTAATCACCTGACTTCCATCAGCCCCTACTTTAACTGGAGGGCCACAGTGTTTCTTGGGGTCTCCCAGAATCAGCATCAACTCAGACCTAGTATCTAATAGACCCTGGAAATTCTGATTATTTCCCTCTCCCAGTGTACTGTTGTTACCTTTGTAAAAGGCCGTAGGTCTCTCTGGGGAAGGACTGGGAAAGGCTAACAGTAAAACCCTTAGGTATTTTGTCAAGGTCCTTCCTCAGGGGAAACCTGACTTTCTCTTCATTCAAGGGGGTCTGAGTCTGCAAACTGGCTCAAGTCTGGAAATTGATTCACAGATCAAGATTCCCTTTTACCACAATCCAATGGAGGCTTTCTTTCATTTGAGAGTTTTTCCACTTATAAAGATCAAACAAAAACACAGTAGCATTCTGTTTTTATTGTTACTTTGTTTTTGGTGTTTGGTTTTTTGAGACAGGGCTTCTCTGTGTAGCCCATGTAGCCCAGGCTGTCCTGGAACTCTGTAGACCAACCTGGTTTCCATCTCAAAGATCTGCCTGCCTCTGCCTCCTTAATGCAGGGATAAAAGGCATGCAGCACTACCGGGTGCAGGAGTATTCTCATCTCTTTCATGCCTGGAAACACCATGATTGATTGGCCAGTACCAAAGGTCCACATGAATCATGCTGCCCATTACGGGTTAGGACATTATGGACATTGCTTTGTCTATGCTGCCCATTACAATAGCCACAATCACCTTTCTTTAGTGATTCAGTGCTGCCACCTGGCCCAGTTAAACCCATTGCATTTAATTCACCGAACTGAGAGCATCACTAAGGCCTGTCACAAAGAAAATTGTGACAACAGAGCTCTTCAACTGGCCTAGTGCCTCCTCACCTGTTTACATCTTATAGGGATAGAGAAAGGCGTGTTTTCTGGGCCTTCCCATTGTGGAAGATTAGATTTTACACTGTGTACCCACTCTAGCATTGCATTTTCCCTGAGCCTTAACATCTTTTCGACGACAATAAACTTAAGGGACATCAGGCATCTCCAACCTTTTCAACAGACCATCTTTTGACAAATGCTTCAGCCAACCATTCAAACAACATTTTTTTTTTTTTTTTTTTTTTTTTTGGTTTTTCAAGACAGGGTTTCTCTGTGTAGTTTTGGTGCCTGTCCTAGATCTTGCTCTGTAGACCAGGCTGGCCTCAAACTCACAGAGATCTGCCTGGCTCTGCCTCCCAAGTGCTGGGATTAAAGGTGTGTGCCACCACCGCCCGGCTCAAACAAACTTTTTGATACCTTTGTGGGTTTTTTGTCTTGTGGTTTTTTTTTTTTTTGTGTGTGTGTGTGAGAGAGAGAGAGATCTTACATTAATAAACCCAGAATCTCCATTCAGTGGGCCCAAATCAATGAACTCAGCCTGATCTAGTTTTATGTTCCTTCCACCATTATCCCACACCCTTAAAATCCATTCCCTCACTTATTCCTTAGACTTCTGCTAGAATGAATTAGCAAACTCACTAAGCTCTTTAGTAGTGTAGTACACCTTCTCATGGACTATACTTCCTACCTCCTTTCTAGGAGCCTGTTTAGCCTTCAGTCTGGTTTTAGGTCTAGAGGCAACTATTTTTGGACCTTGAGGGACATCAGTATTGCCTTGCATGCTGTCTCCTTTAGAGAAAGTCACTGCTGGTTTAGCAGACAGTGAAGGAATAACTTCTTCAAAAGTGAAATAGACAGTGTTTCAGGACATTGGGGTGTGAGTACATCTTTTGGTGAGGGTGGAGAGACTATTTCCTCAGGTGAGATAAACCCTGAGAATCTGAGGGTTTAAAGTTCCCAGCCTCAGTAGGGTCCTCCCACACATCCCCATTTCCAGTTACAGGATCCCATTCTTGACCAATTAATGCCCCTACTTTAAGCACCGACACCCACTGAGGCTGGGACTTGAATTTTCGCTGTAATTCAGGCAACCTTATAATGAGGGCTTTGGTTTGATTTTCCACACCTTGAGCTCTGTGACTGCTGAAGAGAAGATTCTCTTCCAGAGCACACTTAGAAACCTTTAGACTGTTTATGCGAGTTCATCGTTGGCCTTCACCATATTCGGAGATGCTAGAAGTTAGTCATTCTTTTCTTTTGTCAATTTATCCAGAGATGGTAGGAGCAACCAACTAGCATTGTTATTTTCCTTATTTTGCTACAAATAGTCAAAACTTTATATAAAGACTCACTGAATCTGTTGCCTCTCTCAGTTGGAAAATCAGGATAATCAAAGCATTTGTCTCCTTAAGTTAGTGAAAAAAAATTACACACACACACACACACACACACACACACACACCACACAGATTTATTAATTAGAATGGCTTACAGGTTGTGGTCCAGCTCGTCCATCAATGGCTGTTTACCAACAAATGGTTCAAGAATCCAGTAGTTATTTAGTCCACAGGGCTGGATATCTCAGCTGTTCCTCAGTATATGCTAGAATCCCAACAAAGTAGGCTCCAATGCTAGTGAAGGAATGGACTTGCCAGGCAGAGCGAGGGCGAGTAGGCAAAGAGAGCAAACTTCCTTCTTCCATGTCTTTATATAGGCGACCCGAAGAAGATGTGGCCCAGATTAAAGGTGGATCTTCACACCTCAAAAGATCTGCATTAAAAGTGGGTCTTCCCGCTTCAAATGATTTAATTAAGAAAAACAAAACAAAACAAAACAAAAAACCCTCACATGTGTACCCAGCCACTTGGGGTTTAGTTAATTCCAGATGTAGTCAAGTTGAGATCCAAGAACAGCCATTACAAAAACCAAACAAGCAGAGAAGCATATTTAGCAAACCATACAAGGGTGCTGGAGAATGACTGTGGTTAAGAACAGTAGCTCTCTTGCAGATAGATGACCTGGGCTTGAGTCACAGAACCCACATGACCACTCACAATCACCGCTCACAATCATCTGTGATTTCACTTCCAGGGGATTCAGTGCCCTCTGCTGACCATCCTGGGCAATAAGCACTTGTGTGGTACACATACATACATATGGGAAAAGCACTCAAAATAAAGTGAATAAATCAAAATTAGATTTTTAAAATTAAAAAAGTGGCTTTAAGCCAGGCGGTGGTGGCGCACGCCTTTAATCCCAGCACTCGGGAGGCAGAGCCAGGCGGATCTCTGTGAGTTCGAGGCCAGCCTGGGCTACCAAGTGAGTCCCAGGAAAGGCGCAAAGCTACCCAGAGAAACCCTGTCTCGGGAAAAAAAAAAAAAAAAAAAAAAAGTGGCTTTAAAAGGGTAGATTCTACAAGGGTAGATTAATAAACTCAAGAGTTCAGCAGCTCTCTGTTGATACTACAACAGAAATAGTTGAAAAGGCCCTCCCTACTCTCAGTCCCTCAGTTGTCCTTACCTTAGGGATTTAATTAGTCTGTGGGCATGCATTCATTTGTTTGAGGTCTCCAGATACTTAAGTGTGCAACCAGAATTGAGGACTACTGAGCTAGTCCTGAGGTCGAAACCATGCCTGATTCATCTGGCACTGTAGTCTCAGCACTTATCATCAGAGTAGCTCAAAAGTGGTTAAGTGCTCAATAAATACGTGTTGAATGTTTCCTTAGTCCCTCAGTTTTCAGATACACAAGACTTCAGAGGCCATTTGCCTAGGGCTCTTGGGTTAACTGGCAAGTAGAGCAGTGAAGCCCAGATTTCTTGTCCTTCAGCTGTATTTTTTGGCAACTTTCCTTTGTACATATTTGCCTTCTCAGTTCTTATGTTCAGTGTTAGGACTTCTACCAAGTTCCTACTCCACACTGAAGAGGGAGGAATGAGCCTTGGATGCTTAGAAAGCTAACTGGCTGGACTGTGTTGTAGCATCAGTCAGTATTGTGTGTCAGCCCACCTCTTAAGTCAAGTGGGAGTGGGACAGAGGAGAAGGAGGTGAAGAAACATGGTACTGAGAGTCACCGTGTTCTCTGCTGGGTATCAGGCTTTGAGCCTCTGACTTAGGTTACTCTTTCTTACGCTCTTTAAAAGATTTGTTTTTATTTTTAATTATGTACATGTACGTGTGTGCTGGTGCCTGTGGAAGCCACAGGTGTCAGATCCTTCTGGAACTGGAGTTATAGGTGGTTGTGAGCCGTCCAGGATGGGTGCTGGAAATTGAACTTAGTCCTTGAGTCCTCTGCAAGAAGAGAATACACTTAACTGCTGAGTCATCTCTCTAGCCCCTCCCCCCATTCTCTTTTCTTCCCTCCTTCCCCCATCTTTAATGGAGCTCTCCACCCCATTTCAGCAGCAATGCAATCAGATTTTTAGAAGACTGACATTTGGGTTGTTTGTTTATTTATTTACTTAGTATGTTTGGTTTTTCGAGATAGAGTTTTTCTGTGTAACCCTAGCTGTCCTGGAACTCACTTTGTAGACCAGGCTGGCCTCACAGAGATCCACTTGTCTCTGTCTCCCAAGTGCTGGGACTAAAAGTGTGGATTGTTTATTTTAATTAGGATTCTCATGGCTTTCTATTAAGGTGATTGCAGGTCCATCTTCCCATATCACAGTTGCTTTATCCAGTCTTGACTTGTGTATGCTCCCCAGAAAACTCCAAAAATGGTGGGGATCAAGTAGGAAAAGCTATAATGAATTATAAAGGATTATAAGTATGGTAATATTATAATATATGGTAAGGAAATTGCCATCTGATTCAGTTTGTGTGTGTGTGTGTGTGTGTGTGTGTGTGTCTGTCTGTCTGTCTGTCTGTCTGTCTGTCTTCTCTGAGATTGGAGGATTGGATTCTAGCAGTGATATATTCTGTTTGGACCAGTCTAATAACAACAAGAAAAGATTTAAGAAGAAAAAAATTGAAGGCATAAGAGGGAGGGTACAAGGCAGAAAAGATTAACAGGACCAGAATTTAGAGAGATGGAAACCCCGCAAGATAAGGGAGACCTTTGGCACCATTTGTCCCTTTGAAGCAGTTGCCGTTGGCAAACTTTGTTACCTGAGGTCAGAGCTCTAGTCTGTTCTGTGGGACTGGGAAGATGATGGCATTCTTGTGTGCCAAGGAGGAAGAATGATAATAAAAGCCCCACTTCCCCTGAAGACTCTACTTAGAGGTAAAGTAAACCAGAAATAGATTGTCCCAGAAACCAAGAGGAGAGAGGCACCAGGAGCAGGCATCAAATCACTGGGTTATTCGTGCATTATGGAGAGTAAATGTGCTGCACCTTTGCGCGTTCACTGTGGCAGTCTCAGCACAGAGGTAAGAGCATGTGGTGTTTGTCCCTGCTGGGCACCTGTGAACAAGTGATTCTGCCACTTCTCCTCAGGTGTATGTTCATGAGTGGGAGTGTTTCTACTTAATCCTATACCAGCTTCTTGTCAGAATGGGATGAGAAATGAGACCGAGAGTCACAGTCATTTAGAGCTTAAAGCCAGAAAAGCCCCTGGAGGTCAGTACCATGACCTTGTCTTGTTTATTTATTTGGGCTGTGTGCAGGTGTGCACTTTCCATGGCATGCACGTGGAGGTCAGAAGACAACTTTCAGGAGTCAGTCGCCACCTTCTACCTTGTTGAAACAGTGTCTCATTGTTTCTGATGCCCTACACATTCCAGACTGGCTGGCCTGCAAGCTTCTGAGCACTACCACATCTGGCTTTTAATGTGGGTTCCAAGGATCAAACTGAGGCAATCAGCCTTGTAGCTAGTGCTTACACCCACTGAGTCATCTTCCTGGACCTGACCTTGTAAATTTTTTACGTATGTGTGTGCACCTGTCGAGGTATGGATGTGGTGGTCAGAGGGCAGATTTATGGAGTTAGTTCTCAGCATCCACCTTTACATGGTTCCGGCTGTCAAACTCAGATCATCAGACTTGCATGGCAAACACTTTTACCCACTTCACTAGCCTGCTTTGTGCATTTTATGTTTGAGACGGTGTACCTAGTAATTGTTTTCCAATATGTAAACATACGAGTATCTTATTGTACACAGTAAAAGTGACATTAAATATTTTATGTAAAACTTCAGGAATGTTGGCTACATGTAGTTTGCAGTTAGACTTCTGACGACTGTCAGTTTTGAGCATGTGTAGACTTCTTGCCATTCATCATAACAGCTGATTACACAGTATTTATATGGCATGAGATATTTGAAGCAACCCAGAGGTGATTTTAAACACATAGGAGGATGTATAAATGCAAGACTATTTTATTTTGTTGTTACTATTATTTTAATGTTATTTATTTTCAAATTTTTATTTTATTTGTGTGTGTGTGTGTGTGTGTGTGTGTGTGTGTGTGTGTGTGTGTGTATGTGTGCTGGTATCAGCAGGGGCCAGAAGAGGGCATTGAATTTCCTGAAGCTGGAGTTACAGGCAGTTCTGAGCTGCCTGACATGGATGCTGGGATTTGAATTAGCATCTCCTGGAAGAGCAACAAGTGCTCTTAACCATTGAGCCCTCTCTCTAGCCCCTACTGTTTTATAAAAGAGATTTGGGGAGGGTAGCCTCTGTTCTGATTCTGCCCGTTGTAGTTTTTTGATGGCCTATATTCTCTTTCTAAGTTGTCTTTTCAATATACTTGGGCAATTTCACTGAGTCTAGCTACTCAATCACTTACCTCAAATTAGATTTTTTTCCAAAGGTCTGTCCTTCACTGAGCTCAGATTTATCCAAGTCTTACTAGGTTAGATTCTCACCAAGCAGGGTGGTACACACCTCTGTGATCCCTGAGGCAGAAAGGTAGTGAGTTTAAGGCCAGCCTGGCTTACATACAGTTTAAGGCTAGCAACAAAAGACCAATCTCAAAAAAAAAAAAAAAAAAAAAAATTAAATCATGCAAAAGAAGACAAGCAATTTCTCTAACTTCGTGTTGAACATGGAAGAATTTGGGCCTGGCACATGAAAAACCCTGTGTACAAAATAGAACCACATCCAGTGTTGGAGCTAGTCTACCCATAGATAAAAATCAAATGTGTCCACTGGCCCGCTTCCTCCTGGCAGCTGAGATTGCCAACTGAGCAGCTCAAGGCTCTGTTGATAAACATTTTCTTTCCTGGGCAGAAGGGATTTGCTGTCCTTGATTTGTGTCACTAAGTGGAACAGAATTGTAAGCAACAGACTGATAGAGTCTCAGACAGGAGCAGCACTACAAAGGACCAGTTGGCCCCTTTGCAAAAGCAGGCAGTGATGTGTCTCTTAGTGTCATCTCTGGGTAATGAAGCAGTGTGACTGTCAGACTCAAAGATGGGTCATCGCTCATCAGACATGTATTTTCACTAGGCTTCTTCCTGGGCCATGTGAGTAGAAGACATGGTCTTACATACATGCAGCTCAGACACATGCCTCAAGCCTGTCTCAAACTAGACTTCACTGCCCCGACATTAATGAACAATTGTCAACAAGGGTACCAGAAACCATCAGCATAGGTTTTAACAAATACAGGACAGCAGAAGATCCACGTAACCTCAGACGCTTTTCCCTCAAACCATACACAAAGTGTAACTCAAAATGAATTGAAACCTAAATACAACATTTAAACATTTAAACCTCTAAAGAGCTGGAGATATACCAAGTGCTAAGAAGACTCTAGATTTAATTGCTGACTCCACAGTGCTAATGAGGGCCCTGTCACTCTGGGTATAAAGCCCTTTTCACATGATTCACACATTTCTTTCCTCTGTTAGGGATTTTGTTCTCATTATTTGGAAAATGCCATTTACAGCACTAACTTTTAACATTGATAACTCTCAGGTTGTGTTGTGTGTGTTTGTTGTGCAGTACTAGGATCAGACCCAAGGCCTTATACACACTGAGCAAGTGTCTGTCCTTTGTTTTCTTTTTGTTGTCTGGTACCAGCGATTAAACCCAGAGCTTTCTTCCACCATTCAAAGTGTATGATGGGTTTCACGGTATGCACCTGTGCAAACATGACCACAGTTGAATCCTAGAGTGCTGTCAACATGCCGAGAGTCACTTGTGCTCACTAACTGCTGCTCCCCATTCTTACACAACCCCACCCTGAAACATCTCATCTGCCTGCCATCTATGAATTCATCCACTCTGCAAATGGAGTCATACAACAGATGGGTTTCTGACTGGCACCTTACACTGGGCACAGCATTTATAAGGCTCATTCATGCTACCTCAGTTTCAGTATTTCATTCCCTTTTATCCCACCCATGGGCATAGCACACTTTGCTGATTCGTGTTTGGATTTTGTAATGTAAAATGACTCTTGTTAAAAGCACTGGCTGCTCTTACAGAGGACCTGGGTTTGATTCCCAGCACTCATCGCATGGTGTCTCAGCAACCATCTATAACTCTAGTTCCAAAAGATCCAACACCTTCTGGGCTCCATTAACACTGCACACATGTTGTACACATACATACATGCAGACAAAACACCTATACACATAAAATAAACAAAATCTTAAAAAACAAAAAATAATTGAACTTGCTATCATCCTCCCAGAAGCTGAATGTATGGAGAGGCATACTTTGTAAGCAAAATAGGAAACAGGCTTGATGAACCACTTGGTTCCCTGTCTCCACATCCAGGGGGACATAGCATTCTGATTTCTTCCCATCCTTGTCTGTCTTCTACCATGGCACTAATTTAAGTCTGGTCAATATTATTCAAATGCTGCTCTGCATGTTGTTAAACATTAACACTCGAGTCCAAGGTAACACTCTCTTCCTGAGTGTTTTCAGGACACGTCTGTATCTGTCTGGATAGCTGTGATCCTTTAGCGTGGCTTGTGGCCTCTCACATGAACTGAGCTCTCAGCCTCTTCAGATTAATTTCCTCATTATTACGAAGCCCCTCTCACATGTTGGTTATAGTCTTCCTGTTACTTAATGTATGATAATCCTGATTTGAGTGCCAGTTCTAAGTGATCAGTAGTCACATGTGGCCAGTGCCTGTCATCCATCCTTGTAGAAAGCCCTCTTGGACAGTGCTGTTTGCCTAGGTATTCGGTATAGTAAGCACTCAGCAGTTATTTATTGAATGACTGAATATAATTGCAGCTGTTGTCTATGACAGGAATCCACCCAACCTCTGCTTTTGTACTTCAGCATCCCCTGCCTGGATTGTGAGGCAGAGTATTGAATTACTAAGCCAGACCTAGGCATCTCTTCCTTCTTCATCTACTTGGCTGTTACTGACTTCTTTAAAATTTTTACAAATTAATCCATTTTGCATAATCCAAAAATAGTGCCCAAGAATTAGAAGATGACAGTCATTTCCCCAAATCGACTCTGTCCTAAGTTAAGCACTGCTCACATGAGCCTTACGCAACTTGGTCAGTGAGCTCTAGCATAGCAATGATTCTTCCACACAGTTGAATCTAGATGCAGTGTGACCAGGGCAGAATTAGACCTGCTCTTTCTGGCACCTGTGTCTGCCCAACTATAAAGTTCATAGCGAGCCCAAGTGTAGCAGTTAACATACTAGATGGCAAAAGTTATCCACTGAATGAACGTATGCTGATAAGCTGAACACTTAATATTTTTAATTATAAAATATTTATTTTATTTTTTTTCTAAAGCTTAACACTTTCTAGGCTTTTTTGGAGGGGAACACTTTCTGTTGTCAAGTATATGGGCAAGTCAGTCCTGCTCATTTTTGCCAAAGATTACCTCCTGTCTCTCTACTGTTACAGTGCCTCTTTTCTCTTCTTGAATAAAAATACTTGACTGTTTTAGAAAACATAAAGAGCCTGATCCCACTGCCAGGGCCCCCTCAAACAGACCAAACTACATAACTGTCTTCCATATGCAAAGGATTCCTAGTCTGGTCCCATTGCAGGTTCCACAGCTGTCGGTCTAAAGTTCTTGAGTTCCTACAAGCTTAGTTCATTTGTCTCTGAAGATTTCCCCATCATAATCTTGACCCTCCTTGCTCATATAATCCCTCTTCCTTCTCTTTTACTGGCCTCCCAGAGTGCGGTCTGGTACATGAGGTGACTTTCTGGAGCCCATTACCTATGGTGGGATGCCTTGCTCAGCCTTGATACAGTGGGGAGGGGCTTGGTCCTGTCCCAACTAAATGTACCAGGCTTTGCTGACTCCCTATGGGAGGCCTTACCCTTTTAGAAAAGGGGATGGGGGTGGTGGGGGTGGGTGGGTAGGGGAATGGGAGGTGGGGAAAAGGCTGGAGGGGATCAGGAGGAGAGATGAGGGGGGAATCTGTGGTTGGTATGTAAAATGAATAAAAATATTTCTTAAATAAGAAAAAAAAGAAAATGTAAAGAACATGGATAAGAAAGAATAGAAGGAAAATTGATCGGCCTCCTGTTGTCAGAGGTAGCTGCTGCTGACTTACTGCTATGTACCCGTTTCCTCTGATTACATGTGTTAAAAAGTGTCATGGACTTATTTTTATACAATGTATCATGTTTAATTGTATGCTTTTATCGTTTAATTTAAAAATTGAGATTTAGTTACATCTAGTGAACATCTACTTTGAATTGAGCTCTGCTGCTCTCTGTCCACATTATCTATCGTTGTTTCTATCAGTTCATCATACTTTTAACATTTAATTACAAAATAACATTTTTTAATTTAAACAATGTGTGTGTGTGAATGCACGCATGCTCACGTGCCATAGTATGCATTTGGAGGTCAGAAGACAACTTGTGGGAGTTTGTTCTCTCCTCTCACCATGTGAGACCCAAGGATTGAACTCAGGTTGCCAGGCTTGGTGGCAAGTATCTTTATCTACTGAGCCATCTAATTTACCCAATTTCCCCCCTTTTATTAAAAATAGATTATTTTCTCATACAATATATCCTGATTACATTTTCCCCTCCCTCTACTCCTCCAAGTCCCTCACTATCTCTCCTTCCATCTAGATCCACTCCCTTTCTATCTCTGTTAGAAAAGAACAGGCTTCTAAGAGATAGTAACAAAACATAACAAAATAAAATATAATAAGATAAAAGAAAAAAACATCGTATTGAAGTTGAACAAGGTAAACCAATGGAAGGAAAAGAGCCCCAAGAGAAGACACAAGAATCAGAGACCCACTTGTTCACACACTCAAGAGTCCCATAAAAATACTCAACTGAAAGCTGTAATACTTACGCAGAGGACCTGGTGCAGACCATGTGGCCCTGTGCTTGCTGCATCAGTCTCTGTGAGTTCATGTGAGTTGATTTAGAGGACCTGTTCTCCTGGTGTCCTGCATTCCTTCTGGCTTTTACACACTTTCCACCTCCTCTTCTGCAGGGTTCCCTGGGCTTTGAGGGGAGGGATTTGATGAAGATATCCCATTTAGAGCTGTGTGTTTCAAGGTATTTCACTCTCTGCATAATGTCTGGCGTGGGTCTCTGTATTTGTTTCCACTTGCTACAGGAGGAAGTTTCTCTGATGATGGCTGAGCAAGGCTGTGATCTGTGAGTATAGCAGAATATCATTAGGAGTCATTTTATGTCTTTTTGTTTGTTTGTTTGTTTAAAGTAGATTGTTAGTATTTGCTTTTACCCTATCTAGTCTCTGGTTTGTGGTTACCCAAGAAATGTCAGGTAGGGGTTCCATCTTGTAGAGTGGGCCAAACATTAGTTGCTTACTCCCACAGTTTTGTGCCACCATTGTCCTAGCATATTTTACAGGCAGGACAGCATTGTACATCAAAGGTTTTGTGGGTGGGTTGGTGTTTACATTTCTCTTTTGGTAGCCTGAAGAATACCTGTACCAAAGACACTAGAACGTTCTATGTAGGCACCAGCTTGACCTCTCCATGTTAAATGAATTCTGTGGGTGTTGTCTTTGGCAATGGGGCCCTGCTGTCAGTTTGTGGAAAACAACCAATTGTCTTGGCAACAGCCTGGGTTGTTTGAAGATTTCCATGGGACCCCTATGGTCATCAACTCAATTGGATGTGACTCAGTCCTGGTACTGAAGCTTAGTTTGATGACAAGAGGCAGCCAGTTGGGACTCCATCTCCTTAATTATTTAGAGATTTCATAGGATTACCTTCATGTATTTTAGAAAGTTTCCACTGTCCTAGGTTTCCATACCACCCCTCAAATGCCTCTTAATTCTAGCTGCCTATCTCCACATCCCCTCCACCAACTGCATCTCCCTTCTCCCTCCCCACCCGATCTTTCCATTCCTGTACATATAAGTGAATGCAAACCATATTTATCTTTCTGGATTTGAGTTACTTCACTCAGGATGGTATTTTCTAGTTCCAGCCATTTGCCTGCAAATTTCATGGTGTGACTTTTTTTTTTAACAGCTGAATAATACTGTATTGTATAAACATACACATTTTCTTTATCCATTCTTCTTTTGAGGGACATTTAGGTTGTTTCCAAGTGTCCTTGTGATAGGATGAAGTGTCCTTTGGGTATATGCCCACAAGTGGTGTAGCTGGATCCTGTGGTAGATTGATTCCAGTCCTTCTGAGGAACTGCCACGCTGATTTCCATAGTGATTGTACAAGTTTGCCGTCTCACCAGCAATGAATGAGTTTTCCTCTTATTCCACATCTTCAGCATGAGCTGTCACTTGTATTATTGATCTTAGCCATTCTGACAGGGTTAAAATAGAATCTCAAAATAGTTTTGATTTGCATTTCCCTGATGACTAAGATGTTGAACATTTTTAAGTGTTTCTTAGCCATTTGAGTTTCTTGTACTGAGAATTCTCTGTTTAGATATGTACTCCATTTTTTAATTGGATTATTTTGTTTTTTGATATCTAGTTTCTTGAGTTCTTCATATATTTTAGATATTAGCCCTCTATTGGATGTGTAGTTGGTAAAAATCTTTTCCTATCTTGTAGGGTGCCACTTTGTCCTAAGAATGGTGTCCTTTGCCTTAAAGAAGCTTTTCAGTTTCATGAGGTCCCATTTATTAATTGTTGATCTGAGTGCTTGTGATAACAGTGTTCTGTTCAGAAAGTCTCTTATGCCATGAGTTCAAGGCTAGTCCCCATTTTGTCTTCTATCAGGTTCAGTGTATCTGGTTTTATGTTGAGGTCTTTGATCTGTTTTGAGTTGAGTTTTGTGCAGGGTGATAAGGATGGATCTATTTAATCAGTCCAAATTAAAAAAAATATTTCTTAGACAATGTCTCACCTCTCACAAGGTCTTACTCCTGGCCGATCTGGAACTGACTATATAGGCTGGCCTTGAACTTACAGAAATCTGCCTGTCTCTGCCTCCTGAGTGCTGGGATTAAAGGTGTGTGCCAACACTGCCCAACATAAATGTATTAGTTTTAGAGACAAGTTTTGCTGCATAGCCTAGGCTAGCATTAGGCTTGGATACTTGTCCAAGCCCTTTGCCCATTTATGATTTTTGGTCTTGTTATTGTTAAGATGCAGAATTTTCTGATGTATCCTGGGATGGTAAATACTCATCAGATAGGTAATCTACAAATATTTTCTCCTGTTCTGTAAATTGTTTTTTTTTTTCAGTTTATTTCTATTGTATGCAGTATTATTTTTTATTTGTTTATTTTTATTTGTGTGGGTGGGTACAATATGTACTTACAGAGGCCAGAGGTTGACATCATGTGACTTCTCCATCACTCTTATTTTTTTTATATGTGTTCTCTCACTGAACCTGAAGCTCATCAATTAACCTAGACTGGCTGGCTAGCAAGGTTCAGGGATCCTCCTGTTTCCACTTCTGAGTGCTGGGGTTCTAGGAACATGGCTACCATACTTAGCTTTTTGTGTAGTTGTTAGGCATCTGAACTCAGCCTCGTAGCTGCGCAGCAAGCACATTGCCCACAGCTTGCCAGAACCTGTGTGCAGAAGTTTCAAGGTTTTACATATTCTCATTTGCCTATTTTTACATTTGATTTTGTAGCTAAGAAATTATGAAAATACAGTGTCCCGAAACCTTATGCTTTCTTTGGAGTGTTTTATAGTTTTAAGTCTTTATTTGATTATTTTGAGTTTACTTTTATATATGGGTTTGAGGTTCAACTTTATACTTTTTGTGTGCGGTGATCCAGTTTTCCCAGCACTGTGTGTTGAAGACTGAACTTCTCTGTGTATCCTTAGAAGCTTGATGAAGTCCATTTGACCATATATACAAGGGTTTGCTCCAGGACTTTCTTTACTGCTTAATGTCTTAGATGTGTCTTTATGCCAGTACCATACTATCTTGGTGATTGGGTTGTGTGTAAGATAAGAAATGTGAGACCTTCAACTTTGTTTTTTTTTTTTTTTTTTCAAGGCTATTATGAATGTTCAGAGTCCCTTGAGAATTTGTATGGATTTTAGGATTCTTTGTTTATTTTGTATTTCAGGTATGGTCTTCTTATTGTAAAGCTCAGACTTAATATATAGCCCAGGCTGGTCTTGAACATGTTATTCCCTGTCTCATTTTCCTAAATTCTTGGATTATAGGTGTGTGCCACCATGCACAATACAGAAAATTTTCTGTGTCTGATTTTTGTAAATGCCATCAGGATTTTGTTTTTTCTTAAAATAGTGTCTTCCACTGATGCTCAGGCTGGTGACAAACTCACGTTCTCATGTGATCCTCTTGCCTCAGCTTCCCATGTTGCTGGGACTATAGGTGAATGCTACCTGTCAACCTGGGATTTTGACAGGGAGTACATAAAACTATCAGTAATCTCAATGTATTTTAAGTGTAGGAGACACGACAGGGGAGAGTGGAAAGCTGAGACTAAAGAAATGTAAAGGCTGCAATGAATCACAAGAGGAAAGACTGTAGATCCTGGTCACCAGGAGAGGGCCAAGAGCTGCCAAGTCTTTACGGACAAGGGTCTCAGACCTGGGTCAAAGCTGTACTCTGGCCAGGAAGTATTAAGAGCGAAGGATTCCAGACTTCCTAGGCCTACATAAGAGCTTAACACTGTCAAGGGCTGAGGATCCCTCCCTCAGGCTTTCCTGGAATTCGAGCCAGCCACAAACTGAAGAGGCCCCATTCCCTAGGCCCAGAGGCTTGCACAGCTGCATCGTGTTGCTCCCACCTGCTTGCTGCCACGCCTCACTATCGCTGAGTGTTGAGGGAAAGAAAGTGCCGAAGACCAACACTTGAAGAGCTCCATGCCTGACACGGTGTCATCTAGTGGAGCGGAAGGACGGACGGCCAGCTTGTTTGACAGTGTCACTGTTTCTCCACTTAGTTTTGTCGATGTTTGTGTCCTGCAGCTGAGAGATCTGGTGTGAGGTGTGTATTGTGTGGGATCCCCTGGTGAACTGAGCCTCCTGCCACCATGTAGTTCCCTCCATCGTGTCCTGTCATAGTTTGCGGTTTGTCCCGGCCGTCCTTTCTATCATTTTCAGCCTGGTAGGAATTCAGGTCTAGAACTGCTCTAGCTGGATCCTATTTTATCCACCGAGCATGTCTTTTAATTGGAGAATTGAATCCTCTTATATTTAAAGTAGTTGCTATTACTTGGTGATTTTTGTCTGTCTCCTCTTTCTTCTCTTGCTGCCTCCTTGATCTTTCTTAGTGATGCGTTTAAATTTCTTTCTCATTTCTTTTTGTATACATTGTGTAGTTTTTGGTATGGCTACCATTGAAATTACATAAAACATCTTGAAGTTACAACAATTTACTTTAAACTGATAAGTTTCTGATAAATTAACCTTTATGGCCTACTTTATTTCTCTCATATTATATTACTCATGATACAAATTACCGCTTTTTATTGCATATAGATTTGTAGCTACTTTTTGTTCATCTTTGGAATTTGACGTCAAATTTTAAATGACGTGTGCACCCGCATGGCAGTGCCACAGAGTCCTGTCTCTGTACTTGTGTGCGTGCCTTTACCTGGGAGTTTTGTGTTTGTGAGCTTTGCGTTGCTGCTTACTGGTGTTCAACTTGAAGGACTTCCTTTAGCGTTTCTGCGAGCAGCTCTGATGCCATCTTTGTTTATCTGGGACAGTCCTAATTTCTCCACTTCCGAAAGACGTGTAGTGTTTACATTACATCTTTTCCTGTTATCACGTGGGCTGTGTCCTCTTACCTCCCAGCTCCAGTGTTCCTCCTGGGCAATCGCTGACAGCTGCTGAGTGCTCTCTCATGCTGCTTTCTGGAGTTCTTTGTGACCCTTGACACTGGTCATTGTGTGTTTTAACGTAGGTCTCCTGGACTGAGTCCCAGATGGAGTTTGTTGAGCTTCATGGATTTGTCTGTTTATCTCCTGAGAATTGTTAGTTTTATTTATTCCGTTGGGTTTTCTGCCCTTCCCTTGTTTCATGTACTCCTGAGATTCCCATAATACATCTGTTGTTCCATTTGATAACCCCCTGTAAGTCCATCAAGGCTCTCTTTACTTTCTTCATTTGCTTATTTCCTCTCCTTAGAGACAAGGTCTCACTTTGTAGCGCAGGCTGGCTTTGACCCTGTGATCCTCCTGCCTTAGCCTCCCCAGTGCTGGACCAATAGGCATATGTCACCATGCTCAACTCTTTTTCTCTATTGACTCAGTATTTTATTTTATCTTTTTATTTTTTGAGACAAGGTTTCTCCATATAGCCTTGACTGTCCTAGAACTCACCATATAGACCAGGCTGGCCTCTGCCTCCCCTAATCCCTAAGTGTGGGATTAAAGGCATGTGCCTTGACAATGGCAAGAATGCTCAGGTCTTTGGTCCATTTGGAATTGACTTTTCTTCTTCTTTTTTTGGTTCAAGGTAAGATTAGAAAAAGAGACAGTCTTGTTCAGTTTGTATTTTTGGCATCTTTGTCAAAAGTCATGTGGAAATATATCTGGGTCCTCTGTTTTATTCCATAGATTGTGTGTGTGTGTGTGTGTGTGTGTGTGTGTGTGTGTGTGTGTGCGTGCGTGCGTGCATGCATGCATGCATGCGTGCGTTTTCATTGCTATGGCTCTGTAGTATATCTTGGAGTCAGAATTGCTCTGGCTATCTGATGTCTTGTGTGTTTCCATATGAATTTTAAGCTTCAAATTTCATTATCTCTTAACTGGGCTAGCTTATAACTGGTCTCTTTATGTCCATTTTCCATTAAAAAAATGAGAACCAGATTGCATTAACCCCTTGCAAAAAGAAAAAAGAGAAAAGAGAAAAAAGAAAAACTACTTTGATTCCCTATTTCATGATGTCCTCTTTCCTCTGTTTGGCTCCTGCTTACCTTGTCTGTCCCACCTGTCCCATGTGAGAGGGATGAATGCTAAGTTAGTTTCCCTTTATCTGAGGCCTTTCACAAGTGATTCCTCTGTATTTTAGGATCTTCCCCTGATACTTGGTTAACTGGACCCTTGTCACTCAAATCTTGGTGCATATGCCATTGTCTTTTTTTTTTTTTTTTAATCACCTATTCTCTGTTTCTTGCTTGCTCCCTGCCCCTCCACACACACATACTTGAAGCATTCCCTGGCTTATTATCCATTTATCATCTGGCCTCTAACATTAGAATTAAATCACTAAATGGTTAACATTAGAATTAAGTCACTAGATGGTGGTGCATATGTAACTGTAGGGATTGAGGCAGATGGATTTTGAGTTTGAGGCCTGGGCTACCTAGGGAGACCCTGGCCCCCTAAAAGGATATAACTACTGTAATTCACTGCTCTGTCTATTGACCATCTTGTTGTTTAGCACCAAGAGCCCTTCAAGTATTGTGTATGTGTGTACTCATGTATGTGCCTGGAGTCTAGAGGCCTATGCTAGATGCCTTCCTCATTAGGATTTCCATCAAGCCTTATTTTTTGAGGCAATCTATCACAGAACCTGGAGCTTATTAGTTCATCTAGACTAGTGGCCAGCAAGCCTCAGGGATTGCAGGCATGCACCCCCATGCCTATCCCAGCATGCCTAGCTTTGTATGTTGATGCTGAGGATCCAAATTCAGGTCCTTATGACTTGTGCCATAAGCACTTTTTAGACTGAGCCTTGGCTTCAGTACCTCCTTCAAGCACTTAAGTGAATACAAACAAAAATCTCTGAGAGAGTGGCTATTTGATGGAAGAAGAGTCTGTTGTGGATGGGAATGCGCCACTTCCACACTTGGAGCAGTAGTGAATTTTAAGATGTAACTATGTTTGCTTTTAGTAGAACATTTCCTTTTGGTAGCTTAATTTAGATTTCCTCAAAATAGAGATATGGAATGGCTTTACTTTACATTTTTTTTTAAAGTTAAATATCACTGGAAGTCCAGTTGAACTGTATAATATGGAGGAGGATTTAGTTTACAATGTAGCAGTCATACAGTCCCTATCAGTTTAAGAAGGGTTTGATTTTTAAAAATTTTTGGAAAAAAATTAATTCATTTAGAATTCTAGGATATTGAGTGATTTTAAGACATTATTAACCAAAGATTTCCAGTATATGCCTAACTGTTCTACTCTCTCAAAGCTCAGATGGGACTTAAACACAAGGGTCACAGTTAGTGACCCCCTCACTTTTAAAATGGGAAAATTTGGGGATGGTGGCCCAAAACTGCAAAGGGTTTCTTCTTAAGCTGTATTCATATAGCATATGTGCCTTTTTTTTTTTTTAAAGGTTGTGTGTTAGTTAGGGTTACTACTGCTGTGATGAAACCCATGATCAAGGCAATTTATAAAAGAAAGCATTTAATTGAGGCCTTGCTTGCAGTTTCAGACGATTAGTTCATTACCATTATGACAGGAAGCATGGCTCTGAGAGCTCATATCTGATCTGTAAGTTGTAGGCACAGAGAGAGCAAGACTGGGCCTGGCATAGACTTTCAGAAGTTCAACTCCAGTGACACACTTCCTCCAACAAGGCCACAGCTCTTAATCCTTCCCGAATAGTTCCACCAACTTCAGACCAAGCATTCAAACAGATGAGCCATAGGTTGTATGTATAGTTCTTGGGATAAGCTGTAATATCTGGTGGGTTCTGGAGCTGCCTCCTCCAGGTCTCCCCAGACAGCCCTCTCAGACCTGTATATTGTGTTTAGAGGCCTAGGGCCTGTACTAGACCAAGTTGCTTAACATAAGACAATATGTGAGGGGTTTTTGCTTTGTTTTATTATTTACTTTCATAGTAATTTTTGAGTTTTAGCTGATTTGGTCAGGAAGGGAGTTGGCAAGCTTTTGGCACATATGCACTAACATGACCTCCATTGATTGTGGTTACTGTGTGCCGTGCACACATCATCTTCATAGCATCCTCACAAATGTGTGCTCTTTCTCACTGCAGCCTTTAAGAATAAGCCTTGAGGTTTCTCAGTAGATAACAATCCACCAGGATTCAGAACTCCTCCTTATTGTAGCCACTGTGGAGGAAGCTAAAGCACTTTGACTGGGGGACCAAGAGAACTGAAAGTGGAGGTGCATGACATATGGAGCCAAGTGAAGGAGGAGAGTGTGATGGTATTGTTTTCCCCAAAATATTGTGCACCCTAATAAACTTATTTGGGGTCAGAGAACAGAACAGCCACTAGATATAGAGGCCAGAAAATGGTGGCACACACGCCTTTAATCATAGCATTCCTACAGCAGAGATCCATCCGGATCTCTGTGAGTTTAAAGCCACACTGGAGACAGCCAGGCATGGTGACTCACGCCTTTAATCCCAGGGAGTGATGGCAGAAAGCAGAAAGGTACATAAGGTGTGAAGACCAGAAACTAGAAGCTTTTAGCTGGTAAGCTTTTAGGTTTTTGAGCAGCACAGTTCAGCTGAGAGGCATCCAGTCTGAAGAAACAGGATCAGCTGAGGAACTGATGAGGTGAGGTAGCTGTGGCTTGTTCTGCTTCTCTGATCTTCCAGAGTTCACCCCAATACCTGGCTCCAGGTTTGATTTTTATTAATAAGACCTATTAAGATTCATGCTACAGGAGAGCATCGTGTGAAACATCCAGGTTGGCAGGTGTGAGAGGCAGACTGGAGTCCAGGACAGTGAGGCTCTGGAGGCTGACTGCTCAGCTGCAGAACTGGAGCTACAGGGAAAAGGTGCTGCAGAGTGGTGCAAGTGGAGGGGGAGGGAGGGAGGAACAGGGACTTAATTAGAGCTAAATGAGACTAGAAAGAAGCAGGCATCTGAGGACACTCCCAAGTGCTCCCTGCTCATTGGAAACACCCCTGGGTGGACCATGGGATAGGAGTCGTATTTTTAGGCATGACTCTGATTTCCATTTGTGTCTCCTGTTTCGTCTCTCCACGGAGAGTAGTGAATGTTCATATCCGTAAATGTCAGGACTGCTTTCTTGTTTTACTTGATTGGCACATCAGACTCTGTTCATATGCTCATTTCTTATTTTGTTTCACGTACATCATGGCTGTGTGCCCACAACCTAAAAATGTGAAAGGGAAAACAGTTGCCAAGTGAAACTGGTAGGACAGCAGGATTTGAAAGGCTCCTCTTAGTCTCTTGTGGTGAGATTGAGCACCACAGATCAGAAGTTTGCTTTCTTGGAACATTGATCATTTCACAGAAGAAAACACGTTGCTTCCAAAACTCAGGTGTTCATGTTACCCTAATGTCACTTGTTTAAAATATTCTCATTTAGCTTTTGAAAAATTTCAAGGACATGGAAACATTTGGGTTAATGTTTGTGTTGTACATAGCACCCCAAATTTCTTTCTTCCGTGAAGCCCCAGGCAGCCTTGTCCTGTAGTTGGGGGAGAGTGCTCTGCTGCAGCTGCAGGGACTGACTGCAGAGACCACTGTAGGACTGTGACACGGGGAAAAAGGAGAACGGGGTTAACCAGGGCAGCTGTGCTGCTCCGGGAGAACCAGCACTGACAGGATCTGCCAGAGGCTCCATGTCTTCCAAGGATGTGTTTGGGTGGTGAATGGCAACTCACAGCAGGCCTCTAGGCTCCTCCACCTTCTGCAAGAGCCTTTCTATTTTATATAAGGTATTTGTTTTGTTTAGGGTTGCATGAAAGTACTAATTTGAAAAAATAAGTAGCTGAAAAATGAATATGTAGTTATTCCTTCCTAGTACGTAGGGAAACTAAGTCCCAAAGCAAGAGTATGTGTTTTCTGCATCTCAGGTCTTTGATAGAAGCCTTGGAGTGACCATTTGTGTTATTTAACATTTTATGGCCACAGAAGTACTCTTTGACCCTATTCCAGAGAAAACTGGAGCTGTTAGAAGTCTTGGCTGTTCACTTCAGTTACTCTTCCATACACTTCCTTGCATTTCAGTGTTGACAGAACCATGTGGTCAAGGATCTGCCTGGTCTGAGAGGCAGATTCCCTTCCCATTGGTCCCAACATCTTGTAAGCTCAGGTTTCTACCTATTTCTTCCTGAGTGTATCTGAGCAGTTTAATCCTTTAGAGGTCTCTTGCCTTGCCATAAATCTGGTAATCATAACGTTCAGTTCAGCTGTATAAGATAGCATAAACAGATTGTAGTGCCCCAGCCCTGCGATGTTGTTTACTTTCGGCATCGCTGTGACCAGATACACACCTGCCAAGAGATAACTTAAAGGAGTACGAATGTATTTTGCCTCATGGTTTGAGGGTATACAGTCCATCATGGCAGAGAAGCCATGGTAGCAGGCAGCTCCATGATAGTAGGACATGTGACTGGGGCTCCGTCTTAGTAGAGCACGAACCAGTGTGGAATAGGAAGCAGAGCCAGGCCGTAAACCTCAGGTCCACCCTCAGCAGTCCACTCTCCAATGAAGCCCCACCTCCACAGGCTCTGCATCTCCCCAGAGCAGTGCTACCATCTGGGGATCAAGCATTCAAACCCGAGCCTATGAGGACAGTTCACACCCAGACCATAACACACCTTTCTTAGAGCCATGACTGCCCACCATCTAGTGAATAAATCCTCTTCTGCAGGCAGCTTGAACTAGATGGCTCATTGCTTTTAACACACCAGTAGAGCATGTTAGAGTTAGTCAAACCAGTGTCCGAGCCTTTGCTCTTCCACTTACAGCTGTGTGATGTTGAAAACATTATACCTAACTACATTGGACTTTGTTTTGTTCTTTTTTTTCCCCCCCAAGACAGGGTTTCTCTGTGTAGCTTTGTGCCTTTCCTGGAACTCACTTTGTAGACCAGGCTGGCCTCGAACTCACAGAGATCCGCCTGCTTCTGCCTCCCAAGTGCTGGGATTAAAGGCATGCGCCACCACCGCCCTGCAGATTTCATTTTTTTTTTGTTTTTTGTTATTGTTAATTGGAGGGTCCTGGACAGTGATGTGTAAAATGCACTTGCTAATAGGATTTGGTTTCATAACATTTATTCGTGCCAACTTTTGCCAGGACCTCAGGGCAGAGTTCAGAAAGGTATAACCAGCCACCCACCAGTGAGTTACTGGTGAAAAACATCTATAGGGCCTAGAAGTCCTCCATCCCCCATCTCCTTCCACGTGGATAGACTTATTAGTTATTATTTCCTAAATAAAACAATTTTTATGTAGGCTTTATATTATTGTTACATATATTAGATATTATATGCTATCTAATTATGAGTTAAAGCATATGGAATGTATATAGATATATGCAAATACTATAGCATTTTACATTAATGACTTGAGCATGTGTGGATTTATCTATTCAGAGACCCAATATCCCACAGATACTAAGAGACAAATAAATGTATCTCCCTTGACCAAGGCAGGGTTTTTCTGGAACTTACTCTGTAAACCTTGCTGACATTGAACTTGGAGATTTGACTGCCTCTGCCCTGAGTGCTGGGATTAAAGGTGTGCATCACCATCCCCGGCTTGAAGGTGGCCCCTCTATAAAGAGTCCCTTGTAATTAGAGCTGTACAATGAGGGAGTATCTTGTGAGATAGTAAAGATTGTGCAGAACATTTATTTAATGTTGTATGCTCTATAAAGACTTAGACACATGCCTTGTTCGTGTGTTTGATAAACAAACTGTATCCATGTTACTACAGCTTTACCTGTGGGGTGTCTAGCTTGCCAACATTAGTGTTAACAAATAGGGGTTCTGGAATTTAAAGCCAGGCTGTTTTTCGCCTTGGAGTGTCCTATGTCTGCTACAGTGTGATTCTGTCAAAAAGCTGTTGTCACCAGAAGGTCACATTCAGAGGCTTGTGAGGAATACTGGGGAAGGTGTTCCAGATCAGCCTGGTTGGTGGTGGTGTGAGTCAAGGAGGGGACCCAGACCCTAGATCTCCCTTACTCATCTGTCTGTTCTATGGGCCTGGCCATTGTATTTCCCTGAATTGAGTTCTGGGCTCTTCTATCTCTGTGAGACAGAGATAGCCACACGAAGAGCTTCACCTCAACCCAGAGCACCTTTGTGACTGTGAATACTGCATCACTTTTCTCCCAGACCAGAGATAGGTACAGGCCAAAGGAGGTTCTTTCAGCAACCCCCTTATGAATATCTCTTTTTGTCAGTGCTAGGAGTATGGAGCTTAACTCCATGTGCATACTCTGCTGTGGTGGGGCCCTCACCTCCAGATATGTGGGAGAAGCATGTCAGATGCTGTAATGCCACACAGTCCATGGCAGAGAAGAGAGCCACTAATCATTCTTGATAGTTCAGAAGAAGCAGGTACCCTGGCAGCCACAGGGCAGCAGATTGCATACCTGCCTGGCTGGGACCAACCAAGAAAGGAGGAACCACAAATATCTGACTGAGTTTGGTGGTTTTTTTGTTTTTGTTTTTGTTTTTTTGAGGCAGGGTTTCTTTGTGTAGCCTTAATGATCCTGGACTAGCTTTATAGACCAGGCTGGCCTCAAACTCACAGAGATTCCGCCTGCCTCTACCTCCTGAGTGCTGGGATTAAAGGTGTGCGCTATCACTGCCCAGCTGGTGTTTGTGAAGTTTTAACTGAAGAAACAATACTTCATAATCCAGGGGTTTTGCTTAATCTTATGGGCACAGGGTTAGAATAAGGTGACATCAATATCATATTGGCAAAGTACTCTGGCAAATTTTTAGGGTAGAATGGGATAAGAAAGTCCAGTTACTCATGCAAGAGTTACAGAAATGCTGAAGCCAGAGCTCAGGCCGTCAGTATGTGTGCAAAGGGTCAGCCTCCAGAACCTTCCTGAATTTATTTGTGAAAAAGTTGAATGACTCACTGGTTTTTATTTGAGACATTTTTCCCTCCCTTATTTTATAAAAATTTGCAATCCAAATGCTGAAGGTTTTCTGTCGTGGCAGGTTTCGGGAGGCAGCCTCAGTACACTTGCCAAATCTCGCCAGCCTGAGCTTTATAAAAGGGTAAACATTTCTCTTTCTTTTTGGCTGACATCTCATTTCCTTTTTCCTCTATTCTGAAAGTATTACAGCAATTTTTGTACTTCAAGGAACTGACATTATGCACCCAGTAAATGAATAATCACATAAAGGAAACCACTAATGATGGTGGCCCTGCAGGGTCATCTTAGCCGTGGCATGGTGGGGAGTGTGAACTGTGACTGTGGTACTGGAGCAGCGTGTGCACTTGTGCTGGTGTGGCAGTCGGGCAGCACACTGGATTTGGAAGAATTGTTCCTTTCCCTGGCTGTCCTTGAAAGGTAGCCTGGCTATCACCTATGTGTGCTCATTTATAACATGGGTCATGTCTGATCTTTGCAGCAGCAACAGCCTTGGGAAGATGAGGTCATTAGGCAGATCACAATAGAGCAGGTTTCATTCTCACTGCAGAAACCCCACCCCACCCCACCCTACACAATTCTTAGAGGTGGGATGAGCTACGTGATTTACCCAGGATCCTAGGTGCACCCTGGGTTTGACTTTTTTCTCTAGACTAATCCAGCTCCCAACCTGAAGTCTAAGCATTCACTGCATTAATCAGACTTGCTAGAATGATCACATGGTTTTCTAGCTGCCTCCCCTGTTAGCTGCCGCTTGTCAGCAGCTGGCGGAGCTGGAGGCTGCAGGCCCCTGTCTGCAGAGAGCCTTTTACTTCAGAATATTGGGGGGTGTGGAAACCTCGCCTCTTTTTTTCTGCACTTTGCACCATCTGACTGACTAAATGGTTGTCCTCGGTACCAAAAAGGCTGCCATACAATCCAAGGAAATTGCCTCTGACTAGGTCATGTTTGCATTTGAAGAATTCAGGTATGTTCTGGGTTCTCTCTCAGTCTGATGCTGGGTTTTTGTTCTCTAGGTTTTTGCTGTGTAATGACTGCTTAGGCTCTGGCTAGTTCTACACATGAAAAGGGGTTCTTTACTGCATTTGGTGGGGTTTATCCAGGTGGTGAGGGTCAGGGGTGTTTACTGCATGGAAGTGCAGCATGGATAATTGGCTTGATCTTGTGTAAATTCGTGAAGGACCCCACCTTGTGCATCCTGTGAGCTGTTCTTGCTGGTGTAGAGTTATGAATACAGAATAGCTACTGTACATCCAGAATGAGTCTTTTGCTATCTTTTGTTTTCTTCCTTTGTCAAACTCATGCAGTCTACTGCTGCTTTACAAAAACGGGAACTGTAGCAGCTAGAGTGAAAAATTCTGCAAATGGATCTGCATGGCTGGGTTGGATTTGGCTCTGGTTTCCTGTTATTAACGCCGCGGCTAGGCTGCTTTCAGGGATATGCCTTGACAACGTTTGTTAACAGGGTGCTTCTTTCCGGGGCTCTTCCGCTGTTGTCATCATTAATGTTCCAGATTAGATCCTTTGTGACTTCTTCCTTCTGCTCCTCCATCTCTTCCCGGGGAAGCTATCTATCCCAGAGTCTGAATGTAGGAAGGGACGTGCAGCAGAGACAGTGTCCACGGATGAGAATAAAGGAGGCAGAAGGAAGGCAGTCAGATCGTTCGGTGCCCATTTCTATGGACAAGTGTGTATGTGTGTGTCTGTGTCTCACTGCTCTCCTTTTTTCCATCGGAATTCCTGTGTCTTAGAACTAGGCATAAATACCACGTTGACTGGCAGAGAGGGTGATTGTGTGGCACCTCAGCTTTACCTTGACAGGCCTTTTTTGTTCCTTCTAAATGTTACTGCAATAGACATTGAATCTGTAAGAGAAGAACCAGCCAACCGAGAGAGTAGATGGAGGATCATTAGATTTCCACAGAGAAAAGTAAGATGCAAAGAGTGTCTCCACCCTTTTCTCTAAACTTGATGCTTTGGGTTCTGGAAGTTATCCTTTGTTTCAGAGCATGTGTCTGCATTATTCTGAATGGAGTGGACTTGTGGTAAGGAAAGTCTTTCTATGTGACAACATGCCCTGATGACATGAGGCCTATACCCTTTCAGGGTGACCACACTCAGCACTTTAGAATAGCTCCATTAGGGAACTATTTATTTAGTGTCTGGTGATGTAGTAGATGCACACTTAGGAATGAATCAGGAATCCTGGGTTCTAGTGTTGGTTTCAAGATTAGTCTCAAATATCTGTAAGAGTCACTTAAGTTCTGGTCTAGTAAGATGAGTCAGCATATAAAGGTGTTTGCAGCTAAGACTGAGAACCCGAGTTTGAACCCTGGGACCCACATGGTGGAAGGAGAGAACTGACTCCTACAAGTTGTCTTTTGACCTCCACATACATGCACACACATACAAATAAATGCAATAACATTTTTTAAAGTTATAGAAGTTCTATAAATTGTAGAAAGCTGCTGTGATTGAATTGAATGAGAATGGCCCCTGAAGGTTCATATATTTGGATGTGTGGTTCCCAGTTGGTCCTACATTAAGAAGTGTGGCCTTGTTGGGAGAGGTGTGCCACTGGGGGTGGGTTTTAAAGTTTCAAAAGCTCATGTCATTTTCATAGCTTATGTATTCTATTAGCTCTGTCTCTCTCTGTCTCTTTCTCTCTGCCTCTTTGCTGTGTCTCAAGATGTAAGTTCTCAGCTACTGCTCCACTGCCATGCCTGCCTGCTGCCATGCTTCCCACCATGATGGTCATGGATTCACCCTCTGCAACCGAAAGCCCTTAGTAAACTTTTCCTACTTTAATTGCCTTGGTCATAGTATCTTATCACAGTAATAGAAAAGTAACTAAGATAGGTGTACTTCATGAAACTCAGATTTAGTTGATAGCATTTTTCTCTGGATGGAGTCAGCCTTTAATGCCTCTTTGAGCAGAGTTTTTAGAGTTCCATTTTGATTTGTGGTTAAGGAGGAAGGATATAGAGCCGCAAAAGTGTTTTCACTGTGATAGACTCTGACCCAAAAGCCAAAAAGACTTGGTGGAAGGGAGTTAAGTTAATTGAGAAGATGGCATTATAGAAAGTAGACTAGAAATGGGAGTTTGTTATTTCTTCCTTCAGGATTCTGCCCAAATTGGCCTCAAAGTATCTTGCTAGATACAGCTGCACACTACTTTAGTACCGTACAGACAGATAACGTTCTTTAGTCAAGAGCTTTTATACCTGAGAGCCTGGTGATGGTGGTAGGATTGTCCTTAGAGAAGAGTGTGGCAGTTTAGTTTAATTCAGGGTGGTTCTTAAGATTTTAGAATCCCACAGAATCCTAGAGAGCTTATTGGGAATTCTGTGCATTGTAAATAAAAATTCTTATAGAACTTGAGAATCAGCATTTCTAATGAGTTCCCAGGTGATTTGGTACTATAGGTTTAGGGACCAGACTTTTAGATCCATTGAGTTAGGGAGAGCAGATAGATTTGACTATCACAGAGATGAGAAGGTCGAGGAAAAGGCAGAGATGGGGAATCTGCACAGAAGACCCCAAGAGCAGAGAAGCAGTTCAAGTTCAGCCTTTATTTGGCATCTACGGCTTGATGGTTCCAGAACTTCCCTCAGGACGCCATACATGAAATGGAGGATTGTGTGCATGACACTTATGTTATCCCCCTGAATGCTGTAAATCACCTTTAGGTGACTTATGGGGCCAAATACATGTAAATGGTGTATAAGTTGCTATACTGTATTGTCCAAAGAATGATGCCAAGAAACCAGCCTATACAGATGCAGACTCTCCCATACTTTTCTCCTCTTTCTTTTTCTCTTTTGTCTTTCTTTCTTTCCTCCTTTTTGTTTGTTTTTGAGGCAGGTCTCATGTTGAATCCAGGTTGACCTCAAACTTGCTATGTAGCCAAGATGACCTTGAACTCTGATGTTCCTTCCTCGTCTCCCAAGTTCTTGGATTGTAGCCTTGCGTCACCACGCTCAGCTTCCCATATCTTTGGTGTGAGTTTGGTTGATCCTTAGATAACCTGCTATACAGGTGGCAGATCAGCCAGGTGTGCCTGCAAGGCTCTACTATGGCCAGCTCCATTTGACACACAGCTCCTCCTTCTGTAGAGGTCTCGACGAACAGTGGTTTATAATCCTGCCACTGCCACATATTACCTCCATGGCATAGCAAGTGTCTAGATCTTTCTTAGTGTCAATTTTCTTATCTGGAAAATGGGGATGGCCATTCTTGCCTGAAAAATCTCTACTGCTGTCAGCATGATATGGGATCATGTAAACTATAAATTATACCAGTCCTTTCTACAGAAGACCAAGGGACAAAAGAACACTGGGGCAGCTCCATCAGATCATCTGCATGTGCTTTTAGGTCTCCTCTGTAGACACATTTCTCCATATACACCCCAACACCGAGGGCACAATGGCCACATTCATCTCCAAGAAGGAATCTAATTTTTATACAAAATGTTTGCATGCCACCACTCCTTATTGAACTGTGAGTTCCTTGAGTGCTTTGGTGAATCCTGTCTGTCTTCAGCAGTCTTTCCTTGGTGCTTAACACTGCTTGACATACAGTAGGGCTGTATGAAGCAATCAACACAGTTTATTCAACCAGGATTCTGAGAGGAATAAAGAGCAAGCACGCCAGGTGGTTACCTTGGTGTCCTCCTGAGGTCTATGCTGTGGTGTGTGCTAGACCAGAAGATCACGCAGAACAGCTGTTTGCTGACCCGACAATGCTAAGAAGCGTCTTAGCACAACACCCCACATGCAGAAGCACACAGGGAATTTACTGCTGCTTGCACCCTACACCTAGAGTTACAAGATCCTAAAAGCTGGAGAGGTGGCTGGCATTTCCCAGTGGTTATAGAATTGTGCCCATCATGGAACTATAGCACTAGGCAAACACTGTAGCTTGCTGTTGTGGTAAGCATGGGTCATTTGTGTTTGGCCCTTTTAATTTTGCTTTTCTGTGATACTGAAGTGGTTTTGCCTTAGGAAAAAAAAAAACAGTATTAGAGACCTAAAGAGATAGCTTAGCCAGTTAAGTGCTTGCTGAACACTTAAGAACCTGGGGTTGAATCCCCAGAACCCATGGGAACCCAGGTGTGGTAGCATACATCTGTAATCCCAGTGTTCCTACAGATGATGGGAGCTGGGTACAGGAGAATTTCCACAAGCTTCACAGACCTCTCTTTCTCAGAATCCTTAGTGCTTGATGATTCTGATTTATTTCCAGCAGTGATCCTGTACACAATTCCAAGATCTAAAATCCTGTTGGAATGAATCAGTCACATGGAAGTTACTATTTTGAGTCTGTTTTAGTTCTGTTTCATAGAATGGTTGAGGTTCAAACTCCAACTGACTTCTTTATTAATTTTAACTTATATCTGGTCTTGGGGAATATTATAGCTTTTCCCTGCCCTCTTACTGGAATGCTGACACAGGTTAAAATGAGTAGTATCAGAGAAGACGTGAAGTTTGTAAGCCTGAAGCACCCATGCACCAGCCAGAGCCTGGTCCCTCCCACTTTCAGGATTACTGTCATGTGGTGAGTGGACCAGTACTTGAGTGGTTGGCAGCACAGTGCTGAGGGATTACAACTCAGATAAGGTTAAGGGAGAAGCAAGTTGGGTAGGGAAAGGAAAAGGAAAGAAACTCAACAGATGCTGCCAGTCAGGTTTACATGGTAACCTCAGTCCATATAGGACCTTATCATTGAAGACAAGAGTATGACCAGACCTTGCCTCCGAAGTCTGGACCCATCATTCTATCTGCTTGCTTCACATCAGTGCAGGAAGCCTGATAAGTACTTCACATTTAGCACTGCTCACAAACCCATTTTTTCTAGAGTCATCCAGAGTACCCACTCCTTTTCCTTATTCTTCCATCTCATCCTGCCAGCTCTCCCATTGCTAGTCTAGACTGCCCCACGTCTGCCTTGAGTCTCCATTGCAGCCTTGTTGTTCAGGCTTTCTGCCTTGCTTCTGTAGTCTTGCCCAGTTTTCCTTTTGGAGTTTAAACTCAAGTCAAGTCTAACCTCCTTGAGTGGGAGAGCCCAGACTCCCATGATGCCTTGCATGTTTTGGTCAGCCAGGCTTGACAGTGCCCAGATTTCACCTCCAGCAGCACTTCTGGCCTTGGCACTCCAGCCACACCAGCCATACCAGCCTTGTGGTATTTACATTGCCCCTCTCTTCCTGAGGATGCTGCCTGCACTCTATCTTCTCTCTAGACCTGCCCTCAAGTGTTGCCTGGACTCTCTTTTAAAAGCTTCCATTGTGGTCTCCCCTTCTTTCTCCTGTGCTTTATTCTCCTGCAACACCATCTATATATTCTAGATATTGCTTTTATGTGTCAGCCATTTGTCCACTGCTGTTTCCCTAGTGCCTTTTGGTTTGGTTTTGGTTTTTCGAGATAGGCTTTCTCTTTGTAGCCCTGGCTGTCCTGGAATTTATTGTAGACCAAGCTGGCCTCAAACTCACAGAGGTCCACCTGTCTCTGCCTCCCAAGTGCTAGGATTAAAGGTGTGCATCACCACCACCTTGCTCCCTAGTGCTTCTTATGTAATAAGTTCTAGTAAATGTGTTAAATGAATGAAGGAAATGAGAATAGAATTTGAGAAAGGTTCGGTAATTTCATGAAGTCACCAGCAGTTAGAGGAATGTCTGGTCAGTTTTATATTTTGTGTGTCTGCAGTGACATCTTGTGAATCCACCTGTGTCTTGGCAGTCAACATAATCTTCAGAGACTCTTCTGGGATTCCAGGATCTGTCATGGTGCCTGTCACATGCTCCATAGTTGTAGGAAGGGACAGGACAGAGGAAGAACAGAGGATCCCCTAGGATAGAGTGACTGACTCTTCCTGCAGCTTTTATGCCCAAGCTCTGCACAGTGACTGGTGCAGAGTGATCGTGCCATGATTGATTTTTGTAGAGTTGGCTGTACAGAAACTTGAGTGCTTCAAGTCAAGGCGTTAGCTCAACACTTGTCAACCACCATTCCTCTGGAGATATTACATATCTGCTGTCAGAATTTGAATCAAGCCACAGTTCCTGTGAGGCTTACTCTTTGATTTCCTAGAGCCTTTTCCAATTCACAGCCATGTGGGTCTTTAGAGGTGACAGTAGGAGCCCCGAGTTGGAAGAAATCAGCACAGAATGGGTAGTTAAGAGTGAGGAAGGGACTGGGAACAAGAAACACAGATGATCTTCACTGATGCCACAGTTTTGTTAGTGTCTGACAAGCCACAAGCAAAACAAACAAGTTCGCTGCCAGGATGGCAGAGCAGAACACACCAGTCTGCCTCCACATTACAGTCACTGGAGAGTCTACTCAACCAGAGGTAGTCCTGTGGGTCTGCAGCCCAGAGACTGACTCCAGTCTTTTTAGGAGAAACAGATGTTGTGACTGTGAGAAGTAATTCTCACCTTGCTACCTGTCTTATTAAAACAGGCTTTGGGGGTCATGTATAGAAGGACGTGTGTGTGTGTGTGTGTGTGTGTGTGTGTGTGTGTGTGTGTGTGTGTGTGTGTGTGATGAAGCATTGCTAGGCCTGCATTCTGTGTTTGGGGATCCATGAGCTTAATCGGTGCTTAGCTGATTCAGATGCTACTTAAAACAACCCTGGTATAGGCCCACTTTTGCTTAAGGTGTAGTCAAAAACAAAATAAACTGAGTGGACAGAACAAAATGTGGTGATGTGACCTGGGTCCCAGTACATTCTAGAACACCACTGTGGAGCCATGTGGCCCTTGGCAGACGTAGAGTGTAGAAGTTGATCCCAATGCATAGGCTCTATAAACTCTGGGAGTAGCTTTTGGAGGTGGGAAGATAGGAGGTTTTTCTGCTTTTAGAGTGACATTCACCTGACATTTCCTGAAAAGCGACCAAATAGAAGCCATAGTTGAAAATGGCAAATGTGAACCTGTCTTCTAGAACTTACTGTCCTCAAGAGCTGCTGAACACATGCCAAAAGCTTGGAATAAGGAAGCCAAGGGTGGGAATACCACCTTGGAAATCTGAGCTGGAGAAGAATGTCAGCCCCGTTGGAGGAGATGTCTCCTGGAGTGAACCCCTGGACCAGTAGCATGAGTTGGTAAAGTGTAGGAGCTTACTGTGGGAAGCAGAGAAAGGAGCTGAGTGCAATGTGTGCTCTCCCTCAGGCTTTGGCCAAGATGTGACCATGTCTGTGGTGATTTCTCTGTGTCCTGCAGAGGGCACCCTTTACCCCAAGGAAGTGATGTAAGTTCTCTGTGCTTTAATTTCCCTGTCTTTAAATGTGGTTGTTACATACTGCAAGAGTTACTGTGCTTCTCGGGAGGCAGAGCCAGGAGGTCTCTGTGATTTCGAGGCCAGCCTGGTCTACCAAGCGAGATCCTGGACAGGCACCAAAACACCACAGAGAAACCCTGTCTCAGGAGGGAAAACAAAACAAAACAAAACAAAAAGAAAAAAATCCAAAAAAAAAAAAAAAAAAAGAAAAAAGTTACTGTGCTAAAATGAGACTTCTCATAGAAAGCATCTACCAAGGTGCCTGGAATTTAGAATACACTAATACATTAATAAGTCTTCATTTACTGAAAGGATCAGGGCATTTCCTCAGACCCTTCTCTTGGACTTGAATTTTACTAGAGAGAGGGAAAAGGTCAACACATGGTACAGATAGCATTTCTCAACTCTTCTTACCCACTGAGAGTTGAGATTTAAAATACTAAAAAATCAGTCCTTGGAAGATGATCCTGTTTGGAACTGAAGTGTTTATGAGGAAGTGAAATAAACATGGTGTGATTAATCAGGGGAGAGCTGGGATCTTTGCTTGGCTGGCATATAGACTCCCTTGTCTGAGATTAATTAAGTCCATTGCTGTTGACACGTGGACTGTAGTATTTTTTGGCTAAGGTAGTGTGACCAGAGGCCAACCCCAAGTGTCAACCTTCCCTGAACCCCCCTGTATTGTCTCTCATTGTCCCCAGAGCTTGATAGTAAACACATGCCCATTGACCTGTTAGGACTGCACCAGACAGTGATATGTGCAGTCTGTTCCATTGAAGGGAGAGTTAATCAAAGTGAGAATTCAGTGTTGATGAGGACGTTCCAGCAAAATAGATTGTTATGGCTTTAATAGGGTGTATGTGGAGTCTTAACAGGAACTATAGAAGAACTTTAATCTTGACTTTCAACTCAAGAATCCTTGTACAAGTTCTTAATTGGGGTAGGGTGAGTGGGTAAGATTACAGTCTAAATATGGGCCACTCCTCAAACCCCTCAAAAGACAGGAGGATTGCTGCAAGATTGAGGCCAGCCTGGTCTGCAGCAAGTTCTGAGCCAACATTTGATACTTATTAGTAAGACTCCATCTCAAAAACAGAGCAGCACTGTACTCAGTGGAATACCTTTCTCTGGAGAGAGGACACATTCACAGACAAATACACCTCAGAGCAGTCCCAGCACCGTGAGATAAGGACTCCGACCTTTACATTTTGTTCCCCGTTGTCTTCAAATGTGATGAGCACAATGGCTGCAGTGGATTAAGTTCTTCTTGACTGTACCAAGCTTCTGGGCTGGGACAGCTGTGCGGATCAGATTCCTGGTGTGAACAATGTGTGCGTCAGCTCATCCTTACCCATGACTGAAAAGTTAAAGGCAGCTTCCTTCAAAGACAGGCGAGAATGGGGTGAATGGGTCCTTGTGCTTTGGGGACAGTCCTTCCCAAGATTCAATGCAGAACTCTCTCTGTTCACTGCCCCTGTACATAAAGCCCTTAGTGGTCTTTCTGTCCTTTCTCTCGAAGCTCAGCTTGCAGAAGTTTAGCTTCTGTGCTCCAGAGAACTGCTTGATCAGCAGGCTTGCTGGTGTACCTCTAGAGTTCCAGCACTGGGGAGGCTGGGTAGGATATCAAGCCAGCCTGGGCTATGCAGCCCCACCTTGGAGGTTGGGGGTAGGAGACCTGCTTTAGCTGTGGGTCTGTACGTGCTTCTTGGCTCCCTTTCTAAACCCTTGTTTTCCTATTTAGACATCCTCTAAAGCCCGGGTCTGTGCATGCCTCTTCCTAGGATGCTTTTCCAGCTTCTACCCCATGGGTTTCTCTTCTTTTCCGAATTCCTATAGAATGCTTAAGAGATCTAACCTGTAATTTACTAATTAATGTTTCTTAACTAGGCAGAGGGTGACCAGAAAACAGGACCACACTTCTTATGCTTTCATTCCAGCACACTTAAGCAGAGCTGGGTAGTCTTGGCTTCCCAGTACTTGTGTTCCCGTTTTTCTTCTTTAATTTCCTGCCACATTTGAATCATTGTTACAGACCAGAATGAAAAATGACAGGAAAGGGGACAGGTGCTGCCGTTTGGATATCTCATTTTTAAACATGAAAGTCTTTGAGGAGTTTGATGAAGCTATTGAACTTAATAAACAAGATCTGTTTGTAGTTGAGCAGAATTTATCCAAGTAACAAGAGCAGGAAGTGTGTGGTAGCTTTTCACAGTTCTAGGAATCAACAAAATGAGTTGTAAAATTTCATGTGGCCTTTAAAAGTCCTTACTTGTTTATTTTGACTTTTTGAGATAGGGTCCAAGTAGCCCAGACTGATCTTGAACTCACTATGTAGCCAAGGCTTGTAACAGGAATTGCTAAATGGTCTTATAATAATAAAAAAAAAAAAGAGCCAGATATTGGGGTAAATGCTGAAAGATCAGAGAGACAAAGGAGCAAGCCATAGTCACCTCTTACCTCTAGGACTCCTCAGCCTGAAAAGGCTTAAGTTCCTATCTCCTCACACCTTATATACCTTTCTCTGCCCAGCTATTTCACTTCCTTCCTAGTGCTAGGATTAAAGGCGTGTGACTTCTCAAGCAAAGGCATGAGATTTCAAGTGCTGGGATTAAAGATGTGCCACCACTGCCTGATTCTGTTTCTCTCCTAGACTGAATCAATCTCATTAGAGTTCAGGGTGGCTTTGAACTCACAGAGATCCATATAGATCTCTGCCTCCCAAGTGCTAGGATTAAAGGTGTGCGCCACCACTGCCTAGCATCTATGTTTAATCCAGTGGCTTGTTCTGTTCTCTGATCTTCAGGCAAATTTTATTAGGGTACACAATATATCACCACAAAGGCTAGCCTTGAAATCCTGATCCTCCTGCCTCCACTCCTGAGTGCTGGGATTACAGGTGTGCACACCACTCTCAGCTGAAAGTTCTTATGTATTTAAACATAGTTTCTGATTCTTCTATATTCAAACAGGATAACAGTGCAGGTGTGCCCTCCATGTTCCACGAGTTAGTTATTGCATCTGATTTTCAGGTAGTCCATGCGTAGAAAGCAGGGGTTCCAGTGTTGGGTACATTGTGACCATTTTACCTCCCAGGTACCTAAAGGTCAGAGAGCTTACATTGCATCTCAGACTCTCAGTGGGTTATATTTTTTAATTATTCCATAACCATCTCCTATTCTAATTTATAAAACAATGAAAATCTGTCAGACAGGACAGTTATCTTCATTTTACATAACATTTTGCTAAATTAATGGACCACACACTTACTGAACCTTGTCAGTGGTCAGTGTAATCTGCTCTCTCCTCTGTATTCATAAATACATGCACTTCTGTCCTCAGAAGAACCTAATGAGGAAGCTGCTGCCAGAACTGAGGCATATACTGCTTAGACAACTTCTCCAGCATCAGAGAGCTGCTTTGTGAACACAGGACCATCTTGATTCTGGGAGTTGTGTTTCGGCTGCTGTAACTCGGGCCTTTCTGGAGGCTTTGCGGGGAAAGAGTTCTGGCAGTCATATTGAAAGAAATTGTAAATTCTAGCCCACTGGAAAGAGACAGTACGCATTATCAGGAGGACTGTGAGAAAAGCTACAGAGGGTAGACATTTTGCTTCCTGAGTTTCCCACATATGTCCTTGGAAGCAATCGTTTTGCTTAACAATTATGCTCAAGTACTGCTGTAGTAAAAGGAGAATCTTGGCATAGAATGTTAAAGAATATTTAGGAGAGCAGAAAGAATGCTTAAGTCAAAATGCCTAAATGGAAGGAGTCCAAAGTGTGTAAGATCAAATATCCCATCGGAATATGGGTTCAGAGTTATAGTTTATATAATTTGGGGCAAATCACTTATTCTTTTACTGGGGTGTATATGTCATTTAGATTATATATCCAAAAATGCTTTGTAAATAGAAAAGCTCAAACTCTTTTTCAGAATTATTACTTTCTAAGCTCACATTGTCATAGTAGCTAGGACAGGACTTAGAAGAAGCTCTTAGAAGAAGACTTGGGATACAGTTTAGTGGGAGAGCACTTGCCTAACAATGAGGCCCTGGGTTTTAGCCCTGGGTGGGTGGAGGTGTTCAATGGGAAGACAGTGAATTCTGCTTTGCACCTCTCTTGGTTCTCTAACTGGCATGTTAGAGCTGAAAATTCTTAAATAAGACTTTCTTGTTTGAATTTATTCCTTCCTTCCTTCCTCCCTCCCTCCCTCCCTCCCTTTCTCTATCTCTTGCTATCTTCCTTCCTTCTTTCCTTCCTTCTTCCTTTCTTCTTTCTTAATTTCTTTCTCTTTCTTCTTTCTTTCGTAATTTCTCTCTCGTCCGTCCGTCCTCCCTCCCTCCCTCCCTCCCTCCCTCCCCCTTCCTTCCTTCCTTCCTTCCTTCCTTCCTTCCTTCCTTCCTTCTTCCTTCCTTCCTTCCTTCCTTCCTTCCTGACAGGGTCTCTCTATTAAGCAGCTCTGGATGTGGCTGTCATGAAACTACTATGTATATAGACCAGGCTGGCCTTGAACTCACAGAACTCTATCTACCTGCCTCTGCCTCCCAAGCACTGGGATTAAAGGTGTGTGCCTCCACACCCAGTTTGAATTTCTTTCTAGATTGTGTTTTGCTTGAGGAGTTTAATGGAATTCAATCAGAGATCATGTTTTTCTCCTTCACTTTATTATACGCCCCTTTGGATTTCTAAGTAAGTTCACTTTTTGTTTTTCTGACACATCCCTGGCAGAAAATGTTTCTTTGGATAATTCCAAAATGTTTAATTTCATTCACTAGTGTATTGGGCTTTAAAAAAAAAGTCTTTATTTTTTTATTCTGCTCACTCCCTCAGATGTGCCCATCTGTTTTTGGTTTGTTTTTTCTTGCTATTTTTAAAGAAATGTCTAGTGTATCATTCTGTTGATGTAATCACTCTAAATGTCTCCATGATAAAGTCTGGCTTGTGTGAAGGACTACCAAGGATGGAAAAACCTGCTGCTCCTTTGCACGCCAGAGCAGTTTCTACTGACAGGGAGGGATGTGGGAGTGTTTTCATCCATGGTCACTAAACCCTTTGTCCTTCTACACATGGCCAGTGACGTGGGTTTAAAGTTATTCCAATGTATAAAGTATTGTACGAAAGACACCTTTTGAAAAGGTACTGAAATAAGTTTTTGCCTCATCTGTTTGTCTGCTAGGAAAGTGTTGTTATTTCTCTTCAGCTGCTGTGTGTGTGTCCAGCAGCTGGTTTAGAAGGGAGGGACTGGGAGGTAAGGACCTGCTGTCCTCTGTCCTTAGTGATCCAGGCTTGTCATCTGGCTTGTGGGACCCTGACCTTTAACCCTACTTTAGGGATGAATTAAGGACGGGTCTGTCATGCACCAGCCCCCAGTGAGACTCACACTAGCACTATTAGAAATGGTACCAGGCCTAGTCCCCAGAGACTGAAAGCCATGGAGCCTTTTTTCCAGCCTTGTGACGGCCGGAGAAAGCGTGTTCTCAGGGCAGCTTTCCCGGCGCCCTCCCAGGCAGTTACCCCCAATCAAGCCAGACTTAGCCACAAATGTTTTCCTCCTAGCGTTATGTGAAATTCCATATATTTTTTTCTTTTTAGATTCTGTTACTTAAAATGTAGAGAATCTGGAGTAACGTGAAACTGGGAGAAATGAAAAACAGAATAGGAGTTAGGTTATTCTGACATCTAGAGGAGGTAACCATGGCAATCACCTTCAAAGTTGTCATTCTGTTTAAGTATTAACAGAGGACTCGGACACTCTGTGGCATTAGTATGGACTAAATTGTGTTCCCACAAATTAACAAGTTGGAGCTTGAGTCCCAGTTGGACTGACTGTATTTGGGCCTTTAAGAAGATAAGGTTAGCTGGGTGGTGGTGGGCACGCCTTTAATCCCAGCACTCGGGAGGCAGAGGCAGGCGGATCTCTGTGAGTTCGAGGCCAGCCTGGTCTCCAAAGTGAGTTCCAGGAAAGGCGCAAAGCTACACAGAGAAACCCTGTCTCGAAAAACCAAAAAAAAAAAAAAAAAAAAAAAAAAAAGATAAGGTTAGGGGCTGGAGAGATGGCTCAGCAGTTAAGAGCACTGGCTGCTCTCTCAGAGGACCCTGAGTTCAATTCCTAGCCCACATGGCAGCTCACAACTGCCTCCAGTTCTAGGGGATCTGACACCCTCACACAGACACCATGTAGGCAAAACACCAATGCACATTTAAAAAAAAGAAGATAAGGTTAATTGCTGTAGTAGGGATGGAGCCTTGGTTCAACATGACTAGAGTCCCTGTGAGAAGAGGAGAGCACCAGAACACTCATGAACAGAGAAGAGACAATGTAAGGATCCAGATGAGAGGTGCCTGCCTGCCTGCCTGCCTGCCAGGGAGAGTGGTGTCCAGAGAAACTTGCCTTGTGGTGATGTGAGGCTGCCCCCACACCATGGCTGTAAGGTGCAGCCACAGTATAAATAGCTACAGAACAGGGATTGTCACCCAGGCCAAGAAAGACTTTTCTAGCAGTATCCCTCACTGGCTTGAGGCCTGCCTTCCCTCCTGCTCCTCCAAGCAGAGGTAAGTCTCCTTCTTTCATGTTCTAGGACTACTCTGCCCGCACCTGTTTCTGTGCTTACCACACCCTCTGTCAGAGCCCTCACTTCTAAATGATGAGCTGCTGCTAGGAGCTTGTCGTGAGTCCTGGACTGGAGCGACGGGCAACATGTGTGTCAGGTCCCCAGGGGAGTTTTCCTGGGAAGCACTGGCAGGGTGAAGGGCCTCAGAACAGCAAGAACAGTGCTCTACAGATTTATGTTTTGAGAACAGCGTTGAATTTTCACTTCCTTGAAGTAGAATTATCAGGGTCTCCTGAGGGACTTCCAGTGGGTGGGGGAAGTACTGTGTACACTTTTTCAGGCATGGTATATGAGTGTATTTCCTTCATTTAGAGTTTGATGTTAGTGATATAGAAGAATATACCTTCTGTTGACTCAGCTAAGATCTGTATTTTAAAAAATACTATTTAATTAGCATCATGCCCAGTAAGTTAGAAATTGATAGCAGTTGAGAAAACAAACCTATGAAGGGCCAGAACTTGGCCATGGTTGTCAGGCTAGTAGCAGACCAGGACCTGAACTTTCTTCTAGTTCTGTTGTGGTGGTAGCTGCTTCTTTTGGCCTCCATCCTGGGTAAGATGCAACAGACATGACAGCAAGAAGAAGCATCAGTAACCAGTTCTGTTTTTTTTTTTTTTTAAACAAAACAAAACAAAACTCTACCTTGGCCACACAGTAGATTAGAGGTAAAACAACAACAACAACAACAAAAACAAACAAAAAAACCCCAACTCCAAATCTTTAGAAGTTACCATTATTACTAAGCCCGGACAAAACAAATGCAACAGGTTTGAGGCCACCTGATCTCCTGCCTCATGTGGGCAGAACTCGCAGCTCTGTCTGGCCGTAGATTCTCTGACCTACAGCCAAAGAGCAGAAGCCTATTCCTGAGCTGGCAAGTGAGGTGGACCTCCACCTCCCCTTATTCCTAGTACCATGGAATCTTAGCTGCCAGGGCTCTTAGTCCCAAAGATTGCTGTCATAACCTGGTGAGCAGGACTGGCCCTGCCTCCACTGTTTGTTCTTTGGCTACTTTCATACCTTCTCCACTGTGTAGCCCAGGCTGGCCTAGAGCTCCAGATCCACTGCCTCAGGCTTCTGAGCACTGAAATGCCAAGTACCACAAATGCTGTGATCACAAACAAAGGGAGGAAGGGTTTATTTCAACTTACAGTATCTTGGGATACAGTCCATCCCAGTGAGGAAGTCATAGCAACAGGCACTAAGGGCAGCTGGTCACATTGTGTATCAGTCAGGAAGCAGAGAGTGAGAATGCTGCCATTCAGCTAGTTTCTCCTTTTTATTCAAAGTCTAGGAACCCAGCCCAGGGAATGGTGCTGCCCACATTCAGAATGTCTTCCCACCACAGTTAACTTTGTCAAGGTAATCTCCTGGCATGGCCGGAGGATCATGTTCTAGGTGATTCTAGATCTACCGAGTTGACAATATTAACCATCACAAGACCTGACCAATTTTCTTTTTAATTAACTAGTTTCTTTCTCCTATTTATTTATTTGGGAGGGGGGAGCAAGCCACGACACATGTGCAAGTCAGACAGAGGATAGGGTAGTAGAGTCAGTTCTCTCCTTTCACCGTATGATTCCCAAAGACCAAACTTGGATCATCAAGCTTGGTGGCAAGTGTCTTTAGTGGTGGAGCCATCTCACCATCCCCAAGCTGGTTTTGTAAAATGCAAAATGATAAACTGCTTACAACATTAAAACTCAAACAGAATAACATTAAGTCTTCAGACATCCTTACCCTTGTAGCAGAGGCCATAGTTTGGTTGGGAATCTGTCTATAATGGTCTAAGGTACATCTCAGGACCCTGTATGTCCTAGGCATCCCCCCCCAACTCTATGGTGTGCTGTGCTCTAAAGAGAAGATATTTTGACCTCATAAGGATTAGAATTGTTAGGTGGCAGGTTTGTGTTATTGGTTCCTTAAGGATTTCTTCTGGGTACTCTTGAATGGACTCTACCTCTCCCAATGCAGATGGACTCTTCAAAAGTACTCAGGGCATGGAACTGATTTCTGCAGAGAAAAATGGTGGGAAGAAAATAGAGGCATTAGCCAGGCCACCAAATAAGCATGATACTCAAGAGGAAAGAGGACATTTAGGAAGAACATTAGAGCTTTTCAGAGTTTAGCCATGGGACTGGCAACCGTGTAGGTAAGAATTAAACATGGCTCCTCATATACCTCCCCAGTTTCCGATCCTCCAGCTTTTCTGATATGGTAGAGTTTCATTATTTTCTTAAAAATAGAACTTTAAATATATAATATGGACACAGGAGCTAGGTTTATTGAAATGTGGATAAACCACAGACAAGAAAATAACTGCTGAATGTCTAAGTAAACTTACTAGTGAGGCCCTGCTCCTTGAGTGATGGGTGCTAAGGAACTGCTGCTTTGCACTGCCCATCTCTTTGCTTGTGTGACAGTGCCCTGGTGCTGGTCTTGGTGGTTTCTGTCCCTTTCTGATTTGCATCTTGGCCTTAGGACAACCTTGGCAACAGCTCATTGCACAATGTGTTACTGGTGCTTAGCTACCTTATTACACAATCTTAGCAGCCCCTTTTCTTTCTTTCTCTCTGTTGTGAACTTCAATGATCATCTTCTCTTTTGAGCCCTACTTTCTCCTTCAGATCTGCTGTAGCCACATTTCTAAATGGTCTTATTAACTAAAAAATACAGAGCCAGAAATTTGGGTTAAAGTCTTAGAGAGATCAGGGAAATATGGAAAGCCACCACCTAACCTCACCTTACCAGCTCCAAGGAGAGCGACTTCCTGTCTACCCAGGCTTATATGCCTTGCTTTTCTGCCCTCTCTGGCCCAGGTACCTCACTTCCTCTTCCTACACAGCTCTGTCACTGTCTGTCTGTCTGTACAGACCTCCAGGTCTCTATGGTTGGTACTGGGATTAAAGGTGTGTGTCACCCCACTTGGTTCTGTTCCCTAGTGTGGTCTTGAACACACAGAGATCCTGCCTACTAAAGGATTAAGGGTATGTGCTGCCTGACTTCTTTGTTTACTTAAAATGGCTGGCCTATCCCCCCTGATCTCCAGGCAAGCCTTATTTATTAATGCACAAATAAAATATCACCACAGACCTAGGTCCTCTTCCTGTGGGCTCACAGCAGCCTCTGGTAGTCTGCTTTCATCCTGTCTTGCTCTGTGTTAGAGCTGGTTCTATAGGTTATGGTTTTCTCCATGTTTTTCTTAAGCTTTGGAACAAAAAATGGCTTTTGCTACTCTGCTCCTCAGAAGACTTGTCTGGGCAGAACATAAGCTCTTCCATGGGCCTTTCACATGTTTGCTCAGCACTTCATTACTTCACTGCATGTGGGTTCAGTTTGTTTGGACCACAGATAGCCTCAAGGGCTTTCAATGCAAATAATACTGTAGGAGTGAAAGAATAGATGAAATAGTGGGAAATAGTGACTATAGTAATACATCAAGTGTAGCACCATAAATCTGTGGTGCTTTGGTAGCATTTTATTTATATCCAGTATACCACAGTATATATGTAGAAACAGTTACATTGCGGTTGGAATATATGACTGTTGTTAACAGAAAAGGCCTCACTTCTGGTATTCCATTTAACTCCATGCCTAGGGGAAAAGCAGCATTAAAAGAAGAACGTTCTGGAGCCAGTGGGATGGCTCGCCAGATTAAGGAACTTGCCACCAAGCCTGACAACCTGAGTTCAGTCCTTGGAATTCAAATAGTGAATGGAGAAAACTGACTCTTAAAGGTTGTCTATCCTCTGACCTCTATACACAGCTACTATGGCATATGAACCCTGTGGCATTTGTGACCCAACCCTCTCCCCACAAGAACATGTAAATTTTTTTAAGTTCTATTTGGAGATTGCGGAGGATACTTTTACATCCCTCCTAACTCCTAGGTCCAAGGCTGTGCTTTCCCATTGGGAGCCTTGAGGCCCAGCGTCCGTGCAGTTGGATGCTTTCCTTTAAACAGAGGGTTTGAATGTTCCTGTCTGCTTCACAGAATAGTTTGGAAAGTGAACAACATAAGGTTTCTGGAGAAATTTTGTGAACTAGAGGGTGTCGCTAACATAACAGGGCAGAGGTTGTGGGGGGCAGGTCAGTGGTATAAACAGTGGTTGGGTGTCCTCTACTAACTAGCTGAATGGTGGGAGCGACTCTGTGCTTCAGCTTTCCTTCTAATAGAAATAAAATAATGATGATAAATGTGAAGATGCTGACACATAGTAGGTGCTTTGCGGAGAGGTCCTCATCAGGTGTTTATCATGATGTCACACTCTTAGGCTTAGGTTCTGGGTAGTCCCCAAATGGGCTTTGCAGTGGAGGCAGATATCTGTAAATGAAGTTAGTATATTTTCTCTTGTATTTTTGGCCAATGTTTTATGTGTGTGCCAAACTTAGAACTCCTGTTTGAAAGCTTTGTCTTTGTTTTACAGAGTAAGCTTTCTAAGATGGGATTCATTGGTGAGTCACTGGTGGAAACGAACTGGTGCGTAGTGTCTTCCTTAGAACACAGCAGCCGCAGCCGCAGATGGGAGCCACATGTCGAGTGGAAATAATTAATAGCATCATTAACAAAAATAAGAATATCAAGTTAATTGTAATAGTGTGTTTAAACTTCATGCCCAAAATATTATGATTTGAACATGTGACCAGCAAGAAAATGATTGGTAAGCTGCGTTATATTATTTTCCTGCAGGTGTGTTATGTATTTATACCTGTGTCACTTTTCAATTCAGAGTGGCCACATTTCAAGGACTCAGTGATCACTTGTAACTTGAGACTGATCCTGATAAGCCGAGACCTAGAGAGTCACCAAGACAGAGATTCCCTAGTACATTGTTGCACACGACAAAGGGGTTTAGAAGTACCGGGTAACCATGCCCAGTTACTGTGGCAAACCTTGCTGTGTGTTAGGTTCCCCACATGCTTGCCATCCCAGTATGCACTACAGTGATGGGAACCTTGTGAGCTCCCTCCTCTGGCCAGGGGAAGAAGGCTGCAGCAGAGCTTCAGCAAATTCACATGCTCACTCTCTCATTTCTTTTCTTTCAAATGTTTTAATTTTAATTAAAATATAATTACATCATTTCTCCCTTCAACTCCTCTTGTCCCCCACATTCATGGCTTCCTTTCTTTGCTATTGTTATACATGCACACATGCACAGGCTCAAAAATTTGTTCCATCTGATAGGAAGGACTTCTTTGGGAGGTTAGGAGTCACTTTGAAAAATTAATGGAGGTTACAAACCCAGGCCCCTGAAAAAAATCACACTCTTTAAGCTGAAACATTGTATTAACTCTGCATTTTATGGCCCCGAAGCCCCTGTTCTGTAAGTGCAAACAGTGCAAAACAGTGTGTAGAGGGTATGTGCCCTAGGCCTCATCAAAGTTTGAGATGTCTACAGGAAATATTAGTGTGAGTGATTAGCCTGGCATGTTTCTGGTTGTAGAGCAAGAGCATGCAGCAGTAATGTTTTAATTGGCAGTCACTATCCCAACTGACTACTATTAAATGAGTTAAAATGGCCCTTCCCACTTACATTTGCTTTGTGGTATAACATTGGCTTCTGGCTCTGTCGCATGGAAGAGTAAGGACAGGTGATGGAGACAGGCCCAGGGCAGCAAGGTGAAGAAGCTTGCCAAGACTCCCACAGGGCATGGGCCTGCAGCCAAGTTCTCTGGTTTCAGTATCCAGGCTTTTCACACCATGCTTCCAGACATCTTCCTCTACCAATGCCTAAGGCCTTTGTTGCTCAGTTTGTTGGTGGGTTACTGAAGCATATCACATCAGGCTGTGCACCACAGAAACTTCTCCATGGGTGTCGTGGATCCAGAGTGGGGAAGGAGGGCGTCACCAAGGCATGGCAGGAAGGGTTTCACAGACAACCTGAGTGCTGTGGAGCAGTGTGAGTTCCCTATGTGTTCTCCTGCTTGCAGGGTTCCCAGGGAAATCAGTTTGGCAGGAGCATAGTTGACAAGGTTTCCTGGAGTTAGGGTTAAGAGCAAATGGTCACAGAAGAAAGTCAGATGTGCACTTGGTGAAAGAAGCCAGTCTGAAAGGCTGCACGTAGGGATTGCAGCTGCTTACCATTCTGGAAAACTACAGAAACTGAGTCAGTAGCTGTCAAGAAATGGGTAGAAGGGACAGGTCCTCAGAATGCAGTCTTTAAAAAATTTAAGTTCATAGCAGTACTGAGAGGGGGGTAGATATTTCCCATACTCCCCACCCCACATATGCATATCCTCCTCCATTATAAACAGCCCCCAGTGGAATATACAGTTGTTATAATCAGTGAACACACATGAATACTTCCTACCCACCTGATTCCATTATTTATTCTTGATATTGTACACCCAAGTGTCTGTGGGTTTGGACAAAGATAAAGTGACATGTGTCCGTCCTTATAAAAGGGGTGGGCTATGCCTGTTGTGAGGGCAGTAATACATGGGAACTATCTGCCTCCCTCTCCATCTTGTTATGTGTCTAAAATTCTTTTTCCTTTCTCTTTTTCTTTTCAAGTCTTTTTTTAAGAAGGGAGGGAGGGGGCTGAGGAGATGGTTCAGCAGTTGAGGCTTTCTGTTCTTGCGGAGAACTAGAGTTCGTTCCCATCATCCCCATCAAGTGGCCCACAATACACATAATTAACAATAAAATAATTTTTAAAATTTTATAAAAAGGGAAAGTGAGGTTGAGTAATGAGAACTAATGGCCAGGTGGAGACCCAGACCTTGAGGACACTGAGCACCTGGGAAATGGAGAATCTGGGTCTCGGTGCTGTCTAAAGGCAAGTTCAAGGCTAGTGGCTTTGAGAAGAGCTTACAGGAATGAACAAGGCTCAGCAGCTTTCCATGTTTACTAATATAGAAAGATTTGACTGACATATACAAACCATGGGTTCTAGACCTAGATGATAGGAATAACATTCTTTTTAAACAATAAACTCAATAGAACAATGGCTCCTTGTTAGCTAGACCATACTAATTATACACAAAAGTGGAATTCAGTGAAGTTGAGTCCTCTGAACAGAGAAATAATGTCAAGTGGCCCAGTGTTTCTAAGATACTGGAGGTGGTATGGAGTGTGGTTCCACCTCTCACTGCAGGGTCGGTCACATTGCAGTATAAGCCAGTGAGCCGGTGAGAGGGATCTCAGTGACTAGCTTTGTGACAGAGACAACGTGCCTCTTACAGACCTTGGTACTGATGGCAGCTGTGTGCTGTGCAGGGACCTCTGCAATTGCTTCCAACGCTGTTGAGTCCTCTGAGAACTGCTTTAAAAAAACCCTATACATAACAAATTGTCATCGGGATAGATGGTCATTAGCATTATTAGTAGAGTGCTACCTGAGCACTCTCCTCTCTAGCAAGCATCTGGTGATGTGCTCTACTGTTTGAGAGTCTTTCCCAGTCACTGCTTCCTGAAGCCTTCACAGATGGAATAAGACAGGAGACTGAGGCAGGGAGATCAACTTCAGAAGCCACACTAAGAGTACTCAGCATGACCCCTCATCCTCAGGATGAGGAAAGCAAGGTTTCCAAACGGAGCAGACAAGTTTAAGTTGGCCCCTGTCTCCAGCTGCCACATCATTGCCAAGGGCTGGGGCTCCCCATAGCCAGCTCAGCACACCAGCACACCCCAGAGCATAATCTATGAAGCTGCATTTAATTAACAGTTTTGTTTGAAAAAGCAAATTTGAACAATTTTTTGAAAAGGTTTCAGTGTTTTAGAAGATTAATTCCTTAATATAGTGAGTATATTTCCTCTTTACCAGGCTAGGAAACTACGCTCTACCAGCTGCCTCCCTAGTAACAGTTTTGGTTGGCCACATTTGAAGCGGTACCATTGGCTTTAGGAAAAGAGCATTTTAAAATAGAACAGACTTCTGTTTTTAGAACAGTGTCTCTCTCAGGAGGGACAGAGATGCCCTGAGGCCAGGTGACCGGCCTGAAGTTACTCTAGTTACCCCCAGCCTTCAACTCCTAGTCACACTTTGGTTCATGGCTCCTTTGAGTGCTTGGTCCTGGCTCTGGTTTATCCAGTATCTCCTGAGTCCCTTCCAGAGAGACTGGCAGGTCTGCTTCTATGAGCTGCCGGGAACCCAAGGAACACACTTGCTTAGAGCTGCTGTGAGGCTCTGTACTGTGGAGTTTATCCTGGAGTCCTGCCCTTCTTGGCACAGGGCTGGAAACCTGGCCATCACATTTCATTTTGGTAGTCTTCAGAAATTCTGAAGACTGATCTTTGCTTGTCTGCCTTTGCTGCCATGTGATGGTGATGGAATTAAACAAAGCATGTGAAGTGGGCTATCTTAAATGTAAATCATCACCAGAATACTAAAGGTGTTACATCTAATTCAAAAATGTACTGGCAGCTGCCTGCTTCTTTCCTTCACTCTTTTCTCCTCCTTCATTCTTCTCCCACTCTCTCTGTCCTAAGCTGCAGTGTATTTAAGGGGGTCTTGGAGCCTCAGGCAAGCCCCTGCCCAGCCCCTCATCCCCCCTGCTCTTTCTCACTCACTGAGGTACAGTCCCCTTTCCTGTTGCAACAAGCAGAAATGTCCTAGCATTGCCAAATACCTCCTAAAGGGAAACCCACCTTTCTCTCCAATCTAGATGAGAGCCATGCTTTAGAGACTGTAGGGGTAATAATAAAAGGAGAGCCCATTTGATGAAATTATTTTGAATATTAATGGAAAATGATATTTTCTAGAACCTGATCTGTAAGTCCTCCTGTGGCCTTATTCTTTCCTGATGTGCCTTTTTGCAGCCATCTTTCTCACTGTCCAAACTGAGGAAAGGACCCTGCTTCTGTTCTCAGTCACCTCCTTCATTGTTCTGACCCCACGGTTTATATCTGATTGCCTTTACTAAGAGACTGGATGACATTGTACTTAACTTGATATCCATGGAGTTTATCTTGCAAGGCATCATTGAATAGGTACCCAGGTGTCCATTAGGCAAGTGTAGTAGTCAGGGTTCTCCAGAGTAAAAGAATTTATAGAATAAAATAGAATAAATCAATCTCAATCTCTCTCTCTCTCTCTCTCTCTCTCTCTCTCTCTATATATATATATATATATATATATATATATATATATATGAAACACTTGTTCAGTTGGAGCCTCTGGTAGGCCCTTGCACAGTCTAGAAAGCTCCCATTCCTCCCCTCCCTCCCTCCCTCCCTCCATCCTCTCTCCAAACCTCAGAGAATCTCCCAACAAAGGAAAGGTACCAAAAAGTCCAGTTCTACATTTTTGGTGAATATTGCAACTTCCTCCCCTGAGGCCACCAGCCGCTCAAGTCCCTACGTAAGCACTCAGCTTTTGACCATCCTTGGGCACAAACCCAGCTTGTGGTAGACACATTATCACCCCTCACCTACAGTCTATAATCTCTCTTCCTTAATTCAGGTGCTCGACTTCTCTGGCCTTGTTCTCTGAGATGGGTGAACCCGCCCAGGAGTTGCTTTGCTCAGTATACTTGTTACTTTTTCAATTGGACTTGATCTGACTTATTGTGGAGAAACTTATCAGGGATCAGAAAACCTATTATGACTTACAGGCTGTGATCTACCTAATCTAACAACGGCTGCCTGTGAATGGGAAGTCCAAGAATCCAACAGTTGCTCAGTCCACTAGGCTGGATGTCTCAGCTGGTCTTTAGTAGACACTGGAATCCTGAAGAAGTAGGCTCCAATGCCAGTGAAGAAATGGATGTGCTAGCAAGATGAGAGCAAGCAGGCAAAGGGCAAACACTTCCTTCTTCCATGTCCTTATATAGGCTTCCAGCAGAAGGTGTGGTCCAGATTAGATCTGGATTAAAGGTCTGTCTTCCTACCTCAAAAATCTGAATTAGAAGTAGATCTTGCCACTTCAAATTAAGCATAAATCCCTCACATATGTGCCCTCCGTTTTGGGGTTTTCATTAATTCCTGATGTTGACAAGTTGACATCAGAGCAAGGAAGTCTCTCACATAGGTAGCAACATCTCTTAGTTTGCAAAACTCTTCTCATACCTGCTGCCTCGCTTGAACCTTGCCAGAGCTCTTCAAGGTAGAAAGGACAGAGATGAGTATCTCACCTAAAGGAGAGTACAGTGTTCAGAGGACTGGGGAGGAGGGAAGGTGCTGACTTCCTGCTGGCCACATTGCCCATGGGAGATCCCTACGAAGCAGGTTTCAGTTCTGACCTCTGCCCTGTGTGAGGTAGATAAGTAAAGCTAAGTCCGTCAGTGATGTCTTTTTTCCCAGTGTGTGTCTGTGGTTAATGGATGGGATGAATTATGGAATGAACCAATGGATTCTTGAACTCCTCTGAGGCTAGTGTGGACCTGTGAGATCTTAAGTAGTCTTGGCAACTTTTTCTTCCAGCCATATCCCAGACTTCAGAAGCCAGGCTTGTTTCCAGCCTAATTAGAGCAGTAGATCACCCGAAACATCTCAGAACAGAAGCAAGATCTTTACAAGAACCTGTTTGGTTCAATTTTCCTCCCCATTTTGTCATCAAAAAGGGTTGAAATTCAGGAATGTAAGATTCCTTTTCCTGCAGAGGTCTCTGAGACTGTGATCCAAAAGACCAGAAACCCCAATAAGGAGAGTTTATCGCTGAAGGAGGTGCCAGCACTCTTCAGCAAACACAGTTCTGGCTTAAGAATTTTGACCAAGTAAGCATCTGAAGCCTGGCTTCCAAATTCAGTCTGCAGCCACGGTTTGACACCTTGGACACATGTCCTCGTTCCATGACTTCAGTCTGTTTGTGAGGTCTAAGGGCAGAGACAGTCAGTAGAGTTGTTGAGCCACCTTTGGCAACTGCACAATCAGAATGAAAGTAAGTCATTGAATCCAGTCTCTTCCCGAAAGCAGAGGTACCCTGCAGTTAATTACGTCTTGATCGCCGCCATTGAATCCAAATAATTTCCCCCATGGAGCTTCCCCCTTATGAAAGTAGGAAGTGACCTATCCATGTCTGGCCTCTAGTGTCAGCACAGTGCCTGATGCAGCCACGAATCCAACTTTACTCCTTCAGGTCATGGATGACTTTGTTTCCAGTGAGCTCCATGCCATAGGTCTAGAGCTAGTGCTCGCATTACACACCTTTCAAGACCCAGGCTGCACAGCCCTGCTTTCCTCGGCCCTCATTTCAACTATCTCAATACCCTCTAAGAATATTTCTGGTTGCCAGCACCCCTCTTAAATTGTGACATCAAAACTAATCTTGGTGCTCCAGAGAATGGGTTGCCTGTTTCATAGAGGAAATGATTCCCTGCCTCAGGGTTTGATTTAGCTTCATGTTATGAGATAGATAGATAGATAGATAGATAGATAGATAGATAGATAGATAGATACATACATACATACATACATACATACATACATACACACACACACATATATAAAACCAGCAGATTTGTCATGTGTATTTACAAGGTCTCTTATGGGAGGTTGGGTACTTGGATAGAGTACAGAAACAGATCCAGAAAATCATGTCAACTGATGTTCACCAGAGGCGTGAAGGTGACTCAGTGAAAGCTTAGCTTGACAAAGGGCACCTGAGTGCTCATACATTATACACAGGCAGATCTGGTAGGGAAGAGGGGAGCTCACCAGACAGTCAGTGAGCTTAAGGTGCAGTGAGAGATCTTGTTTCAAAAAATAAGATGGAGAGTGATAGAGGAAGACATTGTCCTGGGTGTGCTCACGAGTATACGTGCAGACACACCACACACATACTTGGCAGTAATGAAACAGCCCAGGTTTTGAATTGAGCCAAAGACTTTGGACCCTTTAGCAAAGAGATATACCGAGGGCGAATGAGCATGTGACAAGATACACAGAATCATTAATCACTAGGCAATGCAAATTAAAATTACAGTAAGATCTCATTATGCACTTATTAGAATAGCAGACAGGAATGCCCTGCAGTGGTAGCTTTCCTACACTGCTAGAAAGAGCCAGAGCAGTCCAGCTGCTGTCATTGAAATCTCTAGTTAACTAGCTGGCCATCCTGAATGTTTACTCTCCAGACAGGAAAACTCTGTGTGTGACTATTTCCAGCAGCCCTATTTACAACTATCAAGAATGGTAAGCTATCCAGATGCCCTTCAACTATATGGGTAAATACTATGTACTGCATTCATAGGGTGAAATACTATGAAAAAGACACAAGAAGCCACTGCGCTTACTAGTAAACACAGCAGTTTTGGTGAACTCGGGGATTACACGCTAAGTGAAGAAAGCCTGTGTGAAAGATTGTATAGGAGAGGCTCCCATTAGTGTGGCATTCTTCAGAAGACAGCATTTCGAAAATGGATTGGTGGCTACCAGAAAAGGGTTTGTATGTGTGACCGCCATGGGTGAGCCAGAGGCTGTGGTAGGGGTTGAACTATGTATGGAGCTTTCTATAGTGCAGCTACACAAATGTTACATTTGTAGAAAGCAAATTCAGCCTCAAAGCTCAGAGAAACAAACAGTCCCAGCACCTGTGGATGATGAGAACTAGTGCCTTGTCATTATTCTCCTTTGGATTTGTTTGATTTGAAATTAGCCAAATCCAACTGATGTGGAACTCACTGTGTAGCCTAGGCTGGCCTTAACTTGGCAGCCATTTTCATGCTCTGCCTTCCGATGCTAGGGTTATAGGTGTGCACCACCATGCCTGGCTCCTTCTTTATATCCTCTTTAAACCCGCTGGAGTGTTGTGAGGAGGCCCAAGGCTTGGGAAAGAGCTTTTGGAATGAGTGCCTTTCAGGTGGGGTTAGTTCTTGAGCTTGCCTTGATGCCAAAGAGCACACAGCAGCTGCTATATTCTGGTGACCTTTTCCCCAGAAGTGTGCTGGCTTCATTGTGTTTTCTGTTTACTCTCTAGACAGCTGAAGTAACTTGAAAATTATCAGCTTGGGCAAGGCCCTTTCTAGTGAAGATTATTACTGATACGAGCCAGGGCGGTGGGATGGCTTTCTTCAGCCATCTTAAAGCCCCACTCTTCCTTATAACCCACTTGAAAATGTTTATATTTTCATTCTGCATTTGGGATAGTTTTTAACCATAGCTTTATTGAGATATAATTTACATATTATAAATCCACCCATTTGAAATGTATAATCGGATGAATTTCATCAGACTGCAACCGGTCATTAGTGTGGTAGCTTTGCTTCAGTTTTTCTTTCCCTTTGGTTCAGAGATCCCCAGTGTCTGTGTCATACCCTCTCTTGAATGTACTGTTGCTGCCTTCTGTTCTTTGCAGACAAAATACCTCAAACATACACAAAATATACTGTGACTTAAATTTTTGTTCTAAAGTTGGAACTATGCTTTCTTTAAAAGTGGTCATTAATTGTTTTTGCATATTCAAACTCAGCCTTTAGGTAATAAGAAACTTCACTAAGCAAATACAGTGGCCCACTCTTAAACTCAGCACTTGGGAGGCAGAAGCAGGAAGATCATGAGTTTGAGGCCAGTCTAAGCTACCTACAGAGACTGGAGAGGTGGCTTAGCGGCTCCTTTTCCAGAGGACCCTAGTTCAATTCCCAGCACTTACATGGTCACTCACAGCCATCTCTAACTAACTACAGTTTCTTTTTTTCTTTTTTGAGACAGGGTCTCTCTGTGTAGCTTTGGAGCCTGTCCTGGATCTCGATCTGTAGACCAGGCTGGGCTCGAACTCACTGAGAGCCTCTGCCTCCTGAGTGCTGGGATTAAAGGTGTGCGCCACTACCACCTGGCTTCTAACTCCGTTTCAAAACCCTCTTCTAGCCTCCCCAGGTACCAAGTATGCATGTGGTACACAGACATATATGTAAGCAAAACACCCATACACATATTTTAAAATAATATATTGACAAATAATACATAAATAACAAAGTAAACAGTAGCCCGACTAGCTATGGGGTGGGAGCTTTTTCCTCCAACTCTGAGGGATCTGGCCTGCTGCCTCACTGCCTCACTGCCTCACTGCCTCACTGCCTCACTGCTGCTGGGTATAGAAGTTACTCTGGATCTTGTTCTGCCACTGGTTTGGTTTTCCATGGAAAGTTTTTTAAATTTCCTCTTTATCTTTGATATCCTTAAACAAGCTCTGTGTTTATGTGGGTACATGTGTGTACTTATCTCTTTTCCTAACCTGTATTTGTACTCTGCTCTGAGCTTTTACATTGCTCTGGAATTCTGCATAATTCTGTCATTTGTCCAAATATTTTATCTCTATTTTTCTTTCCCTCCAAGATGGCTTTTACAGAGAAATCGATGTTTCTGCTCCTGCCTCTCTCTAGGCTCTTTTCCTTTGTTGTTTCCGTCAGTTCTGTGAACCTATCTGGGTGTTTTGTTATTTTTCTAACCACTGCCTAGACTGCTGGGCCTGTTGAACTCTGTGAAGGTTAAAAGTTGGTTGGTTCTTGTTTGTTCCTTGTTGCTTATCCCCACTTAATGCTTTAAGTAACTTTCCTTCTCTCCAAAGGCATTTGTCATGCCCATTGCATTTGAAACTTCTGCTTTTCATGGTGGAGGTCACTGCTCTGTGTCCTTCTAAGTCTTTTTTTCATGATGCTTGCATTCCTCCAAGGTAGACTCCCCTGAGAGTTTATCATTATGTTCTTGGACATTCAATTTCCATACCTGCTTATGCTGCAGATGCATTTAGCAGGAGCTTGGTTAGGAAGGAAGTACCTAAGGGGGGCTGCCCTGATATGCCATAGGCTCAACCCTCCTTTTCCATGTCTGTCCTTGCCTGTATGGCTAGTGACTTATGTACTTCTTGAGTCCCAGTCCTTCCAGCAGAAGAACTTAACTAAGATTCTGAACATGTATCATACATATATCAAGAGCTGAGCCAGATCAAACTGTTAATAAAAGGTGACTGAACCAAAGGGCAGCATTCTTGGAGAAGTAAGTGGATGATACCACGCTTGTGATATTTCCCTGCATTTTGCTCAGTAAACACTGTTGGTGAGGTAAAATGTGTAAGCTGAGTCTTGGAAGGCAAGCCCAATTTTGATTGCAGATAGATGGAGAGGAATTTCTGGAGGGAGGATAACTCAGAGTGAAGGTGCAGAAGCCTGAGTTTAGGCTGGGCTTTACCTCTCCTGTGTCAGTTCATGAATGTGAAGAGTGCATGTAAAGTCAGATCAAAGCAACATCCTCATGAGTGCAAAGTCCATGAAAGTCTTGGGTCATAGGTAGCTAAAGAGACAGGTTGTGTTTCCCCTACAGGATTGCTCAAGTGCTGGCATCTGGCTGTTTACACTTTGTTTTCCAAGCCCTGTACTTGAAGAGAAAAAGCCTGTGAGGGCAAACTCTAGGCTGCCAGTGGATGCTTGGGAATTTGGGTCTCTGCATTTTGCCTGGGGTGTGCAGTAAGCTGGTCTGTCTTCACAGAGCTGGTCCGCTTAGGCAGGGCTTCAGCAAGAGCAGCAACCGTGTTGTATGAGTGAGCACAGCTGGCTAGCTGTGTTAAGAGTGTACGGCAGTCATTGAAATACTCTAGCAAATCCAGCTTCCATTTTGGTTTTTGAAGTCATAGTTGAGGCTCTAAAGACTCACTCAGATAGTGACAGCACAAATAACATATCAATTAAAAGGCCTAGTGCACATTGCTAATGCAACTTAATTTCATCAAGTTGGAGATGGTAGCAAATTTTGGGTGATGATTTCTCTGCCCTCTTTACTCCAAGGCCTCCCTGCTTTCTTTTCAGAATGCCCACCTTTGCTACAGATAACAAAGTGCCAGTTCTACAAGAATTATCTCCTGTGCTATCAGTCAAAGTCCCTTTTGCTATCCCCAAGGGCTGAGTATTCAAAGTTGATATCCCAGGGTGGTAATGTTGAAGGTTGTGGGCCATTAGGAAGAGGTCATTAGAGGTCACTAAAGGCATGTCCTGGAAAGTGTGGAGGGATCATAGCCTCTCACTCCATGGGCTTTCCTGGCTGGCATTGTAAGTCGTTTGCCCTGCCAACTGCTTTTGCCATTGTATGTCACCATTACCAGAGGCTCAGAGCATGGGGCTGCCTGATCTTAGACTGGGCCCTTCAAAAGCATGAGCTCAGTCTCTTCAGTAGTGGGTGGCCAGGCATTTCGTTATAGTGATGTGAAGGTGATGGACATGATGCTGTGAGGTTACTCCTTCAGAGAACACGTAGACTCTTGAAGCCAATTGAAAGTCTTTACTCACTGGCCGGTGGGCCACACAGAGAGCTTGCCCAAATTGTGTAACCACGAGCCTTACCAATCTTGGCATTTTTTGCATGTAAACTTCCATTAGCAAGAACAGTTACCAATAAGCAGAGCTACAGAAGCCAAAAAGTAAAGTTAGTATATTTAGGGACTTTCCCAGAACTGTGGACATGCTGAATTAGGTCTCTGTTCTCGTTTTGACAGGTGTTGGGGTCTATATGCTGGGCTCATAAGTCAGAATGGTGCCTTGGTATCTCTAATATGACATCAGTTGCGCTAGGTTCTAGGGGCCTGATACAATGCTCATATGCATTGTACCGAGGTGAGATGAACAGTGCTTAGCCTGTTTGCCGATCTCTCTTGGAGGCTTCCTAAGTAAAGAGGTTCCTGGCTTTGGGGTCAGACCCTGGCTTGTTTTAACAGATTCCAAGTTCTTTGGAATCCAGCAGTGTGAGAAGTACCTCTTGCAGGTCAAGTGGATGTTTCTGTGCTGACATGCCGGAGCCAGAGGCCTTGGCCTGTCTGCTGCAGGCGTTGGTGTCCTTCCTCTTGATTCCTTCATATGTTCCTTTGTGCAGTCACCATTTACCCTAAGCCTGCAAGGTACCTGCCCTAAGCTCTGTGCTGGTACTGAGCTTGGCTCATGGTATCATATTACAAGCTGCTTCCTCAACAGGATAGGTTTATTCCTCACCAAACTGCTTCCCCAGTGCCAACATCCCCTATCCTATTTTTCCAACATTTTCTGTTGTCTTGGCATGATTGATTCAGGGCCTGTTATGCATAGTTTGTTGTTTTGGTTTGGTTTTGGTGTGTGGAAGGGGGGCATATGTGACATCGCATGTATGCGGAGGTCAGAGGACAACCTGCAAGAGTCAGTCTTCTCCTTCCTCTGGGCTCAGACTCAGCTCGTTAGGCTTGGTGGTGAGCTCTCTTACCTGCGGACCATCTCAAGGCCTCATCCATGGAGTTTTAATAAAGCCATTCCTTTTAGTGAACAGATGAGGAAGCCAGAGTTGAGGGTGGGGCTGATAACCACGGAATTCTGCATAAAGCAAGGGCAGGCCAGGGCCTCTCTCCTTCCTTGCTCCTTCCCATAATTCTGCTAAGTGTATTACTAAAGCTCTAGGGTTGAGTTAAAAGACCTTCTGAAAGGTTCACTCTAGCTACCTGCTTACTGGAACCAGAAAAGATAGTAGCACCATGTAAAGGACAGAGGAAGTGGGGAAGGAAACTGAAAGGCACTTTCTCACAGAGACAGTTACACACAGGCCAGCATCTTCAGGAAATGGAAAAAAAAAGCCTTTGCTAGTGTAATAACCATAACTAATTCTGCTTCTGTCCTTGATGAAGTGATGGTAATGACTTACTTTAAAACCAGCTGTAAAATGAACAAAATCTACACAGGGTATTGAAGTTCACAGAATACCAAATCCTTGCTGGTTTTAGTTGCTAAATGGATAGCCTAAGACTCTGATTCTTGAGAAGAAGTACGATGATAAACCCCCACAGTGGCCAGAGCCGTCTGCCTCTGTTTGCTTTTCTGTCTTAGAGAAAATGGTGTTGCCCAAGCTAAAGAGATTACAGGAAGCTGATCCTGGGATTCCAGGTTACATGTAGTAAGACTTGGTAAGAACTAGAGAAGGAGGAAGCTCTGTGGTCTGAACAGAGACAGTGGAGTTGTATGTAAGGCTCCACTTGAGCTGTTGCCTTGGGGCTGCCTGTGCATGTGTGGTGCTCTCCAAGGAGCCCAGCTCAGAATGCCGTCTGCAGAGCTAAGCACCAAAGTGTGATGTTAGAGGTCACGCAATGCTGCAGGAAGTAGGAGAGTCCCTCAACCTGAGCAGAGACCCACTGTGGTTTGAATGTAAAATGTCTCCCTCAGGCTAGTAGTGCCCAGCTGATAGTACTGTTTGAAAGGGCTGTGGAACCTTTAGGAGGTGGAGTCTTACTGCGGGAAAGTAGGTCACTTAAAGTGGGGCCCTTGAGGTTTTATCCCCTGACCCCACTTCCTATCTGTTTTCTGCTTCTTGATTACTGACACAGTGTGACCAGATACCTAATACTCCTACCTTTCCTGACATAAAAGACTTTCTTCCTTTGTTTGTTCATTTATTTGACAGGGGCTCACTCTGTAGACTATGCTGACTTTGAACTCAACAGAGATCCACCTACCATTGCCTCCCAAATACCAGGTTAAAAGTGTGTGCCACCACACCTGGCTGGATCCCTTCTTAAACCATTAGCCCAAGCAAACCTTTCCTTAGGTTTTTGTCACAGCAACAAGACAAATAACTAACATAGAAAACTGGCCCTCAGAAAGTGCCTGCCATGAAAGTGTAAGGACCTGAATTGAGTTCAGATCTCTGGCCCCCATGTAAAAGGCAGGCATGGCAGCATGCATCTGTAACTCCATCGCAGTGGTTGAAAAGGAGGCAAGATCGATCTAGCTCATTGGCCAAATGATGGAGTTCCAGGTTCAGTGAAGGACCTTGTCTCAGTGAAGGACAAGGATGGGAAGTGGTATGAAGTAGACGATACCCAGGATTGAATGGCCTCCATGGGCACACACAAGTGTGCAGTCACTGACACATGTGAACACATGTGTACAACACACACACAACAACAAAGACATGCAGACAGTAGAAGCCTGGCTCATAAGGTTTCAGAGTGGAACAAGGCCTTTGTCAGGGCCAGGATTAAAGTCCATTCATGTGATATTCTGGGGGAAATGTATGCCTATATTCTGCCTGCGTCCTGAGAACTTGAATAAGGCTAACTTCAAAAGCAGTAGACTTGCCAGGCATGCTGCCTTACACCTTTAACCTCATAATTCAGGAGGCAGAGGCAGGTAGATCTCTTTTAGCCTGGTCTGCATAGTAAGTTCCAAGCCACCTAGGGCTGCCTAGTGAGACCCTGTCTTTAAGAGGGGGGGAAAAAAGCAATGAAGTCATTTGTTTGGCAAGAGACGGTTCAAGGCCGCGGAGCCACTCAGCTTGTGACAGTGCCTTTGCTCTGGCTCTTGTCCAGGTCTGCTGTGGGAGCAGCAAGTGGGGTAGAAACTAGAGGGGTACACTTTCAGAGGAAGGAGCCATGGGCAAGTTAAAGTTGCAGACGAGGTGGTGTAAATGTAGCTGTAGTTATTAGATAGGAGCTCATGCTTCATAGGGATGATAGGAAAGGTTCCCTGAGGAGACCTGAGCCTCCAAAAGCTCCCCCTTGTGAAAATGTGAGTTTACTTGACACGAGAGAGCCTACAGTAAGAGTGTCTGCCAGGGTCCCTGCTGAACCAACACCCAGAGAAGTGTTTCCTGGGGTCAGCCTACAGTAAGAGTGTCTGCCGGGGTCCCTGCTGAACCAACACCCAGAGAAGTGTTTCCTGGGGTCAGCCTACAGTAAGAGTGTCTGCAGGGGTCCCTGCTGAACCAACACCCAGAGAAGTGTTTCCTGGGGTCAGCCTACTGTAAGAGTGTCTGCAGGGGTCCCTGCTGAACCAACACCCAGAGAAGTGTTTCCTGGGGTCAGCCTACACGGCACAGAACAACTTTGATCCAGGTTACATCTCCAGATGGAGGTACGAGGTAGGATGGTATCAAAGAGAGTGGAAGGCTCACACCGTGTCCAGCCCACTGAAGCCAGGCAGTATGTGGCTGGATCAGATTTCTTACAGGAAGCCCTGAGAGGCCTGTCTCAAAAGCTGAAGTGGAGAGTAATTGAAGAAAACACCCTGTATCAGCCTCTGACCTATCTACAAGTGTACATACATGCATGCATGCACCCATAGACACACACACACATCAATACATACACACAAAAGAAAAAAAACTAAAGAACTTCCTGGGCTTGGTGGTTCATGTTTGTGATCCTAGCACCTGGGAAGTAGAGACAGGATCAGGAGTTCAAGGTCATTCTTGGCTGCATAGAGTTTGAGGCCAGGTAAAAATCAAAAGAAAGGTCACTTGGGAAGAAGGTCAGAGTAATGTATTGCATGCTTTAAAAGATGAAGGAGGGAGCCATGGGCCAAGGAATGTGGTATTATGTAGGAGGTGGGAAAGAGAAGGGGCTAATTCCTCTGCAGAGCCTCAAGAAGGAAGTATGGTATTTCCACTGTCTTAATTTAGCCTAGTGAGTCTGTGTTGAAAATCTGATCTGTATTGGACTTCTGACCTACTGTTACCCTACAGAATTATAAGATAACACATTTTTTTTTTTTTTTTTTGGTTTTTCGAAACAGAGTTTCTCTGTGTAGCTTTGCGCCTTTCCTGGAGCTCACTTGGTAGCCCAGGCTGGCCTCGAACTCACAGAGATCCGCCTGGCTCTGCCTCCCGAGTGCTGGGATTAAAGGCGTGCGCCACCAACACCCGGCCAAGATAACACATTTTTATTGCTGTAAGCCACTAAGTTTGTGGTTATTTGTTACAGTACTAACAATAAAGAATACAGAATAGAAAGTGTTCTTAATAAAAGCTCCAAGCTTATGTATAAAATAAGTATTAACAGAACTGAAGGTAGAGAGAGACATATACCTCCTTAAGCCGCTTAGAGATTTTAAGGCCTTTCTCTTAGCAGTTGATAAAATATATAAAGAAAATGGTAAGGACATAGAAGTCCAGCACCTCTTAACCACCTTGACCTAATTGACATTGGAGAGAACATACTTTCTCTCTTGTGACCATGGTATGTTCACCGAACTGGACTATACATTGGGCCCTAAAAGTCTCTATACAGATTAAAACAATCCAATTCATACCCGGAAATATAAAAGAAATCATATTAAGGACATGCTCTGACCACAGTAGAACTGAGTAAATAGCAATAGAGCAAGAAAACACCAAAGATTTTGAAGCAAAACAAAATTAAGTAACACACTTCCAAATAATCCACAAATAAAAAGAAAAATTCACAAGGGAAAAATAGCAAATACTTCAACCAGCAAAAAAACAAAACCACAGGTCAAAAACATGGTTTGCAGCTGGCATGTACTTAACAGGAAATACAGATCTTTAATGCCTTTGAAAATGCATTTTCAATGTTCAAAGGATGTTCATGTTTCCAGTTAGAACAGGCCCTTTATACTGTTCACACAGCTATCTCTCATTGTTGCAATAATATTTCAGTGCATCTATTTGCCCACAGATCCCTCTATCCACTGTGCCCTCAGCCCTTCTTTCCGTTTTTCATAGGATCTCACTGTGTATCCCAGACTGGCCTCAAACCCATGAACCTCCTGAGTGCTGGCATTGCAGGTGCGCCGATCACATCAGGCCATAGGACTGTAAATGCTGTTTTAAAGACAAGGCCTGCCCCTTATTCCAGTTCTTGGTTTTTGGTTTCTAGCACAGTGCATGACTTTTTGTGAGTTTTCTACTAAGTTAAGGAAACTTGAGGAGTAGATCTTCATGGAAATCCATGGAATAGGCAAAAGAATCACCCTGTCTGTGGTCCAGTTAAGGAAATGGAGGCTAGAGTCTCTGAGTAGGTGACAAACCTAGGCTCCCCATGTTCCTGCAGTGTTCTTTCACCTGTGAATTGCTGACTGCAGCATCCTGTTAGAAAGATGTGTCTTGCAATCACAATGCAAATCTACCCTAGAATCAAATGGAAAGTCTGTTATAGCTGTACACACTGTACAGGCCCTTGTTCTCACAACCTACCAGGACTCTCTGAGTCTAGCAGTCTCCTCATAGGGTCCTCTAGGAAGTCATCTGCCATGACCCTGCACTATGTCAAGTGGAAACCAGAGTGTACATTCTGTAGTAGTTCTGACCTAGACCAGACAATGGATAATAGTCACTGTTGGGGCCAGCACCACAGCCTAGTCCCCAGGTCCTGGCCAGCCTTGTTAGGTCTAAAACCCTGGACAAAGGGCTAACTAAAGTGCCTGTTAACATATGAAAGTGGACACTGTCCACCAGCCTCTCTCAGCATCTCCAGTTCCTGTTACAGAGTCATCCTGGCTGGTGTGCCCCACCCTAGCCCTAGACTCCGCAGCCCACAGACTGGGCTGCTCTTCCCCCCAACTGCTCTTCCCTATAACCTTAGCTTTTTGGCTCAGTCCTCTTAGCCTCTTTGTCTCTGGGTCTTCTTGTCTCCTGGCTCACTCCTGGCCTCTTGACTCCTGGCTCTCCCCCACCACCTTTCTCCTCACATAGCCCAGTTCAGTCTGCTGGTCATGTCTACTCTGGACTCTACCTCTGTCTGTGCTCTCCCTTATAATAAAACCTCAACCCCTTAGGAGCAGTCGTGCCCTCTTTTTATTTCTTCTTGTCACTCAGCAGGAAACTCAGGAGCTTGAGACTGCCAGTCTCAGGCCCAGGCAGCAGAGCTCAGCCGCCCACACTGCTGGGGCCCTGTGCTGTTAGCTTCTTGTTTCGCTGTTTTCTACGTAGGTTTCAGTTTTTCACTTGGGTTTGTTTCCCCTTTGTCTCTGGTTGAGCTTCCTTTTCCTGTTTGGTTTTAAGTAGAGTCTAAAATCGTAGCTGTCTTCATAGGATCTGTGCTCCTCTGATCCACAGAACCTCCTGTGCAGCCTTCATTCAGCCATGGCCCCAGGGTGAGTACAAGAACCCAGAATGGGATAGAGGGGTGTGAAGAGGAAACCTAGACTCTTAATGTTGAAGGGTCTATAGAGGTCATCTCTGGTCCTCTTGGATACTAGTTAGTGATGGGAACATCTAGGACCAGAGGGCTTACCAAAATCCTAGAGCAATTTAATGGCCTCAGTCCCCTCTGCTGTTTCCAGTCCCTGGTCTGTGCTTGTGAATGCTGATGATCTTGAATCATTTTTGTCTGAAAGACTTACCCAGAATTGACCACCTACCTTGGTGGGTAGAGGGGATTCTGAACTCTGAGGGGAGTATTTTTTGACTCAGAGGTATGAGTGGTGGGTCTAGGCTGTCTGCAGAATGTCCTGAAGCAGCTTGTATCCTGTGCCAGAGGACCAGGATGAAAGACCTGAGTTCCTTTTACACAAATCTCTGGAGAGATTTGTCCCCCTTTGGCTTCTCGGCCCATAAACAATGTTGAACATTGTTGAGTAGTCATCATCTGCAAACCATGTTGTATTGTGAGTGGACATGAGTGCCCCTTTCTCTGTAATTTACATGAAAGGTCATGATAGGACCAAGTTTGTTTGTTTTTTTTATATATTTTATTTATTTATTTATTTATTTAATGTATATAAGTGCTCTATTTTGCATGAATGCCTGCATGACAGAAGAGGGCATTAGATGGTTGTGAGCCACCATGTGATTCCCAGGAATTGAACTCAGTACCTCTGGAAGAGCAGCCAGTACTCTTAACCATTAAGCCATCTCTCCAGCCCCAGGACCAAGTTTTATCCTCCAAGAGTTGGGACTTTTATTTGTTTAAATCATTATAGCCTTGTGTCTTCACAAAAAATAATAATCCCCGACTTTAGAAATTGTTTGCTGCCTCACACCCTTAATCCCAGCATTTGGGATTGGGCAGGAGGACCTCTTGAGTTTGAGGCCAGCATGGTCTACAGAGTTCCAGGATAGCCAGGACTACACTGAGAAACCCTGTCTTGAAACAAACAAACAAACAAAAAATTATTTGCAAAATGCTACTTTATCACCTGTCTTCTTTTGCCCTTCTTGGATGGATGAGGAAGGTGTTACTGCTTTTCTGCCTTGATGCTGAGGCTCTGAAAGGCTGTGAGATTTCCCCAAGGCCCACCTGGTTGAGGAGGGACCAGGGCTGGAGCTTACTCAATGTACTGTCCAGGCTCTTGAAACACATTTTAGTGAGCTATTAGAGTGAGTAAGACAGCAAGTACAGCCTGCTGGCTGCTCCTGGGCAGTCAGGAAGCACAGATGCCCCTCCGGTTAGTCTCTGCTGAGGAGCTGCAGCCCAGCTAAGCCAGGGAAACACTGATTTGTTGCTTGAGTTTTGAGTTATTCCTCCTCCTTTGCAGCCAATTTTCTGTCATTTTAGTAGTTTTTCTATAGCTTCAAGGGATTTGTGCATGGGGCTGTAAAAAACAGAATGCTTTCCATTGAGAGGTATGATATTTTCAGTTGTAAATTACATTGTAAACAATTGAGGAAGCTTACTGCTGGTTACTGGTGGTAGAAAATAGTACCAGAAGGAAATAGGGAGGAGGCACTGAGTTTTTAAAGGCTTTTTAACCCTTAGACATTGGAGAAGTTGCAGCTGGAAAGCACCCTGGAGACAATGACTGCAGGTCCAGGGCAGCAGAACTTCAGGCCTTGAACTTTCCACTCTAGCCAGAATAACTGCTCTGTGCTCCTTATGCACTCCCAGCCTTGTGCTGAAGAAAAGCCCTTTGCATCGTATCATTGTGAATGATGATGAGTTTCAAGTCTCATTTCTAGTTCTGGAGACCTAGGGTTGGGCAAGGCTTTCTGTGTGAGTTAGAAGCTGAAAGTAAGGCAAAAGCCAAGTTTTCTGGTGTCTCCTTCCTCATCAAGGTTTGTGTGCTTCTCTATGCAAATAGGCTCATGACTTGACACTGGGACTGTCCATGTGAGAAATAACATCTAGATTCCCCACTTAACCCTGGTATCCATGACAGGGCTCCATAGAGCTTCCTGTCAGCAAGGCCACTTCTGGACCAGGAGCCCTTTTCTGAGCACCTAGTCAGAGATAGTCTTGTATATTAATAAAAGACCAGCCTTAATAGTATACTTCCCAGGACTCAGAAGAGAAACTACCAACAGTGAGAACTATTTTTAGGAAATGAATCTAAGTACACCAATCTCTTTGTCTGTCTACTTTATTCCTCTGAGATAAAATCCTCTCTACACAACTTCAGTTCTGCTCTCTTGCCTAGCTCCTTTCTTGCCTGATTGATCTCTCTCTACATTTATCTGCTGTCCCCTCTAAATTCTAACTTAATTCTCTCATCTTGGTTCTGCCCTATCTAGGTCCTTCTCATCTTGTTCTTACCCATCTAGTACTTTCCCATCTGGCTCTTTCTTATCTTCCATCTTGACCTCCAGTTCTCTAGTCAAAAATCCTCTCCTGCCAAAATCCTCAATATCCTCGCTTCATTCTCCTTATACCTCAGTTCCCCTCAGTCTCTGAGGTGTTCAGTTATAAACCCAAGCCAAAGCGATCCTCTGGCAGAGCAAGGTCACTAGGCTTATATTCTTACTGGGTCATAAAGGCAGGTAAGAATTTTCCTCAGGCAGTGACCATCAGACTTTGTTTTACATCCCAAGAGGGGAGTGGTAAAGGAGGAGGTGAATTGAGAGCTAATGATCGGTTAGTATATCAAGAAGGGGATCTATGTGCTCAGTCTACATTCCTAGAAGTAGTTAGATATGAAGTTAGGAGTCTATAATGTTAGTAATAGAAAAGGACAGTCTCAGATTGCACAAGAAATAAAGCTATCTGCCTGACCTAGGGAACAGGCGTCGTTTCCACAATGGTGTTCCCTTAGTTCAGGAGATCATTTGGCCTTGGATGCTTGATAGGTATTTTAGATAAATACACTGTTAGGAGTTCTTGGAAGCACTCATAGTATTACAAGAAAATCACCGTGGGAACCAGCTAATATATATACAAAAACTAAAATTTTAACAAGACTTCTTAAGCCATGGCTTGACCTTCAGAAAAGTCCTTGACTTTTCCAAGTAGTAGCTGAATTCCATTATGTTTTCCTGCAGCTTGCAGCAAGATAGGAGCTGAATTCTTTTGCACACTTGTCAGGACATAGAACACTGTATCACAGCAGTACTGATGAGGACAAATGGGGGGAAATGACCCCCCCCAGCAACTGAGCTTCTGGAGTAGATCAGTGACGGAGTGATATGAAAATGGCATAGAGATGGATCATACATGGGAGCATCACATGAAGGCAAGCCCAATACCCAGAGAACGCCAAAGATTATATGTCCTTTCCATGTAGACAGTCCATCTAGAAAGAGGAATGGGCCCTCAGCTGAGTGAGTGACATACTGCCTGGGTGTGTGTAGCTTCCACTGTCTTCCTCTTGTGGCACAGTACATGTCCCTACAGGAATTCCAGAGAGGGTTATCATGACAATTGGATTCTTTCTAAGGGATCCACTTTCAGTGGACAAGGGAGTCAGGGAAAGCTCCTCTTACACATTTGCTATTCCATGAAGCTGGAAACTGTCCATACACCAGGGTCACAAACCAGGGGACAGCATTCCTGGACTCCTTCACAAACACTATTCACAAATACATATCTGTTTCACAGAGAATTAAACCAAGAGGAGGAGAAAGGACTGGACCAGAAGTGTAGCTAGTGAATGGTAGATCCAAGCCTGGAATGGATTTCCTGAATGCTGTGCTGTCTTAGAGGAAGAGCTGACCTCCAGCCTCAGACCTATGGAGGGCCAAGAGCTACAACGGAGTGAGGAGATACTCTGTATAGGACAGTGCAGCAAGACAATACGTAGGCAAATGTAACGCCATATTCCCATAATCCCAGTACTTGAAAGTCTGAGGCAAGAAGGTTGCTGTGAGTTTGAGGCCAACCTGGTCCACATAGTGAGCAATTTAGTGAAATTCTGTCTCAAAACAAACGAACAAACAACCTACAACAACAAAAAGTCCTAGGTAGCCTGAGCATCTGTGGTTGAGGAACTGGGGCTGTTGACAGAAAGTGGCCTCTTAGAGGGTGCTGAAGCACGGGAAGAATTTCTTTATACAGGCCATAGCAGGTGTCAGTCAGCCTGGGGCTGCGGGAGCTGCTGGAGACAGTTTTACTAGGAGCAGAGGAAGGGCAGGCCACAGTGAAGAAATCATCAAAGAGAGCTAGAAAAAGAGCATCTGGAGCAATGGGAGAGAATGGCAGGCCACCACCTTAGCTGTCCTTCGTGGGAACATTTTCTTTAACCCTGCAGTGGTTACATGAGACAGACATAAAATTTAGAAATGAAAACTGGTGTAGCAGAGAAGGACAGCAAGTGCCCTGAGATGAGAGCAATTCGGTGAACTGGAGAGCCAGGAAAAAAATCGGGAGGGCCTAGTCATGTGACTGTGGGAAAAATGGAAGGAAATGAGGCCAGGGATGTAGCACACAAAGCCTGTCAGTGCACACAAAAAGTTTGATTTTACTTATAAAGTTAAGAGATGCTTTGGAGGGAAGGACAGCTAACTGAAGCCTGAGCACATTCCCACGGGCCACTGTGGGTAGTAGTTGGCATGTTGACAAGAATGGAGGTAGAAAGTCTTCTTGGGAAGCTGCCTCAGTCATCCAGGTCAGAGGCAATAGACTGGTGGTGGGTCTAGAGCAAGGTGGAGAGAGGTAGCCAGATGCAGTAGGGATGTGGGAGGGATAGCTTGAAGGACTTCCTAGTATACCCATACGGGTGGGAAGGAAGCCCAGGGATCTGGTATGACTGAGGTGGGTATTAGTTCCTGGGGAAACAGGGCTTAATTCAGGCAGCCTGGAAGAAGCTGTGGGCTTTGGACTCTGTACAACATACATCCCCCAAAATGTTTCTTGCACAAGGCTGACAAGCAGGAATTAGCCAATCCTTGGAGGAATACAATGTGAATGAGTAGTTGATTGTCTCCCTTCCAGTATGAGGCAGTGCGATTCAGTCCCATCCCTAGTCTCCCAGGGGTCTTTAAATGTTTAGGATTTTTTTTCCTCAAGCACTCATCACCTCCTGACGTACCACATGATCATTCAGGTTTTGTCCACTGTTTGTTTTCCCTCTCCACCCATTCAGAACTAGAATACCAGTTCTGAGACAGCAGGGACTTTTGGTCCTTTTAGTTCCCTAGTATTTCTCCAAAGCCTAAGATAGTGTCTGGAAACTCACACTTACTGAATTTCTAGGTTGAATTCTCTTTTTGAAACTCTGTACTTGGAGATGCTTGGCTGCCATGGCTATTGCTCAGTGGAGCTTCCTCCAGTGTCAGACATTGTGGTTGCTCGGAGTGTGGAAGGAATAGTGCCCCCACCCCACCCCCCACCTGTGCAGTTGATACTGGCTGTCCACACAGTTGTCTCCACTGCTCTCAGGGGCCTGAAGATCTCCTGTGTGTGAAGATATCTGAGTCACCTATAGCCTCAAAGAGCCCCTTGGATTTCCTTCAAGGTCACCTGTCCCAGAAGCATGTGACCAAGCAAGCCTCAAAGACCACAGAGTTACTCTTTTCCCTGGGACCTGATGCCACATTATCCAGACTTCTGAAAGGTTTATCCTCCCTCATTACCAAGCTCCTGGTCACTCAAAACAGGGCATCAGGTTCCCCAGGCACCAATAGAAAACATGGGTGAACTGGTCAGGCCCAGTGGCTACTCTGGTGACTGAGTCACTGGGGAGAGAAGTCCAACAGCTGCCCTTGTGTAAGTGCTGGGGGACAAGCACTCTACCAGTTGAGCTACATGTGTCACATGTCACCCCCAGCTTCCGAGGTGGTGTCTTGCTTTCTCCCAAGTGAGACAGCACTGTTAAGGTGCTTGTTCTGGGTCACACAGGGTCTTTTCTGCAGCGGGGATTAGAGCAAGGTCTTTTGTGCCACACCTGTCCTTACAGTTGCAGCTCCTCAAGGGAACTTTTCCAAACTGTACTCAAGGTTAGAATCAAGGCCTCTTACTCCGAGTGTTTACAGCCTCGATTGTTCCACACTGTCACTAACTCCACTCTCCTGGAGCAAGTTTTGCACCTCTCTGGCGAGGGTCTGTTGTCCTAGAGCTGCTTGGGAGCAGGGTGTGTGTTGTCGTTTCTGTCTGTTCCTGTGCCTAATAAATAGTGCACAACTACTCAGCTGTTGATTGGACTGAACGGAAAGGCTGTGCTGAGGATTGAGGGTGTTAGTTGAGACTCCATGCTCATTCCCAGGCTCCTAATTTACCCTCAGAGCTGAACAGTGCCCTAGTCCTTGTCCCAACTGGGTCTCCACAGCTGTCTTGAGATTGTGCTGAAACCCATTCTACTTAATCAAAATCACAGACTGATAGATAATACAGTTTGGACTAGAACATATCAGACTTTCTGAATGCTTTTGAAGCACTAAGTAGCCTAATGTCCACATGACCTGTTAGGTGGCTTTCCAAGCAAGGGGTAAAGTTGATGGCTTTGAGATGATTTAGGAAGTGCTGTGAGTCTAAGAATATGAAATTTCCTTAACAGTTTGTTGGGGTATTCTTTTGAGAATCCTCAAATCTTCAGAGAGAAGTGGAGACCAGCTGTATATACATTTAGGATGGTGGCCTCATAGCACAAAGAGCAAACATCTGAATTCCCTGTGACCTCCCAGTCTGAACCTCTAACTAGTCTGGATGGAAGCAAAGATGTCTGGGCACATTTCCCATCCTGAACTGTTGGACCACAGGCACATGGAAGAAAGCTGCAGACCAAGTGGGTCCACCTGAAAGCATAGCATGTGGCGGTTTTACTGCTCCTCTGGACAGACGTTTCCCTTGTTCAGGATGCTCTTAGCTGGGTGCCGGTCACATTTGGTTCACTTCTCTCCTGCTTCCTCAGCTTCAGACTTGAAGATAGTCCTGCACGGTCATTACCGCAGTACTGGGTTGTGTGTACTCATTACCTTTCTGTGTGTGGCAGAACGGTGAGCTAGCTGGGACTAGACCTTCCTTTCTGACTTTCTCCAGCATTCATTCATAGCCATGTTCTCTGGCACACGTGTGTATGTTTTTGATCATAAAAGCAGAAAAAGAGCCTTGTGGAGAGGCCCCAAGCTGCTGCTGTGGCTTACCCCATGGCAGCTCTGAGGATGAGCAAGGATAGACCTTGGAGGAGGCGGCTAGAGTAGGATGGTGGGAGCAGGGCAGGTGGAGCATGAGAGTGACGAGGACAGTGCAGGAGGCTGGACGACGCCTCCAGATGGTTCCTATCCAGTGACATTTCCCCATAAACTTCACGTAACGCAGTGTGAAGTGGGAGTAAATGGAACGATGACTTCATTTTGAGTGCCCACCAAATCATTGTAGGCTTTGCCATGCCAGGTTCTACTGTACTAGTGTGTGATAGTTTCCCAGAGAGGTGGGAACTAAGACCCTGTTTGCTTTACCCACAGCCTCTTACCTGAAATCCAGTAGATGAGCAGGAGCCCTGCTTCATCCTAGAGCTACCAAGTAGGCTCTTACGAGGGACTGCCTTGCTCCCAGCTCTGGGGGGTTTCTTCAGTGATGGTCTCAGCCACTTTTAGGGATCATTTTTGGTGTTACATGTTGAAAGCAAACAAGTTAGGGCTTTATGCATTGCCTCAGAGTCTGGTCTAGTTTCTTGACTTGGGACATGTGTCACTGCATACTCCACCACTCACTATCTATAGGCTGCCAAGTCAAAGGCAGCTGGTTTATATCAAGTGACTATGGGGTGGGAGTCTGGCAGGACAGACATGTCCTGACCTCCAGAAACTTACAGTCTTGGGGCACATAAGCTCTAAATAGCTTTTTTTTTTTTTTTTTTTTTTGTTCTTGTTTTTTTCAAGACAGGGTTTCTCTTTAACAGCTCTGGCTGTCCTGGAAATTACTCTGTAGACCAAGCTGGCCTCCAACTCACAGAGATCCACCTGCCTCTGCCTCCCAAGTGCTGGGATTAAAAGCGTGCACCACCACCACCCAGCTCTAAATAGCTTTTATAAAAGCTCCAAAGTGATCAGATACACACAGGACCTGCAGTGGGGCCAGATGCAGAGACACCTCCTGGGGACATGAGTGACACCAGTGTGCCACTCTAGCGCTGAGTTGTGAGTGAGAACTCTTCCTTTCCTGGATCATAATCCTCAGGACAGACACATATTCAAGGCAGCATGCCTTACTCTTTCTTAGCAGTTGTCAAGTGAGAGGAATGAATGGACAGGAGTTTTCTGAAGGCAGGTGCCCCTCATCTAAGCTTTGAGCCAGACCTCTGGATGTAGGAAGGAGAATGCATCTTAGGAAATAGTGTTCCTAACTACCTGAATAGCAATGAAGTCATTTTCAAGGCCCAAAGGTTGTGGGGGATATTTTTCCTGCCAAGCACTGCTTTACCACCCGACACAGCCTACCTTCCTCACTGAAGTGTGCTAGGCGACGCAACATCAGTTCCAGGACATCGAGAAGGGAAATTCCATGGGCCAAGCCCAGGAATCCACCCTGTTGTCCTGGTCCTTCCAAGGTGGGAATGGAACTGTGGCCTGCATCTTTTACGTCAGTCCTGAGGGAAACCTGTCAGGAGGCATTGTCCAACAGAGGGACCTAAAATAGCTGTTGGAGTAGCTTTTAGGAAAACACCTAGATGGTAGGTTTGGGACATGATAGTAGAGCTCAAAGAAAGATTATCTCACACTTTGACTTAGGGCTTTTGCTAAGAGGTAATACACCACACACCACACACGTGGCAGCACACACCTTTAATTCCAGCTCTCAGCAGGCAGAGGCCCCTCTGGTTTACATAAGTGAGTTCCAGACCAGCCAGAGCTACATGTCAAGACCCTGTCTCAAAAGAAAGGTAACATGTGTCTGAATTCTTTACAGATTAGTGGGAATTACTTGTGTCAGTTCAGCTGGAAAGAGTGTCCTAGGCAGAACAGAATGAGCTGGTCTAGAGAGGCCACAGAAGCAGTACCTGTTAGGAGCCAGGAATAGTTCCACCAGACTAGATGGGGGAGGGGCTCAGCTGGAGACCAGTTGGGAGAACAGAATGTGAAGGGTTCTGAGGAACTGCCAGGAAGTGGGTACCCTTCCAGGCTGTGCCTTACCTGCTGACACAGTGTGTATCTTCATTCCACCAGGTAAACCATCAGGGAAATGAGGAAAGAGGACGGAGGGTATATAGTTGAAGGAAGATGAGCTTACAGACATCAATTTGTTTGAGGTCATAATAGCTGTAAGTGGCCAGGCTCCCAGAAAGGCTTGAAGAAGCAGATTGATCTGCCTTTGCAGCTCTTTCTGTGACCTCATGAGAGAGAGGTGTGTTGGGACTCAGGAGGCTGGAACCCGGAGATAGGAAAGTAGCCAGAGAACTCTTGTGATGGTGTAGGTGAGGAAGAACTTAGAGCACTGGCAGCAAGGGGGACAGAAAGCAGCAGAGCTGAGATATGTTTAGGAAATGCAACAGCTGGCCTTTTAGCCTCAGAGGGCGAGGATCAAAGAGGTAAGTATCTGAAGTGACGCTCAGGTGTCAGGTGTGGCCTTGAGGAGGGGCTGCTGGCACTTGTTATATTAGGAAACATTGTAAAGGTTTCCTGTTTGAGCATGTTGAGTTTTGAGGTACCTAAGGTATAGCCAGTAGTCATATAGGGTCAGGATCAGAGAGACTCATTAACCCAGGATCTCTCACATACTGGTGATCACTGTGAGCACTGTGGCCATGGGTGAGAACCATGGGAACTTCCAGGGTTGTTGGCACCAGAATCTGCAATCATGTAGAGACCCAGGCCCTGTCTGAAACTCACACTGAGCCAGAACCATATACAGGGATCTGGGGACTTGTTTTGTAATAAGCACCTTGTTAGTTCTTACAAAACACACATTTTTGAGAGCCGTGGGCATGGAGTGAAAGAAGAAATTGGAAATAGCTCACATTTGGCAAACAGCAAGATTTAAGGTAAGCTTTAAAATCAACTTGAAGCAGGGACACATTTGAGAGCATGACCAAGGCATATTTCACACACCCTCATCCTTACAAATGATTTCAGAGGTTCCTAGACACTTCACACCTTTCCTTGGCCCCAGCTAAAGAACCTGATATAAGAGGAATGTAGTAGACTCAAAACTATGAAGGAGGCTGAAAAATGAATCCCCCAAACCATCCTAGAGAGCCAGGAGAGTTAGTCAGGAGACATTTCAAAACTAAAGACAGCAGCGTTAGAGTCTCCAGGAGCAGTCAGGTGACTTGGGAGACTCCTCAGGAACAGAAGCCAGCTCCAGTGGCAGCTTGAAGAGTAGGAGGACTAGGGGTAAACGTAGACCATCAGTTTGCTGAAAGAAAGGAGCTGGAGGGGAGCCACTGAGAGTAAGGGCCAGTCTACTGGTGTTTATTAGATGTGTCCTCTGAGTTACAGTCCTCTGAGTGGAAGATTACATTTCTAAAATGTGAACCACCATTAGGGTGACCACCTCGTGCCAGTGTGCCTGGACTGTTCTGGTTTCCATAGGGAATGTCCTACATCCTGGGAAGCCCCTGAGTCACATGGGCTTGTTGGCAAGATAAAACAAACCTCTGAACCAGAGTGGGCGAGCTGTTTTGTCTGACAGAAACCATCATGCCAGCACAGTGGGCCTGAGCAGAACAACCACTCGCTTCTGGGCCAGTACACAGCACCCCTACACTGCTATGCTCTCCTGGATGTTAGTGTGGCCCAAGGAGCCAGTTTCTACCCTGGACCTGGGCTGAGGAGAGGCAGCTGACAGCTTTTGATTACCCTCAAAGTTGTGGCTTACTGCTCCCTCTCCTAGCCCCTTGTGAATGCAGGACTCTGCTTGGTGATCTGTGGCAGATGCTGTTAGTAGCCACACTGTCTCTGAGAGTAAGTGGGGTAGAAGTGCCACTGGAATGTCCCATTAGCACGCAATCACAAGTGTACCTTTTCTCCCACACTCTTAGAGCCATTGTTCAGTAATTGATTACCAGTGTGCACCAGGTGCTGGGGAATGGTTTCATCAAGAGAAAAACAAGAGTCTTTACCTTCAAGAGCTCACAGTCTCGGGGACAGACACTATGTTGTGGTTGAGACAAAGGAGAGCATGTACCTCTAATCAGACAGGTACAACCAAGTCTGATGCCTTTCCCAAGGACATGATTAAGTTTCAGAACTGTATTAGAAAGTGTGGGGTATGTTTTGCCTATATGCCTTTTAAGAGAGATACCAATGGATATTCAAAAGTAGTCTATGGTGTATGGTCTAAAAGAGTCAACTGCTGAGCCAGGACAAGGCAGAACATGTAACTTCCATTCTTCCCTTCACACAGTGCCTGGCAGTTTTCTGGAGGGCCTCTGAGGTCAGAGGGTGCTCTTCGGGTTCACATGAGGAAATGCTGTATTCCTCCTCTACCACAGAAGTGCAGTGGGAAGCTTTCTTTGGAGTATGTCTTCAGGGCATTTTGAGAGAAACTGCAGGCTCACATTTTTTTTTACACTTTTTATATGAGCCCAAGATGGCAGTGGAATTGAGCTGCTTTCCTGCCTTCTGCCAGGGAGGTAGCCCTCACTGGACACTGTACACACTGCTTAGAACAGCCTGTGATGTCCCAGGAGGAAAGCTCGGAGCCTGGTAGCTGAGTGCCATTCAGAACAAATCTTAGTGTATAGTTTGAATCATCCCCTCAAATACACACATGCAGACACAGTTATAGTAGGATCATACAAAAAGCCTCAAGACATTGGGACCTCATGAGAACCAGCCTCATCTTCCCTCTCCAGCTTTGTAGGGTTGAATTTCATCAGAGCCATGGAGCTCTGAGGCCATGTGCATGCTGGCCTGAGTTACCAGGGGCCTGTTGAGAAGGAAGTAGGAAGCCTTTTTTTTTTTTTTTTTTTTTTTTACAGAAGATCATTTTATATGTCTATATTTTAAAAATTCATTCACATACGTCTCTACATTATTCACTAGGCTATCAAATTTCTTCAAATGCTAACTAACTTAGACATAAGTTCACCATGCCCATGGAGTGTGTGTGGTGCTGTTTGTGTTCATCCAAGTGAATGGGCTGAGAAGACAGTTGAATAGCTCGAACCCAGCAGCAATGATTTTACCCTACCGCCCCCCCCCCAACTTCAAGACCTATTCAGCTCACATTAGCAATATAAATGGCAAGAAGAATGTGCACTTCCTTTCATTGAGACTTACTAGTAGCAATAAACTGAGAGACAGAAAAGTACCATTCAAATGAGAGAAAAAAACAACCGCGTTTTTGGTTAACCACAAGAGCACAAAGTGTTAAAAACAACAGCCAAAAAAAAAGAAAGAAAGAAAGGAAATAGGAACCTGTCTGCCACTGGTGCTAAAGTATCTAGCACATGACAGCACAGTGCAAATGCTTTATTTCTTTTATCTTTTTTACTAAGACCCCTGAATAGTGTATGATAACCCAGATACATCACACCCACTCTGGTGGCCTGCAGCTCTCTGTGTACTGTGTGCTTCATGCCTCTGCCTCTGCCTGGGCTGTCTGTCTCCTCTGCTTGGACTCCTATATCCGCTTCATCTAGGAGCTGAACACTGTCATCTTTAACCCCAAACCACTTTCTTCATAAGTCTCCCCTGGGTCCCACAAGTTCTCTTGGCCAAGTAAGATTTGTAGTTCTTTGTCTGATTCCTATCTGTAAGCTTCCTGCAGGCAGCCACTGCCCTATTCATCTGTTTTTTGACTCACTGGCATCTGTGCTAAGGTTAACACACCCAATTTGATCACCTATATACTAGAAGAAAAACTGATAAATAAGGAATTCAATTGACGAGAGTTACTGAAATGGCAAAGGGGTTGGTAGATAGCTTTGCCATGAGGTAATGGGTAGAAAGACCAAAATGTTCCTTCAGTGGTTTGGTGGGCTGTTGTGGACTGTTCATAAGACACTGTGACTGGAAAGCAAGGAGTAGATGTACTGAGACCTAGGAGGGCTATCTAAATCAGTCATTCAACCACCAGCAGGGCTCTTTAGAGAGGAGTCAGTTAATGCCCAATTATTCAAAGGCTTGCTTGTGTTGTCAGGACTGCTTTAATGAATGTGATGGAGAATTGGTTTATATCTAGGGCTCTTTTCAGCTCTGAGAGTCTCCAGTGAGCACTTATTAGACACTTGCTGTATGCACTCTATCGAAAGGTAATAGTCCATATCCTGAACCACAGGATCTGAGCCACAGAAGAGATCCTGAGCTCAGACCTCTACACTCAGGATGCGTTGGCCACATTTCCAGATCATAGAGGACTGACTGATCCTTAAAAGCACCATTTCTGTGCTGGGTACAAGGCTCTTTTTCCAAATAGTTTGGTTCCCTACCCTTACTGTGATAAAATGAACACAGTGTGACACTTTTCTTGCCTGCTTGGTCTGGTCCTTATGATTACCCAGCAGTGAATTACTGTTCACTTTGCTTCTTCACTGTTACTCTGCACGGTATAGACTTTATTTCCAGTCTGCTTGGTCTCCTTTCTAAGCACTTACTCTCCAATTGTCATCCACTTCTTAGCTTTTCAATTGGGTAATTACATGCTACTACATGCTACTTACATGCTACTAAGACTGTGTTCAAGATTCTTGGGTTCTGAAAACTAAATAGCTTGTAGGTGTCTTCATGTATTCATTTTAGTGGTGACATTTACCTCTCCAGAGAATGCTTCTGCTGATTCTTTGGTTTTCTGACATATTCTGAACAGGTGCTTTGCCAGGTGTCGTCAGCCCAGAACCAGTGTATATGGATAACTTGCTCAGTTCTTTAGGTCAGCTAACTTCCTCATTGTCTACATAGCATTTCTAATGCTGTCTTGTCTTGATACTAGATATAAACTGGACATTTTGTTGGATGCTGCAAAGAAATCCTCTGTGTGGTGTACTCTGAAATTAAACAGAACTGGCTGGATATCTGAGATTCTATCTCTGGGTACCTGGACAAACTCATGTGAATCCTCTCCAGCCCCTCAGCCACTCTTTCCTCTTCATCAAATGGGGGGTAATTAGTGGCCACTTCATAAGCTGTAAGGCAGCAGCATTGAGATTCATTGTATTATTTAACATAGGATTGATAATAACTAATAATAATTCCTCTTTCCTCCAAGCACTCCTCCCTGCAAAGCAAAGCTGTGAGTCCCCCAAGCTGTGGGATTTGGGCAGATACTCTTCTACTCTTCATAGTCTTTTTTGGGTGACAAACTCATCACTTCACAGAACAGCACTGCTGTGGACAGTTAGAAGTTCTGGCAGCAAGTTTATGTCACGCTGCCTTTGACCCCTATTCCACCATAGCCAGGTGTGACACTGCAGATTTTCTTCTCTCTGCAGTGAACAGAGTATCTGCCAAGCGCGGGCTTCCGTGATGGTCTACGATGACACCAGTAAGAAATGGGTACCAATCAAGCCTGGCCAGCAGGGATTCAGCCGGATCAACATTTACCACAACACTGCCAGCAACACCTTCAGAGTTGTTGGAGTCAAGCTACAGGATCAGCAGGTAAGTGCTGGAGTCAGCATCACACCCGAGCTGCGAGCCTCCCAGTGCATGCTTGGTGAAAAGAGGGCCCAGGCACTTCACCATCTGGAGAGAGATCAGGTTCAGCCCTGACTCTGAAGCCTTATAGCCAAAGTGTGAAACCAAAAGCAAAGTATCTTCTCTGGGAGTCACTTCCCATGTCATATGCAAACAGTAAGCTACATCTTTCTGCTCCGTTGTGTCAGATCAGAATATAATGACAGATAAAATAGAAAATAAAATAAAACATTCTGTCAGATCAGACTAAAATAACAATTGTGAGAAGTCTTTGAAAAATACAGTATGCATGGGCTAGGGAGATGCCTCTAGGTAAAAGTGCACAAGTGTGAGAACTAGAATTTAGATCCCCAGAATTAATTAAAAAATTGGACAAGTTGGTGGCCATCTGCAGCCCCAACACTCAGGAGACAGAGATGGAGATCCCCAGGGCAAGCTGACTAGCCAGACTGACTAACTAGAACCTGCAAGCTCCATATCCAACCAGAGACCCTGCCTCAATAAACAAGGCAGGGAATGATCACCAGATGTGGTAGCACACACCTTTAATTCCAGCACTCAGGAGGCAAAGGCAGGCCCCACCTTGACTTTGAAGAGAACACCAAGGTGAGAGGAGGAGGATGGTATCATCTCTCCCTGGCATACAGCCTGGACAAATCAGCTGAGGCAGGTACAAGTCATTTCCCCTGTCCATTTATGTCACACAAAACCAAGGCAAAGTGGTCTAATGTAACTTAGTGACCTGGTAAGTGCCTCAGTGCTCCCCACCCTGTTGCTTGTGGGAGGCATTTTGAGCAGTGAGGCTGGAAGATCTGTAGTTTTGTTGTTTATTAAAACAACAGCTGAGATGGCTCAGTGGTTAAGGGACTGTTCTTCCAGAGGACCTGGGTTCAATTTCCAACACCCACATGTCAACTTACAACTGTCTGTAACTCCAGTTCCAGGGCATCCAATGCCTTCTTCTGGTTTCCTCGGACACCAAGTGCTCACAGACATACAAGGTGCTTAGATATACATGCAGGCATACACATAAAGCAATAATAATAATAATAATAATAATAATAATAAATAATAATAATAATAATAATAATAATAATAATAATAATTGCTGTTGGCCGTGTGCTGTGGCACACGCCTTTAATCCTAGCACTTGGGAGGCAGAGGCAGGTAGATCTCTGTGAGTTCAAGGCCAGCCTGGTCTACAAAGCAAGTTCTAGGACAGCCAGGACTGTTACACAGAGAAGCCCTGTCTCGACAACAACAACAAAGACAAAAACAAAACAAATAATAATAATTGTTGTTTAAAAACACCTCTCCTTAAAAAGTGTTTTTGGGTAGCTCTTTGGTCAGGCTGGCTAAGAGAACAGCAGGTTCAGCCCTCGTGAGTTTCAGAGTCCGTGTCCCTTCTAGGCAAGGGAGACAGACATACTTCTGGACTCTGCTCCACGCTAGCCTGCCTAGCCCTGAGCTTGTGCTGCCTTTCCTTCCCTTTGTCGATTTCTCTCTAGGCATCTCCTTGGACATGAAGTCAGTCCATTGCTGGCTACTATTCCTGCATCAAAGTGGGTATCCCCACGTGATTGCTGTTTTAATTTTTTTAATCTGCAGCTGAGGCAGGGAATCTCACTCCATGTCTCATGCATGGTAAGCTAAGCAAAGGCTTCATGTGGACTAGGCAAGCACTCTACCACTGAGTCACAGCTATAGTCTTTACTGATAACATGTGGCAAATTTTCTATTCCTATCACACCATTTGGTTGCTCATGAACCTCTAGTACTGTGAACCAAATGGATTTCTTTTCTCTATAGTTAGCCTGCTTCTGATGCTCCATTATAGTAATGAAAACAGACTAACAGCAAGTATACTGTTAAAAGATGCTGTGTGTTACACTGTGAGCCGGTGAGGTGAGCTGGGTTTTGGGGGAAGATTTTGAGAAGGTTATTCTGTCACCAGATGGGGATTTGGGTCTCAAGAGTACCAGCCAATAGATTCTATATTGTTTTTTAGATCCTAGCCAATAGCACAGCAGCCAGGGAGATTGTTCTCTACCATTAAGCTTCTTTCTTTGTAAAAGATCTTTAGATTATTTTTACTCAGAAGGCTCAAAACCATGTTAGACAGTATTTGTTGTTGCAAGGGCTTCCTCTAAAAAAAAAGGAAAGGCACTCCCATGTACTCCTACACTCCCCAAAATAAAATGTGCACACAGTGTTATTATGAGCTCCTATGTGGAAAGTGCAACATTTAAAAATAAGCTTATCCTTCGAAAGTACCTAAATGAGTCCTGCCAAATCCTGGGGAATTATCTTTAAAATAAACCTGACTAGAAAAGGTTGAAAGTGAAGGATTAGAAGACTGTAAACCTTAGAAACACTATCATAATAAGCTGGTGGCTGGTATGTATGTCAGATATGACAGGCAACAAGTATTCCAAAGAAAGACTGACCTTTTTAATAAGAGGCTCCATCAGAAGAGAAGTCACGGCAGCCCTAAATTTGAATGCATCTAATAATGTATGTTCTAAATATATAAGCAGAAATGGACCAATCTAAAGGTTTCAGGAAATAGACTAATTGCAAAGCCTACTTGCAGATTCTAATCATGCCTCCAAGTAGCATACTGAAGAAGCAGACAGAAATGAGTGGAAACAAAGGGATTTTTGTTAGCATTATTAACCAGCTTGACCTGATTTATGTTGTGGAAACTGCAGCCAACAGCTGTACAGTATTACAGTAGTCTTAGTTGGGCTTTCTATTGCTGTGAAAAGACACCATGACCACAGCAAACGGTTAATAAGGAAAGCATTTAATTGGAGCTGGCTTATGGTTCAGAAGTTTAGTCCATTATTATTATGGTAGGGTGCATGGCGGCACACAGGCAGACATGGTGCTGGAGAAGGAGCTGAGAGTTCTGCATCTGGATCAGCAGGCAGCGGGAAGAGAGTGATACTGGGCCTGGCTTGAGCATTGAAACCTCAAAGCCACCTCCAATGACCCACTTCTCCAACAAGGCCACACCTCCAATAATAACACTCCTATGAGCCTATGGGGGTCATTTTCATTCAAACCACAACAAGATATATACCAACATAGCCCTTATGCTAGACTATGGGGCACACCAAAATGAAAATGATCAAAATCATAGAGTATATTCTTTTAAATTTTCTGTTATTATTTTGTCTATATTTGGTGTGTGGTGTACATAGTGTGAGACTGTGTGGATGCATGTCATCACTCGTGTGACGGTCAGAGGATAACTTTATGGAACTGGTTCACTACTTCTGCTTTTACATAGGCACTGAGCATTGCAAGACTTGCATAACAAGCACCTTTGCCTACTGGGCCATCTCGCCAGCCCCTAGAGTATATTCTCTGATCACAGAGGAATCAAACCAGAGTCAGTAACAGGGAGATAACTAATAGAATCTCCACCTTTGTTGTTGTTGTTCAATCAGCTGGTGTGCAGTAGTCATGGAAAGTAGTAGATTACTAACGGAATCATAGACAAACAAGAAATGGAAATGTAAGACAGAGAATACTTAGTGCTTCTCAATAGTGAAGATCAGCAAAACTTGTGAGTACACAGGAGAAATTTTGTGTATATATTACAAAAGAAAAATGATTAAAATTGGCAGTCTGTGCTTTTTATCTCAGGAAGCTAGGGGAATAGTTAAATACAACAAAAATAGGAGAGAGAAAAACCATAATTTTTTTTTAAACTAATGGGGTCTGGAGAGATGGCTCAGACATTCAGTGTTTGTTGCTCTTGCAGAGAACCTGAGTTCTGTTCCCAGTACCCACATCAAGCAACTCACAACCAGCATTAAAGAGTCCAACACAACACCCTCCTCTGACCTCCTATACACATGTGGTATTCACACACACACAAGCAAATACATAAAAATATTTTTAAATGAAAATTTAAAAACCCTAACAATATAAAGTGGATTAATAAATGTCCTGGTTCTTTGAAACAAAAATGTTGGTTCTCTAAAAATAAAATTAATAAACTCATAAATAAGTCAAGTGATTTTTTTAAAGAAAAATACAAATTGTGAATATCAGAAACCAAAAGGGTAGTATTACTCTCACCCTATAAACATTAAAAATCAATATGCTGGGAAGTTAGGCAGCTTAAATGAGGTAGAGTATTTATGGCCAAGTGCCTTAAAAACTGCCAAAGTGAACATGAGAGTAATAGAAAAAATAAATCATGTTATATACTAAAGCAATTTAGTCTATAATTCCAAGTGTGACCTCCCCACAAAGGAGACGTCAGGCACAGGTGGCCACCCCAGTGAACTCTTCCATGCATTTGAGGGAAACAGTGCTAGACTTACAGAGCACCCAGAGGCGAGAGGACGGATCCTGCTTGACCCTGTTACCACGATTAGAACATCACAAAAGAGAAAACCACAAGCCATTCATTTTAGTGAACAGAGGTATCTGAACAAAGAATTAATGACTTGAACCAAATAAATGTTTTTAAACTCCTGACAAGTGATATGATTTATTACAGGAATGCAAAGTTAACTTAACAAGGAGAAACAGTATAAACTAGAAAAGGCATTTAGTAAAACTCAGTGCCCCTTCATGATAAGAATGAAGAGGAAACTGAGAAAGATAATTTGGCACATCGTATCTGTAGACAACAAAACCTCTACTCACTGTGCTTGCCCTATATTCCAGAACAAGAGAAGAAACTTCTCTTTCCTGTCAGATAGCTAATAGTGTAGAGAAGCGTCAACAAGATGGCTCAGCAGGTAAAGGTGCTTGCTGCCAAGCCTGAGTTCAGTCCCCAGAATCCACAGGGAGGGGAAAGAACCGACTCCCACTGGTCATCTCACCTCCATGCTCATTCCATGGCACACACATGTATATACCCCTGCATACACACATGTGCACACCAAGAAATGCAATAAACATTTTAAATAGTGAAGAGAGTCTGATTTGCCTACAAACTATTATACTATGATTACTATAAAATGTATTAACATATTGTTATGCTAAATGAGTTTGGTAGACACCTATAATTTTTTTTAATATATTAGCAATAAATAAAATTAAACTGTTTGAAATGATATTTGAAAGCTCACCAGAAAATTTCAAAGGCTTCGTTCGGAACAGCTCTCCCTGCAGCTGCACACCTCCGGACACTGGAAGCTCTTAGGATGTCTGAGAGGACTCAAGCAGCCAAGCTGCTAGGAAACTGACCACATTCATGAACCGAGGCCGGGCTGTTATTAGATGTCACTTCTTCAAAATCTCGTCCACTTACAATTCCCGCAAGTGTTTTATAGAAACTAGTAGTTTGCTTCCAAGATTCATATGGAAATGTATAGGCTCTAAAAGAGCTGAGATCATCTTGAAAACCAAGGTGGGGGCTTGCACTGTCATATTTCAAGTCTTACTATAAAGCTGCACTAATTGAGGCAGGGAGATAATGGCATTAGGATCAACTAGCAGACTCATAAATTAAGGAAAGGCTATGTAAAGCCTCACATATGTGGTCCCTTGACTTATGACAAGGTGTCTTTATATTCAGGAAGGAAAAGATGTTCTTTTCAATAAATAACCTCAGATTAGTCTATGTAAAATATGCGTACGCCATACTTCAGATTTTTTTCAGCCTGAGCATTAAAGGCAAACAGTAGCTGGGCACTCAGGAAGCTGAGGTGGAGGACTGCTTCAGATCAAGAATCCAGGGCTAGCCTAGGCAATGTAGCAAGGCTCCATCTTGAAAGACGCATGGGAGAGGAGCTCAGAAACCAATAAAACTTTGAGAGGAAAATACAGGAAATTTTTCTCATGACTTTAAGCAAAACGAGATTCTTGACCAGACATTAAGAAGCAGTAACTAGGGACTGTAGAGATGGCTCAGTAGTTAAGATCACTTGCTGTTGTTGTAGAGGACCCAGGTTCAGTTCCCAGCACCCTCATGGTGGCTCACAACCATTTGTAAATCTAGTTGTAGGGTATATGATACCCTTTTCTGACCTCCACTGGCACTACACATTCATATGGTACACACATATACATGCAAGGAAAGCATATGAAATAAGTAAATCTAAAAAAAAAAAATGACAAAAAGCATTAGCTATAGAGACAGATTATGGATGAACTTCATTAACACTAAGGAGTTTCCTTACAGCACATAAGAGCCTGGGAGAGAATACTGCCCCCCAAATATATAATAGGCTGATTCAATCAGGAAGGATACATGCAAAGCTGAAAAATAACTCTTAAAAAGCAAAATAGCTTAAACAAGGACTTCCCAAAAGAGATGTGGGCAGAAGTGACAAGCTGACAATGTGGCGAACAGTGTGGCAAGTGTGAGGAAGGTGCTCAGCCATTGTCTTTGGGGAAACACTGTGGAAACCACCCTGGGGGAAGCACTCCACACAACCCAAGGGTGCAGTTCAGAAGCCAAACAATTCTGAGTATTTATGGCCAAGTGGATCTCTCATATGTAGCTCAGGAGAGAGGAAATTGGTACCATCTCCCTGAGAAACCTGACCAAAGCTACTAAACCTAAATGCACACAGACCATACCCCTCCCTCCTGGATCTATGCCCAAAGAAGCAAGAGCTTGTATCTGCTACAAATAATAATATTCATAGAGCAAAATAGCCAAGGGCTAGAGACCAGTTCAGATGCTCATCAACAAGAGCATGAAGAAGTTATTTGCAGTTAAAGTGGGATGTGTAGCCCACAGTGGTGGTGCATGCCTGAAATTCCACCACTGGAGAGGAAAGGGCAGAAGATTCATGAGTTTGAACCTCATGCTCCACAGCAAGTTCCAGACCAGCCTGGGCTATGTAGAAAGGTATGGGGGCAGGGAGATAAATGGATTTTCACAGACATCCTGTTAAATGGAATGAGGCCATATGCCATATCAATCCATTTCTAGTTGAAGAACTGGCAAGAGTTAACTGATAATGAGAAAAGGTAGATCATAGTTATCTGGGTGGGGGGGCACTGCTGAGAAAGGGGACATCAGAAGAGAGCTGTATCATCCTAAAGTGGCCACACAGTGACACAAATGCCCATCTGTATCCTCTGACTTGCTCTATGTAGAACAAGCAAAGGAATGGAGCTCCCAAGTGGACACTAAGATTTTAGCTGCCACCAGTAAAGCCTCTCTGGCAATTGGGGAATATCAGGCTTCTCTCTGTCTTTGATCAAGTGACATTAGCTGTGCATTATCTGCTCATGTATTCAAGGCACACTTTGTGGGACTCTGCTTTATAAGAGGTCAGTTTAGAAGTTGTGAAAATAAATTTTAAAATGTTGGTGTCTCTCTGGTAGTTCGTCTTATAGGAGTGTTTTATCTTCACTGTTATATCTTAGGTGATATATTATTCACACTGTTGTCTTCACTTTGCGTTTGATGGAATCTACCCACAGTTGCTCAGCTAAAAAGGAACAAACAGGATTCAGTGTACAGTGCTTTGGCTCAGTCCTCTGCTCATTCCTTGTACTGAGAACCACCATGTCTTTCGAGCAGTTGTAGACTGTTAGGTTATTTGTAGATAGTAGCTAGCAGCTTTTAGGCTCCAGGGATAGCAACAACAGAAATACCAGACCCAAGAGCTTCAGGAGATACAGAACCCAGAGACCTTTCATAAGAGAGACGTATCCTCCAGGAAAGTGCCACTGCACCCTGCCAGTATAAGGTCTTAAGACCCTGTGCAGCCAGAACCAATCCAGAAGGTTCCAGAGGTCAAAGCCAGGCCACCAGAAATTAGAGAACAATGTTAACTCATTTTGCTGGCAGTAAACTGCAGCATGGAGTCCCCTCTGCAGACTCTTCCAGCTCTCCCATTAGTTTACTGTGTAACTTTGTACAAGTCACTTGTTTTCCCTGGTCCTGATTTCCCATCTATAAAGAGAATTCCTAAAATCCCTGTGAGTTCTTGTCAGTGACTGTGCTGGCCACACTCCTTCTGTACCTGGGATGGGTATTCTTTTCCTCCTGATGCTTGCATGGCTGACTCCCCTCTGAGGATGTAGCCAGCCATCTCACCTCTTAGTTTTGGAAGTCTCACTTCCCCAGAGCATCTCCCCAGGCAGTCTTCTTTGTTCCCTCTCAACCAGCCTCAGTATAATGTTGCTTCCAGGCTTCTCCTTCATAACATTCTCTTTAGCTTGCTCTGGTTTCTTAATGGCCATCAAAACTATAGAGGGAAAATTGAACACAGAACATCTGCTATGGGTTGACTGGGACAGAATGGAAGAGGTTCTTAGCTCCCTGATTCTGTGCGAGACTCCAGCCTCTAACCCAGTGGTTCTTAACCTTACAAACACTGTGACCCTTTAATACAGTTCTTCATGTTGTGGTGACTACCAACCATAAGAATTTTTCATTGTTACTTCATAACAGTAATTTTGCTCTTGTTATGAATCATGATGTAAATATCTGTATTTTCTGATGGTCTTGTGTGACCCCTGTGAAAGGGTTATTTCAACAACCTCCCAAGGGGTCATGAACCACAGGTTGAAAACTATCGCTCTAACTTTAAGAGCCATTTTAACCATGCACAATTGGCAGTGCATCTCATACATACACTCCACAAACGCTTGAGCCTTTTTTCAGTAGTGTAAAACTAAACTAGTGAATCCCCAGCTCGGGTCTTCTGCTTATCAGTACACATGTGTAAGTCTGCTCCTACTCAGGAACCTGTCTGTATATAGATATTAGCCAAAATACCGAAAATAGCAGGTAAGTTGTGAAATGATTGCATCTCTTCTGACTTAGTGTATGTGTCCAATGACTCACCTCACATGTTCATTTCATTATACATGGACCTAAGTCCACCTTGCATGTGCGGGAGAGCTAGGATGATGCTATTCCAGATGTTGTCTATAACTGCTGTCCTCTGGCTTTTCCTGATCCAGTAGCAGAGCAATATGAGCAGTTAAGGAGAGCAACAAACCATTACTCTATTCTTCCCACTTCACAGGCAAGAAAACTCTTAGCCAGAGGATCAGCTGCAGCTGAGTGATGGCTGCAGCCTAGGGTGATGTCAGCACTGACTTCACGGAGCGCTTACTAGATCACCTGAAATCTTTCAGTGTCTAGAAGAGCAAACATCTAGAAGCCAGCAGACCTGCTGTTGAGTCTTTGCTGGCCACGGCTCCCTGAATGTCTGCCTTCTCTGTCTCTTTCTCTGCCTGGCTTAGCATTGCACCTGACAGCTATGATGTCTGGTGGTTGATTAAAAACAAAAATAGTAATGGGACTGTATGTGTGTACTATATTCATTTCTACAAGTCATCCTTGAAAATAGAACTTGTTTATTATGAATTCTGAACACTCTGCTGAGGGTTGTGGGAAATTGAGACCAAAGTGCAGAAGACTGTTACCCTTAAGGAGCTTCGTATCTAGAAGATATGGATAAAGCATAGCTAAGGTAGCTGGCTGGCACCACGAGATCCTTTCGGAATCCCCACAAGGTCAGTAAGGCAGCATTAGTATTTCCATCTTATTGTTAGAGAAACTGAGCCTCAGAAAACAGCATTGATCCCTAAGTGGCACAGTCAAGAGACAGGGTCTGGACCAGAACCCAACCAGGGAATCTGACCCCCAGCTCAGACCTAGTTAAGTGAAACAGGTTTTCCAGCTGTTCACTTATGGTCTGAAATGCCTGATCATGCCTTCCCTTCTGTGAACCTCATCCCCATCCCCACCCTGTGAATGAAAGGATACAGTATCTTTGCCCCATGGCAGCTCCCTCCAGCTCTCTTACATTTTATTTATTTACACGTATTTCTCTCTTTTCTCCTCCAGGTTGTGATCAATTATTCAATCGTGAAAGGGCTGAAGTACAATCAGGCAACACCCACCTTCCACCAGTGGCGAGATGCCCGTCAGGTCTATGGCTTAAACTTTGCAAGTAAGGAAGAGGCAACCACTTTCTCCAATGCGATGCTCTTTGCTCTGAACATCATGAATTCCCAAGAAGGAGGTAAGCAGGGTTTGTCTTTGCTGGAGGCTGAGACTCTCTTGTTCTGTCTGTGCCCCGGTTCTGCTTGTGTCCTGACATACTACTTCATTTACTGACATGATGTAGAGCCTCACAAGCCTGTTACTTGAGGTCCACAGTAATGACTAAGAATAAAGAAGAGGGAATAATGTGCCATTTGTGAAATGCAGGTTTGTACTAATGTGTTCCTGCAGCCCTCCATGAGACATGGTTTATGTTGGCCATCCTACTGCTGTGTTCCAGAATACATACCTGATAAGAAACTGGCTAGGCAGAATAGATAAGAAGTGAACAGAGTCCTAACCTCAAGGCACTTTAGAATTTAATTTAGAGTTCACAGATTCATAAATAGCTAACTATTTATTAGTTAGTTCTACAGTGAGCGCTGGAATAAAATATGTGCATAGTACTTGTGACTGCAAAAGGAAACAAGGAACTGCCCATCCGGGCTGTAAGGGAGGCCCTGACAGCAGTGGTGACTTCGTGTGAGCCAAAGCTTAGAGGGGCAAGGATTACACTAAACAGGGTGTGTTGAGGGGAAGCTGCTGTTGCAGAGGTGGAGGTGGGAGGGCTTGCATGTGTCAAAAAACAAACAAACAAAAACCCACAATGCAGTGTATCTGGGGCCTGGGTGCAGTGCACAGCAGCTAGATGAAACTGGAAGGTGGCAAGTTGGACCCCGTGAGGCTTGGGGATGGGACTAGCAAAAGCACCTGAGCAGAGCAGTTATAGCAGAGCACCAAACGGCCGGCAGCTTCGGGCAGCTTTGCAGCTGCAGATGAGCCTTCTCAAAGAGGGCATTGCTGGCCTCAGACATGGTCCTACAGTTGGCAGGATATCTTAACCTTGGTGGAGCATGGGGCTGGTGGAGCACAGGGGTGGTGGAGCACAGGGGTGGTGGAGCACAGGAGTGGTGGAGCACAGGGGTGGTGGAGCACAGGGGTGGTGGAGCACAGGGGTGGTGGGCCAGGCTTGGAGCCACTTTCCTTGGTTTGAGCTCTGGTTTGCTGCATTCCAGTCAAAAAAACCATTGAGCAACTTACCAACTCACCGGAGGTTCCTTGGCCTCAGCGTCCCTGCCTACAAATGCAGCCATGAAGAGTTGCTTTTACTTTTAAATGAGCTAGATGGTTGTCATCTCTTGATATTAGCGTATGTATTATGTCACTGCTATTGCTACTGCCCACAGCTACCACCACTGCTGTTACCACCACTACCAAAACTCAGAAGTAAGGAGACAGGTGCCCGTGCTGCTAAAGGGAGATGGCATTTAAACATATATTGATCCTGACATATTGGTGCTTTGGGGCCCAGCTTAAACACATCAAGAGGTTTTGTGAGCTAATAAAGCTATATGGAGTACAGTTCTGTGAGTCATGTGTGTTTTCTCTTGCGGTGCTAAGACACCATAACCAAGGCAGCTTATAGAAGGAAGAGTTTATAGGCATACCGGTTCAGAGGGTTAGAGTCCATGGCCATCAGGATGGGGGTGAGGGAGCATGGCAATAGGCAGGCAGGCATGGCACTGGAGAATAGTCATAGGGCGGCTGGAATGGCATTGGCTTTTGAAATCTCAAAGCCCACCCCCAGTGACACACTTCCTTCAACAACAACACACCTCCTAATGATTCCCAAAATGGTATCACCAACTAGAAACCAATCATTCAAACATGAGCCTGTGGAGGCCATTTTCATTAGAGCGTTCCTGTCCAGCCAAGGCCCTCCATGTGTGTATTTCCTGACCGGAACTATTAAAGGGGAAGAGAAATGTTCTTGTTAGATACCAAATCCTTTCAAAGCAAGTGCTTGAATAAAAGCAGCTTTTACTATAGTCACCATGGCCCCACAAACAGTCAGTGCAGCTCTCATTTTCAGATAAAGTACTCATGAACTATCATGAGGGGAGAGCTTATTGGGGTCACATGGTGTCAAGACTAACTCAGGCCCACATCCCCAATGGATTGAATGAGCGTTCTTGTTGAGGTTGGAATGGGGTTTGGGTGTGTGGATACAGTTAGTGTGGCTGGTTAGCAGTTGATAGTGGCTGCTGAAGATTGAACTTTCTCAGCAACTGATATATAAGCCTCCTTAATGATCATGCACAAATCTGAAGCAGGTGTCTACAGTGCTTACGTGTAACTATCCAGTACTTACCAAACCTGAAAGAAAGGCACCCTTGACCCAAAGTCTTCAGCAGCCATACAAGTTTCCTCCATACTGCAGAGTTATTTTGACAGATTTTGAACTTATGATTATATAGTTGTTTGCTCTGTATACAACTGATTGCCCAAGTTGTGTGGATTGTATAGTTGCTTGTAGCATGACATCTTGAGTCCCAAAGTCGTGCAGGATTCAGGGCCTAGGGCGGCATCTAGCAGCCTCATAAACAGACATACTCCTTTCTTTCCCCCTTGGGAATCTCTTCTTGTAAGGCAGGTGTCTGGTTCCTGTGACCTTCTAGGGGTTTCTGTAGACCTCTGTCTCTAGAGATGGGGCTTGCTCAGCTTTTCCTGCCCCTCAGTATGTGGACAGACACTGGTGTGGACTTGGGGTCCTTCCAAGCCTGCAGACACAGGCTACTTTGCTGTCCCATCTTAAAGTAAGCAAATCCCCCACCCCTATCCCTTAATACCAGAACATGTCTTTGTGTCTTCAAGCGCTTAGTTAACTCTCACCACATCCCTGGGAGATGGTATCTCAGACGCCTTCCCTGCTGTCTGGACCAAGGAGCCAAAACTCAGAGAGGAAGCAACTGCCCAGAAATCACATAACCACTGCTGAAACTCAATGCTGGGACCAAGTTGTCTTCACAGTTCTGTTTTCTGGGTGTTAAAAATCAAACATTTCTGCCTCAAAAGATTTCTTTTATTCACTTCTTTCTCTCTACAGTGGGATGTATTAGCTTGTTTTTTGTTTGATCTTGTTTAGTTTTGTTGTTGTTTTCAGACAGGGATCTCTATAACCAAGAATGACTGTAGCTGAAGTTTTCCTGGTCCCACCTGGCTTCCATGGTCCCGCACCAAGTAAAAACACAGAGGCTTATATTAATTAAAATTTCTCAGTCATTAGCTCAGGCCTACCACTGACTAGCTCTTACACTTAAATTAACCCATACTTCTTATTTATGTTTAGCCACTGTGGCTTGGTACCTTTTTCTCAGTTCTGCTTTACATCTTGCTTCCTCTGTGTCTGGCTGGCGACTCCTGACTCAGCCTTCCTGTTCCCAGAATTCTCCTCTCTCTTTGTCCCGCCTGTACTTCCTGCCTGGCCAATCAGCACTTTATTTATTAACCAATCAGAGCAACACATATTCACAGCATACAGAGCAATATCCACAGCAGATGATCTTAAACCCTTCTCCTCCTGCCTTAGCTTCTGGAATACTAGAATTACAAGTGAGCGCTAGCTTGTCCAGCTTTGTTTAGGTGTTTTGTTCTGTTTTGAAGACAAGGTTTTTCTATGTAGCCTAGGCTTACCTCAGACTTGCAATCTCCCCATCTCATTTTCCTGAGTGGTAGGATTGCAGACCTGCACCTCCGTGTCTGGCCTGAAAACCACTATTAACTCAGGCTTCTTCACATTATTCTGGAAGAGGACAAAGTACAGCAGAGTAGGATTTTTTTCACTGTCTGAATTCTCCATGGAAGAGATTCTCAAGCATTTGACTCTTGACAGATCTGCTTTGCTGATGTTTTTTTTTTACCAGGTACCTACTGGATCTAGCTTCTTGTTTTAGTGAGTTTTGGATACCCAGTCTTCAACTTCAGGCCTAATCCAGGGAAATAAAGTCACTTTAGCAGGTACAAAATAGGTAAAGTAACAGTAACAGAGCCAGGTGTTTCCCACTGCCTATGAAGAGGTAGGGCATCTTAGAGCCAGCTGAAGCTCTCACAGGTCTCAGACACAACTCTGAATTCAGGAATTGGCCTGAGTGGGGGGTGGGTTTCAGTCTCTGTCTTACTAAGGCTTTTTCTACAGATGCTGACATCTAGAAGTCATCTGAGGTGGGAAGAGCTATCTAGTTCTAATGCTGCTCCTGCCCGTGTTAAGGAAGTCAAGCTCTCTGTGTGGATTGCTCTGGAAGCCCCAACTAGTGGAAACAGTGCTACAGCCTAGCTGTGGTGGCTGCCATCTGTGTCTACTGCTAATCTCCAGAACATTCCCCACAGACCATGTGACCCAGCTTCCCTGGTACTGTGTGATAAGGCATGGTGTGATGGCTATAGGATGGTACTTAGGCTCAGGTGGGACTTGGGGAGGGCATGTAATGATTATGCAATAGTTAATACTTGGGTTTTCTCTTCAAAGCCTACATTTTTCCCCCCAGGCTGCTTATCCAAGTGGCCCTTCCCTGCTCTTCTTGAGAAATGGTTCTCACCAACCAAGAAGCCTAGTTGAGATGAGGGCCCAGGAACCCCCAAGAACACCTAATTGGGCTACAGACATATTTTCTTAAACTCTAAAGCACTTAGGACAGCCAGGAACAGCTACCGTGATACATATTTTTTTAGAAAGGGTTTTAGGATCCAAAAAAGGTGTGTGAGGCCAAATCTCATGTGGAGTTGAGAGTGAAGTTAGGCCTATGTTTGAAATCCACTGCTTCTGCAGCTGTACTTCCAGGGGTCAGGGACGGTGCAAATGCAGGTTGGTGAGCTGTGCCTATGCTGCAGCTGCTGGTGGGCTTATATTGAGGATTAGATCTCAGGTAGGACAGCAAGCCTGGCTCATGCCATCATTCCGGTTCCTTGCAGGAGAATGAGGTGAACTTTAGGGTCAATGTCTGCCTTGTTGCTGACTATTGAACTGCTGATACCACTTCCAGGAAGCACCAAACTGTCTCTGCCTGCATTGTTCATCTGCCTAGCCCCAAATTAAAGAGAGGTGTTGACCACTGTTCTTCTACACCCTGTCCTGCTCAGTTTCCCTTTGTACCTCAGACATCCTCTAGCAGCAGGGTGACTGTGTTAGTTAAGGTTTCTATCGCTGTGAAAAGACACCATGACCACAGCAACTCTTATAAAGGAGAAACATTTAGTCGGGGTAGTTTACATTTCCCAGGTTTAGTCCATTATTATGGTGCTACATGGTGCTGAAGAAGGAGCTGAGAGTTCCTACATCTTGATACAAAGGGAACAGGAAGTGAACTGAGACACTGAGTGTATCTTGAACATAGGAGACCTCAAAACCTGCCCCTACAGTGACACATTTCCCCCAACAAGGCCACATCTATAACAACAAAGGCATACCTTCTAATAGTGCTACTCCCTATGAGATTATGGGGCCTAATTACATTCAAATTACCACATTCCACTCCCTGGCCCCCATCAGCTTGTAACATTATCATAATGCAAAATACATTTAGTCCAACTTCAAAAGTTCCCATAGTCTGTCACAGTCTCAACAATGTTTAAAAGTCCAAAGTTCAAAGTCTCTTCTGAGATTCATGAAATCTCTTAATTGTAATCCCCTATAAAATAAAAAAAAAAAAAAAACAGATCACATACTTCCAACATATAATAGCACAGGATATTCATTTCTGTTCCAAAACATAGGGAAGGGAGCATAGTGAGGAAATACTGGACCAAAGCAAGACCAAAAACTAGCTGGGCAAACTCCAGACACTGCATCTCCATGTCTAATGTCAAAGCTCTCTTCAGATCTCCAACTCCTTTCAGCTTTGTTGACTGCCAACATACTTTTTTCTCTTGCTCTGGTTCCACTTCCTGTTAGCAGCTTTCCTTGACAGGTATCCCACAACTCTGGCATCTCCAACATCTTAGAGTCTCCAAGGCAATCCAGGCTTCAACTTCACAGCTTCATTAAATGGCCTCTCTAGGCCTCTATGTAGGGTCACCCCTGACACATGCTGCTTTCCTTAGTCACTCCTTAACTCTAAAGTCAGAACCACGTGGCCAAAACTTCCAAGTTCTGCTTACTGGGGCTGGAACTTGGCCCCCTTGTTCAATTACATCTTCATCAGTTTTCTGTTTTCAATGGTTTTTTCACTACCTAATCTTGGCTGCCCTGAAACTGGATCTGTAGACCAGGCTGGCCTCAAACTCAGAGATCTGCCAGCCTCTGTCTTCCCAGTGCTGGGATTAAAGGTGTGTACCACCATACCTGATTCTAAGCTTTTCTTTAATTCCTTTTCACAAATTGGAAAGTTATCTAGGTGGGATCTGGTCCTGAGGTTGCCACTCCCTTAATTCCACTTCTTAATCTGTTTATCTCCTTGAACACAGGCCTTAGTTCCAGTCTATGTCTTGGTGCTCTTCTTCTCCTCAAGTTGCACATTTTGCATTTTTCCTTGCTCAGCTTGCCTCTTTTTGCTATAAATCTACTCCAACAAAGGCACACCTCCTAATAGTGCCACTCCTAGTGAGCTTATGGGAGCCAGTTAATTCACTTGAGTCAGTAGGACGAGTCTAGTATCCAGAGTCCTTCGAGTCAGGAGGCAGGGTTCTAACCCAGCTCCACTGCTGCACTGCAGAGCTCAGGGTTTTATTTATTTCTTTATCTTCATTGGTGTTCTAAACTCTGAAATGGTAGGGTTGGTGTAGGTAAAGATTATTTCACAGGGAAAGCATGGAAACAGAAAGGTATTTAGTGATGTAGTAGACAGGTCAAGCCTATATGTGAGGAACTGCTTCAAACCAGGGCAGTGGTGGTGCATGCCTTGGTCCCAGCACTCAGGAAGCAGAGACAGGCGGATCTCTCTGAGTTCAAGGCCAGCCTGGTCTACAAAGTAAGTTCCAGGACAGTCAGAGCTACACAGAGAAACCCTGCCTCAGGGAGGGGGGAAAAAGAATTGCTTCACCTGTCCCATCAAATGCATGATGGTAGAAAACAGATTATTAATTTTTTGAGCCAGAACTTTGTTTTAAGGGGAAAAAAAGTTCTATTTTTAAACAGTTCTAGAATATACTAGATTTTCTAAGAATCTAACTATGGCATATATCAAAAGAAAACTGTTTGATTCTGTTTGTAACTTGACTGAGAGTTGTTGTCTGTTTTGGAAAACCTATCTCTAGCATTGTAGCAGTGTTATTTTTGTCATCCAGATGACTTCCCTGTAACAAATCCATCTGTGGCAGCCACGCTTCCTCAGCGTCTGTGGGCAGGTGCAAGCAGCTCTCTGATTCTGTCTCCTGCTGTAGGTGTGTCTGACCTTTTACATGTGCGGCGGACGCTTTATTATAGATCACTTCTCTGCCCCCTTACAGAACACTTAGGGTGCTACCCAGATTTTTCTTATCTGTGTAGAGCAATTGTATAATCCCTGAACTGCATTTCAGGGTAATACAGAAGACATTTCAAAATGTTGGTTATAGAGAAGAGCTTTGATTCTGAGAAGCTGGAGAACTGCTTGGCCTAGAAGCTGTGTAAACTCAGACTCCCTCCTTGTTCCATATCTATGGTTTCATTTCATTGTCACTTAGCAGTGCCCCATCCCACAGTGGGGAAAACTGAGTCTCAAAGGGAGGAACTGGTGGCTCTTGGTCCCGACCACTTAACTAACTTGACTCTGTAAAGAAAACAAGGTGAGAAAGAGCATTGCTTTTCCATTTCTCCTGAGACAGCAGGTGTGGTTTGAAACAAAATGGCCCCCAAAGGGGTACCATTAGGAAGTGTGGCCTCGTTGGAGGAAGTGTGTCACCATGGAGGTGGGCTTTGAGGTCTCATATATGCTCAAGCCACACCCAGTATCCCAGACCACTTCCTGTTGCCTCTGATGTGGATGTAGCCAGCACCATGTCTGCCCGCAACCACCATACTCCCAGCCGCCATGCTCCCTGCCATGATGATAATGGGCCAAACCTCTGAAACTGTAAGCTGCCACCTCAGTTAAATGTTTCCCTTTGTAAGAGTTGCCATGGTCATGGTGTCTCTTCACAGCAATAGAAATCCTAATTAAGATAGTGGGTATCAGAAGAGAAGAGCATGGTGGGAAGAACCAGGCTACCTTGACTCAAGTTCTGTTTTGCTGCTTGGGTCCTGAGCATGTTGCTGCATCTTCAGGTGGTCGTAATGCCTTGCACCAGTGGTGGTTATGTGACCTGACTGTGGTGTAAGATGCCTTGTGCCAGGCATAGTCCTTAAGGGCTCTTCCCCCACCCTAAGTCCCCACATCCAGCATTCTCTCAGACGACTTTAGTTCTCTCAAAGCTCACCACAGACATCTTGTAATAATGTTATTCCAGGGAGCAGGGCCAGGATGGTGCTTGAAGCAGGGCACCTAGATGATGGGACCTCGCCTCCTTCCCCCTCAAACTTCAACTGATGTTTCCAAAGGCAGATGGCCAGCCACAGATGGGGCGTTCTGAGTTGGAACTGGGGAAGCCTTTCGTGTCACAAAGCCAAGTTTGTCACCAGTGGACAGGGTCTGGGCCAGGTGTTTCCAGGTTCTTGGCCTCTTATCTGACTGACAATCAGGGCTCATACAGATTTGCAAAAAATAGCAAGATAACTTATCTGGAACAAAGCCGTAGTGCAGTTTAAAGAGGAATAACACTGTCATCACTGACATCAGGCCACATGAGTGTGGAGGGGACACTTGGGGCCCCAGTTATTGTTTGAGGCTTCCTCTATGGGGTTCAAGCAAAGGAGGAACTGGTTACTAAGGGGTATAGTTTAGGTGGTTCTGTTTTGATTGATAGATTAGGTTATATAATAATTTTTCTACTGTGCATGGCTCTTCTCATAATGCATCTGATTTTAATGATGTGATATATGTACCCAGTTATACATTGACATAAGATAGTAAATAGGTGGTTCTTCCTAAAAGAGTACTTAGACAATTTTGCTTTATGCAGTCAAAACCAGTTGAAGCCAGATCAACTTTTCTGTTCTTCCTAGTTCCTGGGTACATTAAGAATACACTTGTATAGAAACTCTAAGTTTGATAATTATACTTATACCACTTGAGAAACTTATACCACTGTTTAGAGAGCAGGGTACATGTAATCCAATGTCATGCAGGTGGGGATCTGAGGAGGTTCTGAGGTTTTAAGACATTGTTCAGAGAGGGGATATATGCATAGTACAAGCAGGTGAAAGAGCTAGGCTGCTCACTGCATTGCTGCAAGGGATGTGTGCATAAACCAAACCAAATAGGGTCACAGGCCACTAAACTATTCCATGCTTACCTGCCTCAAGTTTACATTTTGTAGGTGACAGACTAGCACCTAATCCGGGGTAAGGCTCACACAGTAGATTAAAGCTAGGTCCACACCAAAGAGTTCTCCCATTATCCCAGGCAATCTGGGTCTGAAATGCCCTTTCTTCCTGGAGTCTTGGTTTAGAGTGGGGCTTTGGAAATTAGGCAAGCACGGGGCATTTTTTCCCTTGTGGCTCTTGGCTAGTGAAGACTGTCTAGACTTTCCCAGCAGGTATAGTGCAGGGCCCACAGATACTTCTGAGAGGCAGACTGCCATATCCAGAACTTAGAACTCTTCCTTTCAGCATCCCGGGAAGACTCTTGCCCTCCATGAGCCTGTCTACAACAACAGTGTAAAATTGAATTCACAGGGGAGCAGCCCTGCTGTTGCTGATAGGCCATTTGACTTTGGGCAAGACTTGAGTCTCAATTTCCCATCTGGAAATATGGTACCTACCAGAAATGAGATCATGGAGGTGAAAATTCTAATGACAGGAGTTTTAAAGACAAGTTGAGCAGAATAGCCTTAGCCTGAAGTTAGGGGTTAGCCATGAAGGTATGTGCAAGCTCACTGTGGAAGTAGCTCCTTTAAAAGCATGAACCTGATATCAGAAGCTGCAACCTGGGAAAGCCTGGATGTTAGATCTGGTTTAGAAAGGGGCAGGAGGTGGAGCAGGAAGATGACCAGTATGGGCAAGATTGCAGGTTTGGGGTTGAATTTGGCAGATTTCAGACTAGTCTGAGGAGTTCCAGGAGCCAGCAAACTACTCCAGGATCTCACCTTGAAATAACCAAAATAGTTCTGCTTTACTGATGTTATGTAGTGGGACTCTGAAAAAAACAGAGAAATTTCTCAGCTTAGTGGAAATCCACATTGGGCCACTTGAAGTGATGTAAAGTGGTCTTTCAGAACATAATGGTATGTCTTTTTCAAATGTGGCTCGATGTTATAATATCATGACTATTAAGATCTGACCATCCTAGGGCGGTAACAAATGTTTTCCCAGCTTTTCCAATCACCCCATGCCTACCCCCATGCAATGTCTTTATTCAGTGCTTAGTGGCCCACTGGCTGCAACATGCTTGGAGCCAGGGGAAAGAGCCCATCAAAGGAATGTCTAGCCACACATTTTGTGAATGACACCATTCAGGCCTGTGAGTGGGCATAGTCTTGTTTCCTTACTAAGAAGCTGGGAGAAATCTTAAATCTCAGAGCTTCTTGAAGTCAGCCCTAGTTTTGCTTCCCACAACCTTTTTTTTTTTTCCTGGAAATTATTAAACTCCCTCCCCTCCCCGCCAAAGAACTAGATTACTGAACTGTATGTGGGGCTGTTAGCTGTTGGTGTGCCAAGGTTACACTCTTACCCAGGCTTGTTCCGTCTTCTGCTTCATCCCATCTGCCCTGCCCCCTAGTGGCCACACTGTAAAAGTTGGACCTTTGTGCTTGTCCACCTGTGTCACCAGATGAAGCAGGGTCCCTGTAACATTCTCCAAACCAACAATACGCATGTCACTTGCCACACTTTGCTCCTGCGGTGTTTTTCCTGCCTCTGGCCCTGTCTCCTTCCTTCCTTGCCTGACACATTCAGAATCCCTTAATGCCTCACTCTCCCCAGTGTGCCCCATGGGGATGTATTTTTTGTTTCTATCTTGCAGCATCACTTAGGCACAGCGCATGGGTTCAGTCAGGTTTAGAAATTTAAAAATGGTCCTTTTTATCCCTAGACTTTCAAAATCCAGCATGATGCGGTGACTTACCAGCAGTGGTGGTGCACGCCTTTAATCCCAGCACTTGGGAGGCTGACACGGGCGGATCTCCGAGTTCGAGGCCAGCTTAGTCTGCACAGAGAAACCCTGTTTCGAAAAACAAACAAACAGACAAATCCAGCATGATATCTGGTGTAGGAGCCCTCAGTACAACCTGACCAGGCTTGGGGAGCAAGCCAGGACCAGGGGGTGTGGTAGATCTGGAGTTCATTTACTAACCCCTAGTCCTTAACTCAGCTTCAGGTGCTGGGCTGTGTCCTAGGAGAACTCTGCTATCTTATGGTCTCTTACCAGCATCCTCAGCCCCATACATTTACTGTCCCTCTCCTGAAGTGTGAGGACAGACCTAACAAGTTAGCCTTTACTTCACTTCCTGAAGAGGGCCAAGCATCCATCTGGCCTGACTGCCAGCGCTTCTTAAGTTGTTGATCTGCACAGCCCTCGACAATGCATCCTGCCTTAATTGACTTCATGCCCTGGCCCTGTGCTCTCCTGTTGGTGACCTCTCTTTTCCATTGCTCTGTCTGTGAAGCCATCCCAGATGCTCAGAGAACCTTGGATCCTTTCCCTAGCTATGAACACACTGTTGCCATTCCATTGGCCAGCACTCTTGGTTGGCTTGGTTGGTCTGTGAGCTCCTTTGGAGCAAGCGCCTTGTCTTCCATATCTGTATTTATTTGCATCCTAAAGAGATTGCCATGTGTTACTCATGCCATGTGCATGAGTAAATGAGTGAGTGAATGAGTGAGTGAGTGAGCAAGTTCACCATGTGTTCCTGTGTCATTCTGTGCACCTTGCGTACGTACTCCATATTCCCTGCCTCACTATCCTCTTCTGAAGACCACGATGAAGCTTCTGAATCATCAGCACCGTTTGCCACCTGTGAAACTGGGCTCAAGGTGAGGGGTGCTATCTGTGATTGAGGGACATGGTCAATGGAATTGTCTCACACAGAAATCGCACCCGTCACCTTGGCCTGCTGAGCACCACCCCAAACCAAGAAGCACACCATCCCACCATCGGCCTTGGTGAAGGACCTGTGACTGTGGCCATGAGGTGTATGTGCTGCAAAAGGAGCTTTGGATGCAGACCTGAACAGTGTGCAGGTCTCTGTGACCACCATGGCCTGCAGAGTAACAATATGTGGAGATCACTCATGACTAAGTAGCTGGTGTTGGTTCAAACTTCAGGAGTCTGACCTTGAATAATTTAGTTTAGGCATATTTAAGCCCAGCACAATTTGATGTAAACTTTCCTGGTGATAATTAACTCAATCCCATATACACAATAAAGCTTAAGGTGTGACTACATCAAAATTCTTTGTAAAGTACATGTGACACCTTCCATAAAGATGGGTTTTAGCCGGGCGGTGGTGGCGCACACCTTTAATCCCAGCACTCGAGAGGCAGAGCCAGGTGGCTTTCTGTGAGTTAAAGGCCACAGAGTGAGATCCAGGACAGGCACCAAAACAACACAGAGAAACCCTGTCTCGAAAAAAAACAAAGCAAAACAAAACAAAAAAAAAAGGTGGGTTCTATAGATTGACTACATATGACACCTTCCATAATGCTAGGTTCTATAGACAAGCTCATGAAAAAGGTCTTGGAAGGATCCGGTGTGGTCTCTGCCACACAGACATCGCTAAGGTTATCAGGCTGTTAACCACATCTGCTCCCAAACTTCTGGTTGGATAACAAGTTATGTATCCCTCCCTTTGAAGAAACAGCTCTGTGAGTTTAGCATTCCTGTTTCCCCTTGTGCTGATCTGTGAGCATAAAAACTTCCATAGGAGAGATCTGTTCTCCAGCCCTGTGAAGTCACTTACCCTTTCTAAGACTGTTTCTCCATCTGTGAAATGGGTTGTCACGAGGGTGTGGGGTGTGAGGGCAGCATGAGACATTATACAAGTTCTTTGTCACCTGAAAATCACTACGGCAGCTTGAAATTCCTCTCCTTACAAAGCAGGGGTCCCCACTGTCACTCAGGTGACAGTGCTGATAGTGTACTGGGGCACACAGGACGATGGGACGTGGTCTCCGTGGGGAGCAGGTTGGTGGCTTGGGAGTTTACATCAAGATCTGAGGAAAGGCTGTGCCTGCGCTTTAGGGTGTCCTTCATGGGAACCTTTGATCCCTGAGCATCGCACAATCCTCCTGCTGTGGCCTTGTCCTTTAAAGTGCTGCTGGCTCATCTGCTGCAGTGTACCTCCCAGAAGAGAAAGGCTGTCTCCTTCTCCACCACCAGGTCACTTCCTTAACAATGTGCCTTTGGGGCTTCAGGCTCCAGAAACACCACATACCCACTGAGAGTTTGTGAGACAGTGAGCTAGAGCATACCCACCTGATGCACTCCTGTCCTGGGGACTCAGAGAGCAGCCAGGTAAGGTGACAATACCTATAGTCAACACAGGCAGTGGCAGGAGGGACAGAGACTGGAGGCCCTGCTGTGCCCTAGCTGCCTGCATCTGCTCCACACACTCATCCTTAGCAACTGTGTGCCTAAAGCAGTCCATTCCCCAAACCCCCATGCCAAGTCTTAGCTTCCTTATCTTTAAAGTGGACACAAGGGCTGGTGAGATGGCTTAGCTGATAAAGGCGCTTGCTGCCAAGCCTGACAACCAGAGTTCAGGACCCACAATGCTGGAATGAAAGAACCAACTCCTGAAAGTTGTGCTCTGACTTCCATACATGCATACATATAAACAAATACATAAATAGGGAGGGAGGGCGGGAGAGAGACAGGTAGGTATCAAGTAGACATCATTGCCCTTTTGAGGCTCGAGTTATGGTAAGGGAGACAGGATGGAGCCCTGGTCCCTTTGGATCTCACATTGCTGGTGTGACAGCCCTGGGACTGTCATAAGCTCTTTACAGAAAGGAAAAACCCTCCCTTTCCACACTGTCGTTGTACAGTCCCCTAGCCTCCCTGCGTCTTCATAGTATCTCCTGGATCCTGGAAAGAGATGTTAGGAACTGTTGCCTCTACTTTAAGAATGAGAAAGCAAAGGTTCACATCATTCCATAATTTGCTGAATGCTACACTAGTGAGAGAGACTTCAGTTTTCAGTCCAGGGCTCTGCCTATCACACGGCCTCTCAAAGAGTCTGCTTGTGTGGCTGCTAGCACACTGTCTGCCTAACGATAACCCACTGTAGTTGGAAGTTTCCTATGTCCCACCCGGTCCTGCAGCCCCTCCCACCTTCACCAGGGGCTAATTAGGAACACTTCACTTGGCCCATCTTTGTGGGCAGAGATGCTAGAGTAAGTGGGGAATTCATTTATGTTCACTTTCTTTTTCTCTCAGCATGTATGATCTCTTTCCTACAGAATAACTCCATACCTGGTGTGGTAATACACACCTGTAATCCTAGCACTTGGGAGGCCAAGCAGGAGGATTGCTTCAAGTTTAACACCAGCTTGGGCTACATAATGAATCTTTGTCTCAAATAAAAAAACACAGCAATAATAATTTCACAAGTGGCTTTTTGCCAACTTCAACTCTTGTATGAGAAGAGCCAATTCAAATAGTAGTAAATAGTCATCCCCAGGGCTTGGAAAGCCAAGTCCTGAAGTTGAGATGCAACTTTAGCTTTCTAGAGTAGATAGGGTGTGTAATTATGAGGCCCTGTGCCCACCTGCTTGTCTGCTGCCTGCCTTCATCCAACTTTCCATTCATTTAAAACAAGTGGGTTTTTATAACACCCACCTAGTCAATTTGACTATCCCTGCATGTAGCCCACCTGAGTCTCTTTTCCACACAGCAAGCAGATCTTTCCAGTTCTAGGTACAACCTGATCACTTCTTCTTCAACCAGAGCTCTCAGGGCCATCAGTCTTAACTCAGAATGAAGTCCAAGCTGTTACAGGGTTTGCATGCTCTAGTCCTGGCTGCCTTTCTGGATTGCCTCTCCTTACTCCACCTTGTGTTTATCTAGACATACTAGTCTCCTACTATTCCCCAGAAATGCAAGGGCTTGATTCAGGGTCCAGAGTCCTTTTCTGGCCTTCCTGGTACTTTTTGCACAGACATAAATACAGGAAATACATAAAATAAAAACAAAACTTCAAAAAAATCCATACTTTTTAGCTGAATATGATAGTACACACCTGGAATCCTACCACTTAACTCAGGAGCTCAGGACTCATGAGGCCAAAGCAAGGAGATCATGAATTCAAGACCAACCCCAGCTACATGGCAAGACCTAGTCTTTAAAAATAGTCGTATGTACTTGGCATGTCTGCGTGATGCTCCAGAGAAGCACAGAGGGAGCAGGTATCACTATGAGGAGCAACTCCAGGGAGTCCATACATTAGAGAAGGAGGAGTTCCATGGGCTTAGCTGCCTGATCCAAGTAGGGTCACTGATGAGAAGAGGTAGTGAGAAGCTAGGTCAGGAATCCAAGAGACCTCAGGTGCCAGACTGCCTGTCCCCCATGAGAAGCACTGTGGAGTCTTTATAGTTCCCTGTCCAAGGAATGCTGAGAAAGGACTATACTTTCTGATTTTTAACCTGTGAACACAAGCTTAAGGAGGCAAGCCTGAGAAGAGGCCAGTGGGAGGCTGATGGGAAGTCCTCGCATAAATCCTGATTGATCTTAGTAATAAAAACCCAGAGCCAGATATCAGGGTAAATGCTGAAAGGTCAGTAAAGGAGTAAGCCACTAGAGAGACTTCTTACCAGTTCTGAATCTTCAGCCTGAAAGGGGCCAAGCTCCTGTCTCCACCCCGCCTTATCACTTCCTCTCTCTGCCCAGCCATATCACTTCCTGTCTCCACCTCCCAAGTGCTGGGATTAAAGGTATGTGCCACCACTGCCTGGCCTCTAGTGGCTAGCTCTGTACGCTGATCTTCAGGCAAGATTTATTTGTTAATGAACAAACAAAATATCACCACATATATAGACACGTCAGAGAGCATGCATTTACAGTTTTCAGGAGAAAGCACAGTCCATGTGGGGAAATAGACATCTCTTGTAAACGCTGCTAACTTTGGTATCCCATATAGAATGTGGGTACCCTGTGTGTGTTATGCCAGACCCTACCCTGGGTGCTGCGGTACAGGGGAGGTTGATTGACGAGCAGTCCACACTATTGATAACAAGCATTGGATTAGGCCACTCAGAGAAGCCCACAGTGGAGGAGGAGAGAAAAAGAAGCAGCTGCCTCAGCCTCCTGAGTAGTAGTAAAGGCAGGTGAAGTACAGAGAGCGGCTGTTGTGTTACTTCTCCCAGGGGTCACAGAGCAGCATGTGTGCAGCCCAGACAGAGGGTGCCAGCTGGCTCCATGTCCAGCTTAGACCAGTGTGTTTACTGGGGGATTCAGGAACAGTGACCATCTCCAAAGAGTGCCAGCCAGCCAGCCAACCTCGACACCCACCCCTGCTCTGGTTTCATTTTTGCTGCTAGTGTGAAACATCCTGGCCAGAAACGACCCAGGGGAGAAAGGGGTTTGTTTGGCTTACAGAGTTTACATACCATCCCTTCAGGGACATCGAAGCAGGAACTTAAGCAGCTAGTCACAGCCACGTTCAAGAGTGAAGAGCAAATAAATGCATCCTTGTTTGCTCTCAACTAGCTTTCTCTTCTCTGGACCCTGCAAGATGTAGCTGGAGGACTTCTCTCCAGGCCCCAGCCCACAATCCACTTATAAAATAATCACTCAGACGCTTATATCACTTATAAACTGTATGGCCATGGCAGGCTTCTTGCTAACTGTTCTTTTATCTTAAATTAACCCTTTCTATAAATCTATACTGCACGTGGCTGTGGCTTACAGAGCCTCATGCTGCTTCTCCTGCGGTGCTGCAGTCTCTCTCCCTCCTTCCCCAGAATTCTCCTCTCTCCTTGTCCCACCTACCTCCTGCCTGGTCATTGGCCATCAGTGTTTTATTTACATAGAGTGATATCCACAGCAGCAAGACTTTTTCTGAGGTGGCTCTAGGTTGTGTCAAGTTGACAGCCCCCAAGGAGCAGGAGCAGCTAGAGTAAACAGAGCAATGATGTCTGGCATCTCAGGGTCTGGTGATACCTCCCATTGCTGTTCCTGTCGACCTGGCTGTCACTGTTTTGCCTGTCTCGTGCCATAGCTGACAGCAAAGTGTCTGTGGCCACCATAGCAGCTCTGCTCTGGAAGGTAGTGTTCATGGCACACCCCAAAGAAACAACTATGACAGCTGCAGAGCCAGGCTTTGTGAACCAGGCCACAGCAGGAACAGGAACACTGGCCTGGCACACAGAAGACGCCGTCGTCGCTCTACCCACAGGCATGGCAGCACCGAGGCAAGGCTGAGTGTGCAGTGGCATGCCCAGAGACAGTAAGGGTGGCAGTGTCGTGTGAGCAGTGAATGTTTGCTGACAGTTTAGTCACTCCTGCACACACCTTGGAGCTGGGAAGACTAGAAAAAGCTCAGGATGACAGGAGCGTGTTAGGAGGGAAGGCAGATAGATTGGTGACAAAGGAATAAGCGGCCTAGGGAGGACCAGGCAGGAGCCAGTGGCAAAGCTGCACAGTGCCCAGGATTTCATCTCTCTGCTCACCTGTCCTCAATCCCTGCACACGTTCCCCGCTTCCATCAGGGTAAGAGGAGAGCTGGGATGGGAGGTCCCTGCAGACAGACATCTGGTATCCTTGAAGCCTGTGAGCAGAGCTGCTACAAGGGGTCTGTCTACACAGTCCCTCGGGGCCATGGAGCATGTTGGAATCAGGTAGCCAGGAGGGTTCTGATAGGTTAGCTGGGAAGCTTCATTAAAGATTGACAAAGTGAAGCCCACTTGCCCGCAGGACAGCATATCGGTTACCACTGCACCAGCCAGACGGCTGAGGAAGAGGAGGTAAGTGGCCAGGATGCGAAAGGCGCCTCGCCGACTGTGCAGAGGAGCCCTGCCCGTAATGGTCAGCAGGGAGTGGACCTTTCACTGCTTCTGCTTCTGCCACTGTGACTGCACCGTGCTTTGCAGAGTGACCTGTAGGTGATGGAGCTCCTCCCTCTCCTTCCTGTTCTTCTTGGGATTCTTCTCTATTCCCAGTTGCTGGGGCTGGGTAGTGGGGCTGAGTGCTGCATCCTGGGGACAGCATCTCTCACTGCCTCCAGAGTCTTTGCAGAAGTGGCAGGATAAACCGGCATTGAGAGGCCTGGGCTCTTGCTCCAGCTCGAGTGCCCGAGAGAGGTCTGATCACCTCAGGTGAGAGGTCCACCTTTCCCAAGTTGAGACTCAGTTTCCCTACCTATAAAGGAAAACTAGTATATCCTACTGAAAAATTAGGCAGTTTAATCCCCCAAAGTGATATGAAAATGATTTGTAAGCCATAAAGATATGAGATGGTTAGTGTAATTTATTCTGTTTGAGCTTCATTTTAAGATTAATTTTGTGTCCTTTAATGAGTTTTTTTAGGGAAGAGGTGAAAAAATTGTCACTAGGAAAACTACTGGCTTTGTGTTGGCTCTGATGTGGACATAACCTTGGGGAAGCCACTGCCCGATCCCTGGGTTCTCAAGACCCCTCTATGCAAAGAGAGGGTGGGGGACCATAGAAGAGGTACTCACTGGTACCAAGTCTCTAGCTGTTACCTGTCAAAATTAGAAGAGGTCCTCTCCTCTGCCATGTTATTTCTGAAGCCCAATGGCAAGGGCTGGTCAGTTCTTTTCCCTGTGTGGCCTGGGCTTCTCCCTTCTTGGAAGCAGTCTCCCTGTTTGTAAGAAAGGTCTTCCCATGCAACAGAGCTTTCACAGCCTGACCTCTTGGACCAGGTGGTGTCTGCTGGTTACAAGGAGTCCAGTTATAACTATCCAGCCCAGGGTCAGGGCTCAGGGATGAGGGACTGTTGCTAGAGTATCAGCGGTGGCAGATCAGCCAACAAAGATATTATCTGAACACAACAGCCACTGGCTGTCAGCCATCATGAGTCTAAATTGCTGTCCCAGAGACTAGAAAAGACTGGAAAATTCATGCAGCATTCCTTTAAGCAAGCAACTAAACTAGCATTAAAATGTGGAGGTGGGCAGGCATGGTGGCACCTGCCTTTAATCCCAGCATTAGGAGGCAGAGGCAGGTGGATCTCTGTGAATTCCAGACCAGCCTGGTCTACAGAATGAATTCCAAGCCAGCTAGAGCTATATAGTGAGATGCTGTCTCAAAAAAAAAAAAAAAAAAAAAAGTGGAAGGTGGTGGTGGTCAAGCTTTTGTCCACTGGTGAGCTTGACACAGGAGCTGCCTTTGCCTTATAAGTACGGATGTGGAGGTTTATGTAGCCAAGACTGAGTATAAGATGCTAAAGGGGCTAGCTAGAGTCCTGGGCTGGGGGACATTTGTCCTGGGAGCTTGCTCCAGTCTTCCTGTGTAGCTTGGAGCAGGTAACTCTATAGTGGTCAGATCCTGGGTCTCGGACTCCCTTCTTACGTGGACACTTGTCTGCATGGCAGCAGGAACAACACCCATGCAGAAGGAAGGGCCTAGTCTCCAGCCAACAGGGAAAGAGGGAAAGCAAGCAGCTAGAGAGACGGTAGCAAGGGAAGCGGAGAGCGACTCAAGAGGGCTTGGGAGACTGCCCAGCTCAGACCAGGTGGCTGTCGTTTGCTGGCCAGAAGTTGTATCAGGCGTTACTGAGCGGGTGTAGGTCCTTTGTCTCTGGCACTCCCGGGATCTCAGGTTCCATCTTTTCAAAAGGCCAGGAGATGCCTTTCCTATAGAGGATAGCTGGAAACTTAGCCTGTGCTCTGTCCCAGAGGAGTGGGGGCTGCTGTCCTGAGTCTCATGGGTGGGAAGGGAGGGAGCAGGAGACTCTTATTAGGAGCAGCTGGCAACTTGCTTCAGCTGCCCTCCTCAGAATGTCAAGTTACACAAGACACCCAGGCAAGGGACTGCAGGGACTTATAGCCACTTACTTACCTGTCCCAAAGGTGGTACCTGCATAATTTGAAAATTCAAAATGAGGAGAAACTTCACTATGCCAAGATACCCAATGTCAATATTTGGTACGTTTCCTAGTTTGTCCTTTTGAATTGTAAAGGTTTGGAGGCTGGAGCAGATTTGCTGCTCAATGGCAGAGCATTTGCCTAGCATGCACAAGGCCCCAGATTTAATCCCTAGGACCAAAGGCAGGATAGGGGGGTTAGAGATAAATGATCCTTATTTCCATCTTTTGCATGTATAGGAAACTGAGGCCCAAAGAAGTAAAGAACTCCCCACAGCACTTACTTAGTGGCAAACCCAGCAAAGTCTAATCCCAGAACCCAGGAAGCTGCGAGTTCAAGACCAGCCTGAGCTACACAGTGAAATCCTGTCTCAAAATGCCAAAAATAAATACAGTGAAATAAAATCACCCTGAAGGAGATTTCTATAAATGTAAGCATGCTAGAAGAGCACAGCCAGGAATGGGAAGGAGCTGAAAGGTGAGACTGAGGGCTAGTGGGAGGACTAGAGGAGAGCAGAGCATGGTTCCCCCAGAAGACCACCCCTCTGATCCCATCAGGCTTGTGGGGACAGCTCTGGCCCGAAAGTTTTCAGACACGAAGAGGATTTTCCGCACAGGACCCAGTTGATACCCAGTGTTTTCTAGTCCTTTCCTCCTTTACCCCAGCCACTACAGGTGACCCAGAATGCCTCACCTGCTCTGTTCTCTTGAAGTTTATTGGGTACGGGCTCTGGCTTAGCCACTCTTGCCTGCTCTGAGAGTCTTTGAACTATAGACCTCTGCTGTTTTTCTAAGATTTTTTTTTTTTGTCACCAGTGTGCTCAGCCATTGCTTGGAGATCTCCAGAGAGTTTGTCAGCCATCTTTACTCATCAAGTATTCATTGTATGTTGACTGGGTGCCAGGAATTGTGAGGGTGCTGGGAATCTGGAGGTGTCAACGGTGGAGGCATGCTTAGACTGTGCCTGTGCTCTTCCTGTCTTCTGAACCTGACAAACACACAAACATGCCTGAGTAAGCACAGAAGCTCAACACGAAAGGCCGGATACAGAGCACTTTGTGCACCCGGGCACTCATGACCTGACTTGTCCATGTCTCAGCATCTTGGCCAGGTGTGAGGGCAATGGCGGCAGAGGGGAGCTGTCTGCATGTGGTTCATTCTCTCTGAAGCTGAACCCCAATTCTTTTTTCTCTGCTGTCTCCTCATCCCTTCCCCTACACAAGGGCAGCATTCCCGAATATGATGGTACCATTTTCAAAATTCTTAGCAAATCCTTATAGCAAAGACAGGTATTAGGGTAGTCCTCTATAGAGGAGCAGTACACTGCCTAGGGAGATAACTCAGTAAAGTGCTTGAGAACCTGAGTATGAACCCCAGAACCCACATACAAAAGGAGTGATGATATGTACTTACAATCTTGGACTGGGAAGGCAGAGGCAGGCAGATCCCTTGGGTTCACTGGCCAGCTAGCTTAGCTGAGTGGGTGTGTTCTAGGCCGGTGAGAGTTGAATGGCACCTGAGAAATGACATCCTGAGCTTGTCCTCTGACCTACACATGCACATGCACCCTCAGACACGTGCATAAATGCATGTGTGTGCACATACACGGAGGGGTGCAGTATACGTAAGGAGTGTGATTGTACGCATCGGAACTGTTTCCTCTCCATAGTGTGCCAGCCACTGAAACTGATGGGTTTTGAAAGAGAAAGAGTTTATTCACAAGGTGGTCAAGTGTGGAGATGGGAGAGCGGTCTCAGACCAGCCTCCCCAGGATAGGGTTTGAAGGTACTCGTGGGCAAAACAGGGTGTTTTGAGGTGTGGGAAAGGTGGTGGGAGTAGACTAATCCATGCTCTGCCTGTGCATAATCATCTTCACAATCCACCCTGGAGGCTTTTCAAGAATTCACAGCACAGCTAGGGGTGGTGACGTAGGCCTGTGATCCCAGAATTCAGGGAGCCAAGGCAGGAGAACTGTGAAGTAGAAGCCAGCCTACGCTACATAAAAAGACAAAGAAAGAAAAAAGGTATGCCTATAACAATACCTAGCTTAGGAGATAGAGGCCGGAGGATCAGGAGTTCAAGGTCATCCTGCCTCAAACATGGAATGGGTTGGGGTATGAGGACATTAGCATGATCTCAGAGTGGAATTTGGGGCCTTCTTTTGACACAAGATCACCAAAGGGTCAGTGATTTCCAGAAAAGTAGGTTTCAAATACTTGAAAAAAAATCCAGATGACCATTATGACCCACACATCAGCAAAAACTAGTAGAAGACTAATAATATATCGCTCAGGTGCATTTCCTCCCAAAATAGTGATTTTTTTTTTAATTAGCTGAAAGCATGGCAAGTTACATGGTTTTTACAGATTTACCTCAGTTTCAAGAATAAGATTACTCAGTATTTTTTGTTGTTTTTTGTTTTGTTTTATTTTTCAAGACAGGGTCTCACTATGTCTGTCTGTGGCTGTCCTGGAACTCTCTTTGTAGACCAGGCTGGTCTTGAACTCAGAGATCTGCCTGCCTCTGCCTCCCCAGTACTGGGATTAAAGGTGAGCGCCACCACGCCCCGCAAGCTTGCTTAGTCTTGAAGCCTGTGAAGGGTGGAGGGGGCTGCTCTCACTGTGTAGGGTGGAGGGGGTTGCTCACTGTGTAGAGTGGAGGGGGTTGCTCTCACTGTGTAGGGTGGAGGGGGTTGCTCTCACTGTGTAGAGTGGAGGGGGTTGCTCTCACTGGGAAGGGTGGAGGGGGTTGCTCTCACTGGGAAGGGTGGAGGGGTTGCTCTCACTGGGAAGGGTGGAGGGGGTTGCTCTCACTGTGTAGGGTGGAGGGGTTGCTCTCACTGTGTAGGGTGGAGGGGGCTGCTCTCACTGTGTAGGGTGGAGGGGGTTGCTCACTGTGTAGAGTGGAGGGGGTTGCTCTCACTGTGTAGGGTGGAGGGGGTTGCTCTCACTGTGTAGGGTGGAGGGGGTTGCTCTCACTGGAAGGGTGGAGGGGTTGCTCTCACTGTGTAGGGTGGAGGGGGTTGCTCTCACTGGGAAGGGTGGAGGGGGTTGCTCTCACTGAAGGGTGGAGGGGTTGCTCTCACTGTGTAGGGTGGAGGGGGTTGCTCTCACTGGAGGGTGGAGGGGTTGCTCTCACTGGGAAGGGTGGAGGGGGTTGCTCTCACTGTGTAGGGTGGAGGGGGTTGCTCTCACTGTGTAGGGTGGAGGGGGTTGCTCACTGTGTAGAGTGGAGGGGGTTGCTCTCACTGTGTAGGGTGGAGGGGGTTGCTCTCACTGTGTAGGGTGGAGGGGGTTGCTCTCACTGTGTAGAGTGGAGGGGGTTGCTCTCACTGTGTAGGGTGGAGGGGGTTGCTCTCACTGGGAAGGGTGGAGGGGGTTGCTCACTGTGTAGAGTGGAGGGGGTTGCTCACTGTGTAGAGTGGAGGGGGTTGCTCTCACTGGGAAGGGTGGAGGGGGTTGCTCTCACTGTGTAGGGTGGAGGGGGTTGCTCACTGTGTAGAGTGGAGGGGGTTGCTCTCACTGTGTAGGGTGGAGGGGGTTGCTCTCACTGGGAAGGGTGGAGGGGGTTGCTCTCACTGGGAAGGGTGGAGGGGGTTGCTCTCACTGGGAAGGGTGGAGGGGCTGCTCTCACTGGCTTTTCACCTGCAGTGGGTTCTGGGTGTGTTTCTTCCCTGCCCAGTGCTGACTGCTCTCTTAGAGGGGATTCAGTCTCCTGTCTCCCACTGTCTTCCAGCTACACTCTGCTGGGTCTTTCTGTTCCATCTTCTCCAGCCAGCTTCCTCTCTCCTCCTGTCGTTCTACTTACATCTGTGAGCCCAGAGATGGAGACTGGCCCCTCTTCATTCTCTTTTCTTGTTTATTTCCTGTTGTGGCTCCCACCTTGTGACCTTCAAGGATAGAGGACATCTTCTGATTTCCCAGATGTTTGGGAAGAGTTAGTGGGTGGTGGCACTTGGAATTGAGGCTAGGAAGCAGACCTCCCCAGCATCGGGAAGTCACTCCTTCCCAAGAACCATCATAGTCCTGTGGGCCTGAAGCAGGCAAGTTTGGGTTCTGGTTTCAGCTGAGGCTCAGCCTCTATCCCCTAGCAGCTGTTTGTGTTCTGAGAGGAGGACCTAGTCCTACCTCTTCTCTTCCATCTCTTGCCTGGCCTGCTGCCAGGGGCAAGACCCACTGCAGGAGCTGGACTCACAGCTGCCAGTCATGCCCTGTGAGGGTTACAGGTCTATGTCACCACTCCTAGCTTTTACACGGGTTCTGGGGATCGGGCCTCAAGCTTGTGCAGCAAGCACGTCACACCTCCATGCAGCCACCTTTGAGTCCAACCCCAAGTGTGGTTGGGGGGTTTTGTTTTGGGGGCCCGCCACCCAGCTCCCAAATAAATTACACAGAGAGGCTTATTCTTAATTATGAATGCTTGGCCTTAGCTTGGCTTGTTTCTTGCCAGATTTTCTTAACTTTAAATTATCCTCTCTACCTTTTGCCTCTGAGCTTTTCCCATTCTCTTACTTCTGTAAATCTTACTGTTAGTCTGTGGCTTGCAGTGTAGCTGGGTGGCTGGCCCCTGGGTCCTCCCCCTTCTCCTTCTCTAGCAGCTTCTTCCTTTCCTCCCAGATTTCTCCTTCTATATATTCTTTCTGCCTGCCGTCCCCACCTATTCTTTCTCCTGCCTTGCTATTGGCCATTCAGTCTTTATTAGACCATCAGGTGTTTTATACAGGCACAGTAACACAGCTTCACAGAGTTAAACAAATGCAACATAAAACTAACACACCTTAAATTTTTTTTTTTTTTTTTTTTGGTTTTCGAGACAGGGTTTCTCTGTGTAGCTTTGCGCCTTTCCTTGAACTCACTTGGTAGCCCAGGCTGGCCTCGAACTCACAGAGATCCACATGGCTCTGCCTCCCGAGTGCTGGGATTAAAGGCATGCGCCACCACCGCCCGGCCCCACCTTAAAATATTATTCTGCAACACCCAGGGGATCCAGTGCCCTCTCTAGCCACCATGAGCACCCACGATTATTCGGCAGACACAGAGACACATATACATAAATAAAAATAAAATAAATCTTTTTTAAAAATACCCTTAAGTACTCATCTGTAGAAGGTAGATCAGGGGAACAGGGGGCCTCCTTTTCCTTAGCCTACATCCTACAGGGTCACAGCTCAGCTCAGGAGGCCGGAGATGGCACAATGAATCTGCCATCTTGGCCTGTCGTTACAGCCATCAGCCAGGTTATCTGCAGTAGTCAGCAGTGTCTTATTGGTCATGTCCAGAGCTTTCCTGTTGATACCTACTCCCACTTGAGAAAACTGCCTTGCTGAAGAGGCCCTTGTAAGTGGGCTGTTGTCCAGGATTTCCCAAGGGACCAGCAACCATTCTGGAGGAATAAGCCTCTTACCCAAGCCTTCTATCTGACCCTGTCATGGGACAGCTGGACCAGTGGGTAGGAAAGAGGACATCCAGGGGTATCTTCTGCTTTCGGCTGATTCTAAAGTGTGTCTTCAGGACAGAGCTCTGGGCCTGCGAGGGACTATGGCTCCTGGTGGCCTTATCCTGCTCTCTGTAGTAGCAGGGGAGCTGAGGGTTTGGGAGTCTAGGCCAGCAAGAAGATCAAGGAATCCAAGTATATGACAGCAGAACACTGAGCATGGTTGCCGCCAGACCCTGCAGCAGCCCCTGTGGGCCAGGCATCCAGGGTCTTAGTCCTGAGGTAGGGACGAGGCCTCAGACAACGAGCAACCCAAGGGTGCTGGAATAGGAACTCAGCATGCAGGAGGAGGAAGGACAAAGGCTAAACTTGGAGGGGAGCTCAGTTGTTCAAGCTAGAACCTAAGGCCAGTGAATTAGTTACTTGTCTGCTGCTGTGAGAAAACACCATAACCAAAAGCAGCTTCCTTAACTTTGGCTCACAGTCCCAGAGGGATAGTGCATCATGGTGGGAAGGAGTGTGGCAGGAACAGGAAGCAGAGGGCACAAACTGAAAGTAGCACAAGGCTGTGAACTCCCAAAGCCTGCCCCCAGGGGCAAACCCACTCCAGCAAACGCATGCCTCCTAAATCTCCCGTACAGCACCACTGACTGGTGACCAGGTGTTCAGATTGCCAGGGCTATGGAGGACGGTTTTCATTTCAACCTCCACAGCCTTGGCGAGGCTAACAGCAGAGTCCCAGAATGGAGGGCTGAGGTGCTGTGAAACCTGCAGTCGCCAGAATGAGTGAGGCAGGGGTCAAGGAACCCTTTGTACTGTGCAGACAGAAGGTGAAACCTGAGAGCAGTGTCTAGGGACAGGGCAGCTGGAGGCTCTTCAGGTGGCATGTGAGTCCACCATCTCATTCATTAAGCCAGCCTCAGTCTGACATCATGGTGAGACTGAACTTGAGAAAGAGTGTGACCTTTAGCAAGTATTTTGTCGTGCTCTGCATCTTGCATAACCTTTGAGCAAGTCATCCAACCTTCTTGGGCCTGGTTTCCTTGGTAGTCCCAAGTCCTCATGGACACCACCTAGCTGTGTGAGCATTACAATTGAAATATAGATGAAGTAAAGAAAGTGCCTGGGCATTCCTCTGATCATGCTCCCATAGTACAGTAACACTCTCTGCACAGGAGAGTGTTAGGACAAAGACCCTGGGCTGCAGGAGGCTGAAGAGTCTCTCTGCTGTCTGAGGTTGTAAACTTGCACTCACTTCACCCAAAGGTAGAAACAAAGCTGCTTGCACATCCCCTCCGCCAGCCACTGAGCACGCACTTCCCGAGGGACACCTGGACCTCGGGAAACAATCAGCTCTTTCTTGGGTTGGAGCAGCAGCCTAGATTTCTCTTTAAATGTTGCACAAAGCATGCTAAGGTGGGCTCCCAGGACCAGCCCTCCTGTAAACATTAGGCTCAGCAGTGGGATCCTACCCTTTTGGGTCCAAAATGGGTATGGCCAAAGGGTTTCATGGTGGCCCAGAACAAAGGGAGCAGGACCTCACTGTGCTGCTCAGAGCTCCAGACTCCCAGTGTGAGCTGCAGGTCCAAGGAGGGACTACCCCACACGTGTAGTCCCTGGGTTCAGTCTGGCCCTGCCACTCCCCTGCTGAAGGCATTAGTCCTGCACTCCACCCAGCAGAGCGGATGATTCTTAACACTGGAGCCAAGGGAACGGGCAAGTGAGGAAGCAGAGGCAGCACGTGCTGTTAAAGAAGAGTGGGTGCATGTCAGCAGCTAGGACTTGGGGTCCCACCTGTGCTTCAGAGGGAGAAGCCCCAGGGAATGGAGAGAGTGAGTGAGTGAGGGACCAGCGTATGCAGGGGTTGCCCAGGAGAGAAGGCCAGGAGGGTGGAGAGCATGCCATCCCAGTGATTTGTTGGGGCCTTTCCCCCCTCCACTGACCACTCCACTCTGCATCTCTTCCCTACAGGCCCCGCCACACAGCGTCAGGTGCAGAATGGCCCCTCTCCTGAGGAGATGGACATCCAGAGAAGGTAACCCCATGTCTCACAGGTGCCGGCCTGAAAGCTTCCCAGTAGTGCCAAGAGCACCCTTCGGCTAGCTGAGACACAGCACAGCTCGGGCCAGCACTCTCGGGGGTAACTGGGAACATCTACTGCGTGCCAGAGATCTGTGAGCTCAATGCAGATTAAGGATACATGGCCCTGGCATGCAGATCCATACTTCCATAAACCCCTTCTGAAGCATGCCTGTAACTCTGTAGTACCAGGTGGCCCTCTGGTGGGGGACTAGAAGGAGACATGGTCTTCTGACCATTTCTCCTGAGGCCACAACTATTGAAGCCATAAGCACCAAACAGCCAGGTGAGCCCATCAGCCCACTGAATCAAATCAGCCAGAGCGTCACAGGAGCTTTGAGACGCTTCCTGTTCAGTATGTTCCAGCTTGCCAATCGTCTTCCATCTAGGTACTTGAACCCAACACATCCCTGTCTTTATAGGGGTAGCCCAGCGATAGGAGGAGATCGCTCAGTCAGTAAAGTGCTTGCAAGGCACAGATTAGAGCCTCAATGCACTTTTTTTTCCCACAAAAAGTTAGATATAGCACCACCCACTTGAACCCCAAGTTTAGAAGGCAGAGCCAGGCAAACCCTGAGTTCACCGGCCAGCCAGCCTTGCTGTGAGAGACCTTGTCTCAAAAGAAAGAAAAAAAGTGAATGATGCCCTGGAACAACATTCAGGGTAGACCTCTTGCCTCCACACACGTGTGCACATGCAAATGCACACACACAGAGCCCAGTGCTGTGGCTCTCGGGTACCACAGAACCAGATTTCGAGCCTGGGCTCTCGGGGCACAGAGAGGTCAAGGTGTCTGCTCTGGTTGCTTTTCAGACAAGTGATGGAGCAGCAGCAGCAGCACCGCCAGGAGTCTCTGGAGCGAAGAATCTCTGCCACAGGTGAGTGAGAGTCCCCTCCCTCCAGCTTCCACCCACACTGCCCGGTGGGGTGGCCCCAGCTCAGACAACTCCACTGCTTCACCACCAGGCTCAAGTCTGGTTAGGACTGGAGGATTGGGGAGCCTCCTGGGCCTCCCATTGTCCCGATCTCAGTGTCAGCAGGGCGCTGAGACCTAGAGACATGCTACCAACAAGGCAGACAGCAGTCCTGCCCCCAGGAAGGCATGCTGGTCCTAGCACGAGCAAGGAGACACTCAGAGTCGGGGCCGAGGCCAGAGGGGAGTGCCAGGACAGGCTGCAGTGAAGGGACAGGACTTTCCAGTGGCCTTGTGCTTGTGTGGCCTCATCTTACCTAACTCGCTCAGTGCGTTCTCAAGTCCGTCTTGCTCGGGGGAACACAGCTCCAGCTGCTTTCAGGCGCTTTCCACCTGCACTCAGGTGATACTGCCCTCTCACCTGATACCACAGCACCTCCTCTCTGTGGCCCATGCCCCTGTGCACAGTCCTTGAGCAAGTCCAGTTCTGACATCATGTCAGCCCCTCCCATCACGCTGGGACACAGCTCTGAAGTGCAGCCTACCCTGCACTCTCCTTCCCACTTCCACGCCAGCATTAGCTCCTCCTCTCTTTTCCTCCCAGGCTTCCCGTTCTCTTTGCTCACCCCTGCTTCCTTCACTTAACTGGACACTTCCTCTCCTGTCTGGTCCCAAGAACTTCAGCCTTCACAGGCATCCTGTGTGCCTGCTCTTGGTAGAGCCTGCCTCACAGCACGCCTGTGTTCACCTCTATGCTGTGTTCTCTCTTGACTAGGTCTCAAGCACCCTGCGCTGTTTTCCCCCACACATGGCTCAGTGCCTGACACACAGTGGAAGCTCAGGCAGTATTGGCTAGGGGGTGCCTGCCTGGGTGCACAGTGAGTCGCCAGCACTCAGCATCCATGGTTCCTTGACAAAGTCTGGTCAGCGCTGGGACCTACAGTTACTGTTTACAGTCCCCAGGGACCAAGGGTTAGTCCCAGTTATATCCTGAAACCAATTTCAATCAATGGCTAAGATGGAGCCAAGGACTTAGAATGGAAAAAGGCCCTGCCAGGAACTCCCTCCCACTAGAAAAGCATGGGTGGAACCAGAGGAAGTTTGTTAAGCCACTGGATACCATAGAGAGGCTCCAGATGCCGGAGACACTGGAATAGAGAGTGATTGTAACAGGGCTGAGCTCTGCAGGGCCTTCCTGAGAGATGGAAACTGTTCTGTTCCTCATCGCTCTGATGAGCAAGCTGCCCTTCCTTCTTTTCCAGGGACCTGAAATAAAAACAGCAGGCTGGACACCAGCTAGGTGTTGGAGACTGACTCCTCCCCATTGCATTTCAGGGCCCATCCTCCCACCAGGGCATCCCTCATCGGCAGCCAGCGCCACCCTCTCATGTAGTGGACCTCCACCCCCACCTCCACCCCCAGTTCCACCTCCACCCACAGGGGCTACGCCCCCGCCCCCACCCCCTCTGCCCGCTGGAGGAGCCCAGGGGGCCAACCACGATGAGAGCTCTGCATCAGGACTGGCTGCTGCCCTGGCCGGAGCCAAGCTGAGGAGGGTGCAGCGGGTAAGAGGGTGGACATGCCAGTCACCCTTCACACATCAGCAAAGCACCTCTCACCCTGCCCTCACCTGCCGTCAGTGGGACACTGGACAAAAGGCTGTGCCCAGGCCCAGCCAGCCCTCTGCCAGTTACTAAACAAGTAAACAGGGACAGCACTTTGTCAGCTGCAAGCTGCCTTAGTTAATAAGTGCTGAATCTCCCTTTGCTTTTCCCATGGAACTCGCTTCCAGCTGACTCAGTTTGCTCCCCACCCCTGGGGTGCATGTGCTCTGGAATGAGCAGCATGTGGTCATAAAAGAGTGCCTCTGATGCATATCTCTGGCTTGAAATTTGCTTCCCTCCTCTCTTGTGACCAACTGACTTTGGCAAGGACTCAAGCCTGTGAGCCTACCATGCCAGTCCCTGGTCCTCCTCCTCTAGAGTCTCCTTTTTTGACCTGTGCAGTTGGGAGTGTTGGACTGGCAGCCTCATTCCTCAGGTCTTTCTCCATCCTGCGTCCACCGGGGCTGCTGCTCCACCACTGGACCAGAGTGTGACATACACTCGCTTCCTCACCCTCAGCCAGAAGATGCATCTGGAGGCTCCAGCCCTAGTGGGACTTCAAAGTCCGATGCCAACCGGGCCAGCAGCGGGGGAGGAGGAGGAGGCCTCATGGAAGAGATGAACAAACTCCTGGCCAAGAGGTGGGTCTGATGCCTTTGGAGTTTGTGTGCCTCTTGGGGAACTACGATCCCAGGGGAAGGTCATTGCTAAGACACATTCGGGGGCAAGAAGAACACCCCTGCACTTGCGAGCCCGACAAACATAAAGCACACTACAGAGTTTTAGAGAGCTCTTTAGAGAATATGGAAGGGGCTAGGTGGAATTACAAGATGACTTGAGCCCAGAGACATGGTAGAAGATAGGCCCCTCTGTGTCAGCGTTGGCTCTGGACCTATTTTCTGGTTGTCCCAGTAGGTATGGCTCTAGCCTGCACAGGCCATTATTGCCTGTCATCCTTAAGTGTGACCAGCACTAGGAATGCTGACTCTGGGTTACTGAGGCTCTGACTGACCTGAAGAACCAGAGGGCACAGGAACAGGCCTAGTGTCAGAGCACTCCGTGCCTGAGAGAAGCTCAGCAAAGATGAAGCCACAGCAGAGGCCTGGGCCCTGGTGCTCCAGTAGGTGCCATAGGTGAGAGTACCTGGCAGGGTAGGCAGGCCAGGTACCCTCACACATCAGCAAAGCACCTCTCACCTCACTGGCTGCTGCCCTGGCCAGAGCCAAGCTGAGGAGGGTGCAGCAGGTAAGAGGGTGGACATGCCAGTCACCATCACACATCAGCAAAGCACCCCTCCCCCTGCCCTCACCTGCCGTCAGTGGGACACTGGACAAACGGCTGTGCCCCATAACCAAGTAAGTAGACCTGTCCCGGGATGAGGAGACAGCTGTGTGAGCCCTGCTGCTTGCTTTCTCATTCTCTTCTACCTTCCAGGCTGACCAACCTGAGTGAAAACTATGCCTAATTCATTGTTGTCCTAATTCATCTCATTAAATCCAAGAGGGAGGTTCTGTGAGTATGGAGAGAGGAGACGGGTCCAGAAGTGCAGGCAGTGGGCTGTTGCTTCACGGTGGGCCAGAACCTGGCCTCCTCTACACATACAGCAGCTACTGCACTGAAGACTAGCGTGAGGGCAGTGAGGTGGCCTGGAGCACGGGCCTTCCTTCCCACGCCTCCTAGAAGGCCCAGGCAGACATCAGTTGCCCAGACAGGAGCCAGACATGTAAGCAGCAGTAAGTCCTGGCCTGCAGGAGGGAGAGCATGGGCCTCAGAGGAGGCTCCAGCGGCACTCAGCCTAGAGAAGTGCCGTTCTCTGGGCTGGGGGATAGAGAGGTGCCAGGTGGTGTGCAGGCAACTATCTGCACATGCTGAGAAGCCTGGTATGTGTGGAGGACTGGACTGCTGGAGGTAGGCTGCAGCTAAGGCTGGATTGCCCAGGGGGCTTGCATCTCAGCCCTCGGAGGAGAAAAGGGCTTCGGATAAGAGTAGAAAAGAAAATATTTACACCTTCCCAGTGAGCTTAACAACTTGGCCTAGATCACGTACCCAAAATGAGAGGGAGTACTCTTTCACTCTTGACAAACAGGAGAAGGCCAGCGGCACTGGGAGCCATGGAGACACCAGGTGCCAGGGTAGAGGTGGAGGTGGATCCAGGCCCTACAAAGCAAATGTGCTTTGCACAATCCGCAGGATCAACCAAACAACTCTTTGGAATCCACCTCAGTGAGAATGACGGCCCTGCAGCTTTGGTCTCCTGCTTCTCTTCCAGCAGGAGTCTGCCTGCAGTGGAGAATGGGATGTGAGCACTCAGGGCTGCTGTGTGGCCAGCCCCGACACGGGCCTTTCCCTCTAAGTCTCACCAGTGGAGAGTGGAGTGGCTTGTCTAGTTGTCCTTTGTCAGCTTTTCAGTGTTGGGATGGAACTCATGGCCTCCCTCGCACATGCTAGGCAAATGTATTACCACTGAGGCACACTTTTAGGCCAGCTACCCTCTATTTTTAAGAGATAAAACATGGGCTTCTGGGCATCAGTGGATTGAAATGGGGTAAAGTGGCTGGGTAGACCAGTAGTTGTAGTCCAGGGAGAGGTGATGGTGACTGGCATAAAGAGGCTGGCAGTGAGGACAGGTCAGTGGGAAGAGATTAAGAGACAGGATTGATGACTATCCTGGTGTGTGGAAAGAGTAGCTAGAGCTGTCCTGAGATGAGACGGCTGTGTGAGCCCTGCCGCTGCAGCCAGAGGCAGCTCCTTCCCACACACTCGTCACCACTTCACTCCTGGTAAGCCACTCACCTCAGGTTATGAGAGCCTAATGCTTTGGGGGCCTCACGCATTGAAAATCCACCAGAGCGCACTGTTGGGAAGTATGGGAGGCCTGTGTTGACCTGGGAGGGAGCCAGGTGCAGGTGACCATCGAGACCAGAAGCATTGTAAAGTTAGAGTCCTATAAAAGGAGTTTTCACGTCTGTGAGGAATATGCAGGTGATGAGCATAGGACAGCCCTGCTGCTCTCGGGGACCTTCGGCTCCTTGGTGTTGTCCTGGTCTGGGAAGGGTGTGACTAGGTTAACTGAGGCCCAGACAGGAGAGCAGCAAAATGTGATTGATGCTGGGGTCGAGGTTCCCCAGCCAGCCAGCTGCAACAGAACCTCCTGCAGCTCTGACCCAGAGACAGACTGTCGGCCAGGGTACCGGTCTATCCATAAGCCTTGTGTGTCTGGGGAGTAAAGCCTCTCAGTTAAACCCTGTCCCTGGAGACCTCAACAGAGTACAGCCAGCTTCTTTCTCCCTCAGAAGCTATGGCCACCACCAGCAGAGCTGAACAAAGAAACACCCAAGGGCTTCCTTCCTGCCCAGACTAGTTTTGAGTCTAGGTCATGGGTGAGCACAGAAAGTCTTACCCCCTGGCCTTGGCTCATGTGAGGAAGGGTGCCTGACTAAAGCAGCCTGTTCACATAAACAGACATCCTGATCCACACATGACCCACTGGGCAACCAAGGGTGGGCATGGAGGCAGCCCAGAGTTCTAGGTCACTATGAAACCTTGGGAAGCTGATTTGTATTTTCCCCCCCAACATCTAGGAGGAAAGCAGCCTCCCAGACAGACAAGCCCGCTGACAGAAAGGAAGACGAGAGCCAAACGGTAGGCCCCCTCCCCCACCCCCACTCCCGGCCACCCCCACCCTCAGGCTTGCCTCCCAGCAAATCTCCCAGCAAGGCCGCTGGGAACTAGGGGCCTGGTGTGGAGGTAGCTAGCTGGGAGGGAGGGACAGGGATCCCTTCGTGGTGTGGGCCCAGCCAGGCTCGCACCTCCTGAGCATTCTCTTGACCAGACCCTTGGAGCCATCACTCGGCAGGGGATGCAGAAGTAGGTGGGAAAGTCACAGCCACCAGGAGTGCTGGGAGGATCTCCAGTGGAGCCACAGCGCCACTGTACTCCAGCATGCCAGGGCTGCATCAAGGGATGTGGGTGCGTCTGCTGAAGTCTTGGGAAGTCAGACCGTTTTATTTCAAAATTACTTAATTCTAAACATTCTACTTGAGTCCGTCAAGGCCAGTGGGAGCTGAGGTCCCCAGCCATGGCAGAGAATCCTAGAAACCTGGGCCCTGTCCTGCAGCCATATGAAGCCTGGTCTGGCAGCACAGAGCTCCCACCCCAACTTCTGTCTGTGGTCACCAGTTTTCCCTTTATGTACATGATAAGCTTTCCTAAAACAAAGAAGTAGACTTGTACTGGGATGACTGAGTGTACACCTCAGATACAGACAGCATGAAGGCTGCACCTCACCAGCAGAACTGGAGAGAATTGTAGCTACCTGGGACCAGCGTATGCCTCCTGCCTCACTTTGCCCACCTGCTCAGCCAGTGAGGTGGGTCTGCTCCTCACTGTGCTCTGTGCTGCTTCGCCAGGCCTGGGCATGTGCAGTTCTCTCTGCCACCAGCCAGCTCCTCAGCCTGTACTTCTGCATGATCTTTACTCCCTACACATGGCCTCTCAGACCCCAGGTTAGGAAGATTACCCTCGTTCCTCTAGCTCTCTGCTTCTGCCATGCCCTTCATACACTCAGGGTTGCCTTGCAGGCCTGCCAGGGACCAAACAGAGGTCCTCACTCACTGACCTGCGTCTTGCCTCCCTGGGAACTTGAACCACACATGCTGGAAATACAAAGGTCTATGTGGCCAGGAACCACAGGATATTTACATAGGTGTGTTAGGACCTGGTAGCCACATTTTCTTGATTCAGCACTGTCTTTTCTTAGGTGGTAGCTAATACCCCACCTCCCCTAGCCCCAGTTTCATAGTTCCCAGGCCACGGAACCTTGAGGAGTGGATTTCACTATTTTTTCCACCCTTTTTTTAGGCAGATCTTCCTGTATAAATCCGCCTGGATAGGGTGCTAGGGGGCAAGAAGCTGTCTTCCTGAGGTTCTCTCCTCCTCTCTGTTCAGTCTGGTAACCCTGCTGTGACATGAGGGTTTTGTTCTTTAGTGATAGACATCTCCTAATCATATTCCTTGAGGACATTGGGAAAGCAAGCTGGAACAAAGGTGTCCTGCCTTGTCCCTAAGCAGCCTTCCTAAGTAGACTAATGAAAGGGCCCTTCTCTCCCATTTTAGGAAGATCCTAGCACCTCCCCATCCCCAGGGACCCGAGCCACCAGCCAGCCACCTAATTCCTCAGGTAAGAGGGTACCTAGTCCAACAAGTCTTGAGGTCTTAGAGCAGGTGGTCAGCTAATCTGGCCACTTCACTCTATGGGTGAGCAGAGAGGATCAAGTCTACTGAGTTCCAGATCCTCAGAGCTTCCCAAGTAGACCAGGCAGACAGCTGAGCAGGTGTGATAAGGAGACCTTAACTCTGGTCCAGCTAAGGGAAGGTACTAAGAGTATCATGTAGGGCCTGGCAAGAGGCTGGGCTGCCATGTGGTGGTGAGATGTTTTGTTTTGTTTTTTTCTTTTTCTTTTTTTTTTTTTCTTTATAGTCCAGAGCTTCTATACAGCAGTCAAGCAAGCTACCACTTAGCCCCAACCCTGGCCAAGGAGCTCTTTAATGTCCCATCTTGTGTGTGCTGTGTAATGCCAACTAGATAGATGCTGTAGTTAGATCACCAATAGTCCTTACTCCATCAGAAACACAGCCTGACCTGCCCACCTGGTCACTGCGTCAGCTGTGGCAGAGGGGATGTGGTTAGGAGAGTGTCATGAGGCATAGCTGTAGGAAGGCGACCCAGATGCTGGTTATTCTGGCTTCAGTTGACACTGCACTCAATGTCAGCCTTACACTAAGCTTTGGGCTCACGTATGTGGTAAGGAGAGGCAAAGGAGTCAGCTTGCCCACCTGACAGATGGATGTTCTTGCCAGCTTGTCTATACCGGTGTACATGTCTGCCAGCCTTCTAGGACTTCCTGGGCTGTTGCTCCCTGTACTGGTCAGTGTTACTGTCATTATTTTTCTACTCTGTGAGTTAAGGAATGTCCCATGCTTAGCAGTTTTTGGCTCCCTGTGGTGAATATTCTATTGAGGCCTCACCTGGAGTATGGCTGTGACCTCGGGACTTGTTCCGATAAGCCCTTTGCACCTGCCAGGTGGCTTTGAGATAACCTGCCTCAGATCTGAGGCTGGCCTGCAGACAAAGCTCAGCTCAGGGCAGCCTCACTGCCCCTTTGCTCGACCCTGGCCAGTGTGTTCGGCTTGGTTTAGTATATTTCCTGTGCATTGGAGCATGAATTGTAATCGAGTACAACAAAGGTTGAGCGTTCCCAGCCCCCAAACCCAAAATGCTCCAGATTCTGAAACTTCTCCATCAAGTTTCAGGTGAACTGAATCTGCAGCACCTCTGGTCCTAAGTGTCTCACGGGGAGCCCTCTGCCTGTGGCACTAGACTTAGAAAGGGAGGGTGGCTTCCGGCCGAGGAAGGGAGCGGGCCAGACTCAGTGTGAGGAGCCTGACCACAGGAGCACTAATGAGAGTGTTGGGAGGAGTCCCCATCGGCTCCTTGTAGCTGATAGCTCTGCTTCCCTATCAGCTGGACAAGCTCCACGGAGAGGACTCAAGTTTCTAAGGAACAGGAACCCTGGAGTTGGGAAATGGTAACGGTAGGGCTGCCTACAGTTCCAAGGGTGCCCCGGTGAAGGGGGACTGAAACTCAGGAGCCAGGTTGCAGCTCTGCTCTGAGCAGCCTTCCCACAGTCGCTCTGCACCCAGAGCCTGGGCAGGCTCCTGCAAGGGGTTTAGGAGTCGGGTGACCCCGAGCCCTTTCAACTCTGACCCTTTATGAAATGAATTGACAGAGGCTGGCCGAAAGCCCTGGGAACGGAGCAACTCGGTGGAGAAACCTGTGTCCTCGTTGCTGTCCAGGTGAGCTGTTCTGGGAGGGCCAAGAGACGAGTCTCATGGGCGGGCTTTGGCACTGGTTCACATGTCTGTTTCATTCCATTGCCGTAGAACCCCGTCTGTGGCAAAGAGCCCCGAAGCTAAGAGTCCCCTTCAGTCGCAGCCTCACTCTAGGTACCGACAACCCTCCTGCCCATGTGTTACCTGGGCTCTGGGGCCTCCTCTGTCTCCTTGTCCATGACTAACACCTCCCAGCCCTGTCTCGTGTCTTGGTATTAACAACTTGCTCTGGGAAGGGTGGTCTGCTCTTTCAGACCCGGGGAAAGCTAGGGACCCTCCAGTGGTGTAGGCTGGCGCCTCCCTCTCCTGAGAAGGGAAAGCCAGAGCCCTGGAGAGGTGTGACTTGTGAGGGAAAAGGAGGCAAAGCAGAGAGCCGTCGGTCCCTACCACGCAGGGCAGCTGTGGGGACTGCTGCACCCGTCAGCCCGGCATCCTGCCCCTTCTGGTCATTCTTGGTCCCCTTCCTTTGCCGTCAGCACACCTAGCCAGACTCCCCACAAATCAGCTGACCATGTTTCCCAAACCAAATGCCAGTGTAACAGCAGGATAGACTCTTGAGAACTAAGCTGGCCCCCCAAAACATCAAAGATGGTGACCGAAGCCTGCATTTGAAGGCCCCTAAGCCCACACCAGGAATTATCTCTACTGACCACCCCAAATGGAAGCCAGCAGCTCTTGTCACAGAGCAGGTGACACCAGAAACCCGGCTTGCAGAGTGAGACAAGGTGATGAGCAGAGCAGAGCTCCAGCATGGCCCTGACAGGCATGCCATGGTCAGCCAGGCTGTGCACAGGGAGAACTGTGGCTCCTGGAGAGGCCCTGGAGGAGACTGAGGGCAGAGGTAGAGGTAGTCTGGGATAGCTTTGGAGGGGGCCGGCCAAGCCTCCCTCTGGGTGAGAGAGAATCTATTGCACAGACATTTGGGAGGCGGCCTCCAATGTGAAGGGATGGGAGATACTGAGTCGTGAGCATAAGCACCCTAGCACAAAGGACAGGCCCATAGAGCAGAGAAGGTGGGAAACGGGAAGGGGCAGCATGGTGATTGACTGTGAGCTCACCCTCTGTGTGCAGGGTCCCTGCAGAGCACCTGAGCTCACTCTGTCAGGAGAGGAAAGCTGACAGGAGGGCAGAATAGCCGGTGGTCTTCCAGCAGAGCTAGTCCTGACAGCTAGTGGAGTCTCCAGTGTGGCCCCACCTTCTCAGTGGCTGAGGCCTCTCTCTTAGAATGAAATCTCTTTGCAGCTTCAAGCCAAACCTGATCTTTTGTTGTTGTTCTTTTTGTTGTTGTTTGGTTTTGGTTTTGGTTTTTTGAGACAGGGTTTCTCTGTGTCCTGAAACTTGCTCTGTAGACCAGGCTGGCCTCAAACTCACAGAGATCCTCCAGTGGGATTAAAGGTGTGCACACACACCCCCTCCCCCCAGTGCTCCAGCCTTGCCAAATCTGGTCTTTAGTTTCAGTGAAGATGTACAGTAACCACCGCTCAAGCACTCATGCTGTTCACAGTTGTTCAATATGGAGGGGGCAGTGCTGAGTCTTGAAGAAGTAAGGCAGATTACCCTAGTCTCCCAGAAGTCACTGCTGAAATGGTGCCTGCAACCCACAGGAAGGGCCTGAAGCTTGGGTTATTTGCTTATCGGAACCCAGAATTCCTGGTAGACCTACCTGTTCAGCACCAACATCTGTGTAGCTCACCCAGGACACATGCAGGGACACTTCTTCCAAGCTTTGCAGATCACTGGCCCTCTCTCTACTAACACGACCCCTCACAACTAAGCTGTCCCCATAAATGGACATTTGAACTCCATCACATCCCAGTCTCCCTACCTGGTTCTAGCCTCATTCCTTCAATGGCTGTTCTCTCCATATGGGCAGAGAGTTGGGTCTAGAGTTTGTCTGCCTTCAGCACCTCCACCATGTTCTGAAAGATCCTGGAGTTAGATTCACATCCTGGCTAGTGAGTATCTGGGGAGAATGCCTGTACCAGAGGCATTGAAGTTCAGATCAGTAATCCCTGTCCAGAACCTGTTCAAAGTATAACCAATAAATAAAGAGCAAAAGAAAAGTACACTGGCCCCAAAAGTCAAAGATGGTGACCGAAGCCTGCATTTGAAGGCCCCTAAGCCCACACCAGGAATTATCTCCACTGACCACCCCAAATGGAAGCCAGCAGCTCTTGTCACAGAGCAGGTGACACCAGAAACCCGGCTTGCAGAGTGAGACAAGGTGATGAGCAGAGTAGAGCTCCAGCATGGCCCTGACAGGCATGCCATGGTCAGCCAGGCTGTGCACAGGGAGAACTGTGGCTCCTGGAGAGGCCCTGGAGGAGACTGAGGGCAGAGGTAGAGGTAGTCTGGGGTGGGAACTTTAGAGAGGGCCTGCCAAGCCTCCCTCTGGGTGAGAGAGAATCTATTGCACAGACATTTGGGAGGCAGCCTAGGATGGTACCCTCAGCATGGAGCTAACTACGATTCCACTGCTACAGTTGTTGGGTTTCACCAACCAGAGGTCAGCTGGAACACCAGCTCCATGTGGAGGAAGATGCTGTCAGTGCTGTTTCTCTCCAGGGAGACAGGAGGCACTAATGCTGTTTTTCTCAGTTGCCTCCTCTACCTAAGACCTGTCAAGCCAGAAGACGGCTCCTGTGTGGCCCCATGTCCTGACCCGGACTGGGAAATGTGGTTAAGGAATTGAGGAGACCTTTAAAGGACAGGACATTCACGTCCTTTCCCAGCACCCCTACAGCAGAAGGGCTGGAGAGCAGGTGGTTCTTGAACCCTAAGCAGAGGTCTCTGACACCTCAAGCTTCCCCAGCATGGGTGCCTGTAGACCCCAGCACCCACCCTCCTGCACCTACCGTTCTTCCTCCAGGGTGAAGCCTGCCGGGAGTGTAAACGATGTGGGCCTGGATGCCTTAGATTTGGACAGGATGAAACAGGTGAGAGCCGGTAGCATTCAGCAGGCTGGGGACTGTCTCTAGCGGGTCCCATGCTTGACTGCCACAAAGGCAGGAAGCTGGCCAGGGGAGGAAAAGGGAGTGCCTGGGCACCCTGCAGCCTGCCTCTGGGCCCCCTCCACCATGACTGAGGGGTGCTGAGAGCAGGGCCTGGCTGAGGAGACCCCTACAGTCAGCATCTGTCTCTTCACTCTGAGATTCTGCCCAGCAGGAAATCCTGGAGGAGGTGGTTCGAGAGCTCCACAAGGTAAAAGAGGAGATCATTGACGGTGAGTGGGGGCTACTCCAGCCAGGGGTGAGCTCACTGTCCCCCCCATCCCACACCACCCCATCTGTAGCTGTGGAAACTGGGGCTCAGGAAAGTGAAGTGGATTACTGAGAATGCACCTCTCCCTGGGGGTGGGGGGATTCTGTGTCCGAGACCCTCCTTGCCTCAGCTTTCTCCCAGAAGATCACCCTGTGGAGGAGAGGGTGGGCTTGGAGACACCCTCTGAGTTTCTGTCCCTTCCTTGTTTGTTGCCTGTCCAACCTTCCTGTCGCTGCTGTCTCTAGAGAGTGCCTGACTCCTTCACAGCCTGCATGACTCTGTCTAGGGAGCCCCTGGCTTCAGAAAGCAGGACTGTGATGCTCACATCACATCTGTCCCCACCAGGGCCTTTAAGGAGCTGGCTCGGGCCGGAACAGAGCATAAAGCACAGCCTGCCCCCATCCTCCCCCGGTGCCCCCACCATCACTGGTGCCCAGGCTCTCAGCAGTGACCCGAGCTAGAAGGACCTATGAAGCCAGAGGGGCAGCTAATGCATGCTCCACAGGGAAGGTGTGCACAGAGGTGCTGCTGAGGCCTGGCAGCCAATAGCAGCCATTGGCTATACTAGCTACACTCCTTGGCCACCGAGACCACAGTTTCTGTCAGTCCAGTCCCACAGAGGACAAGTCTAGGAGAGTGTTCATGATGCGGGGAGGGGACAGCACAGCTATGGAGCCGTTCACTGCCCTACTGCTACCCCACAGTTCCAGTCTTGGGGGGCTCCCTTTCTGGGACTTGGGGAAACAGTCAGAAACCCCAACTTAGTCAAGCTGTCTTCAAGAGCGCTGCCAGGGAAGAGACAGGCAGTGGTGAGAGCCTGGCTTCCATCACTGCCTGCCATCATCGTGTGGGCCATGCTAAGAGCCCGCAGAAAAGTGTGAGGGTGCTGGCCCTGCAAAGATCCTATCACTTAATGGTGGCCCTTCTCTGGCTGTTGGCTCCAGCCAGGTCTGTCCACTGTGAGCATACCAGAGGCCTGTGAAGGAAGAGGGGAAGGGAGGGGAGCTCGGGAAGGGAGCCCAGATCTGGGGAAGAGACAAGATGAAGGGCCAGAGGAAGGAAGAGCATTTGGGAAGGGTTAACGAGTCTCAAGCAGGCAGAACAGAGCCAGCCCTAGAGGAGAAAGGCTGGGCCATGGCACCAGCACAGTCTACAGCTCTGTGGCCAGAGATCTCTGCTGTACCACACTCACTAGACAGGCTGTGCCAGCTTCCACCCTGTGTGGGGAGGGGCTCAAGGGCCTCTGAGCAGATGTGGGTGCTCACCTCTCGGACTCTAGGAAGACCTGGGTCCCTCCCACAGCACCCCGAGGAAGCTCTGAAGCAAGGCATAGCCTTTGACTTTTTCAAGTCTATCATTAGGGGCAGAAGCACATGAGGTCTGGGTTGTCTCCCCAAAGATCTGTCAAAGCTGCCCTGCTGGTGAAGCTCTAGCCCATGTGTGGTCTCTGGAAGCCTGAACAGGGTGCTTCCCTGCTACACTGAACCTCCCTCTCCTGTCCTGCCCTTAGCCATCAGGCAGGAGCTAAGTGGGATCAGCACCACGTAAGATGGCGCCAGCCCTGGAGGATCGCGAGGAGCCGTGCTATCCCCAGCACACAGCGAGCCTGCAGAAGCTGGGATGTGCTTAAGTCTCAACCTGTGATACAATATTAAAATGAGGAGACAAACTTCAACTCCTGGATTTTTAGCGTATCTGACACAGAACACCGGGTCTATTCTTTTTTGTATTTTATATTTGCTTATTTAAGTGTACATTTCTTTGGTTTATAGAGAGAACACCCCAAAATCACCTGCTTTATTAGATGGCTTCCAAGTTTTCTCCTAGGTGACACTGTTAGCTCCTCAGCTTGCAGTGAGCAGCTGGGTGCAGTGTGGCCTTTCAACGCCACAGAGCTGTCAGAATACAGCTCAGACCCAGCAGCCATGGTGTTTCAGTCTGTCCACGCAGTGCGTGTTATGTCTACACGATAATAAATAAACCGTTCACTGTCCACACTCGGGCTTGGGCTTGCTCTCTCATGCGCCGGCTCTTGGCTGCCTTGGTGGGATGCCTTTTTACAGTGAGTACCCAGACAAGAGTGTGCAGGACTAAAGAGATCAAGAGGGGACATCAGAGAGCAGCTGGACCCCATCAAACGTCCCCAGGACCCAAGAATATGGCCAGGCCACCATGCGTCTCCTACATGTGGAGCTGAGCTCAGGTCCTGCCTGTGGGGAGCCATATAGCCCCAGGGTCACAAGGTAGGTGGGCTCTGACTGTAACACACCCCTGATTCAAGGGTTCCATGTGCAATCTGCCTGTCAAGTGCTGGAAGTGGGCCCAGGGATCAGGGAGCTGAGAAGAACAATCCATGGCAACCTAGGGAAGTCCCAGCCCTTAATCTTCATTGTAGAAGAGAGCCTCTGACCCTTGGTCCCAAGGGCCATGTCCATATGGTCAGGAGACTAGCAACTGGAGCCTTGTGCCATTCCCCATGTGACCTCCCATGGCCACCAGGATCATAGAGCAGAATGCCTATTGGTGTGCTCATGCTGAGGACTGGGTAGGAAGGGACGGGGTGAGATCCTTGGCACATTCCATATCATTGAGTTCCAATCATCCTAAAAGCCAGGAATGTGATTGTTGGGCCTGGCCAAGGCAGTATACTCCACATACTTGAGAGGTACTTTGCTACAGCCCTCCTACCCAGCCTCTCCCAAAATGTCCTCAGCATAGCCTAATCACATTTCCTTCAGAGATACCCTTAGCCCCAGACCTCTGACATGAGGGGAGGTCCTGCAGAGGCCTATGGCACTGTCTGCAGGAAGTAGGCTGGTGGGCCAGGTGCAAGTGGGGCTCGGCCAGGGCCATGGATGGCAGCTGGCCTCACTGGGAGTCCCCTCAACTCCTGGAGTAGCTTGTGTGCACAGGAAGAAGCCACCTGCCTCGTCTCAAAGTCCTCATGTCTCGGAAGTTCTTGGACCAGGCCTTCTAAGTCATCTCAACAGTCACACTACTCAGAGACACCTGTTCCTGGAACACAGGGCCACTCCTAGGCATGAGGCAAGGGCTGAAGCGCACCCTCCTTCCCTGGCTGCCTCTGTGGTGGTGTCATTGGCCACACCTTGTACCACAAGCTCCTGGATGTAGTGGGAGCTGTACGGCTAGGCCCACTCTTGTCCCTGACTGCCAAGGGACCCTCCCAGCATACTGCTGCCACATGCTTTGGACACCAGGACCCACTATGGTCCAGCCCCTAAGGACCAGGTCACTAACAAAAGCTGCCTCCCTAGACACAGCTGTGCCATCACATCAGTATTTATGACCCACTCCCAGTTCACATAACACACAAAGACACTGCCCAGTCAGTTCCATGTAGGATGCGGGGAGATGAGCCTCATGCTGCTAGCCTGACCCGGCCCTGTCCAGGGATGTGGATCCTACACTGCCAGCCTGACCCTGAACAAGCTCAGGAGGGTTTCACAGGTCAAAAGGCCTAAAGTAGAGCTGTCCTGTGGCTTGGAGGGACCTGCAGTCCATATCTAGAGGCTCTCCATGGTGGCAGAGGCCTCAGGGACACACCCTTCTAGACACAGTCATGGGGCTGACCTTCACCCACCTGGATTTAGGCCTCATTCTCTGAAAGCTCAGATTCAGGCCAAGACTCCATCCTGCCCAAAAGAAGGACAACACATTGACTATAAAGACATGTTAGATTTAATCTAGGGCACAAGAACAGAGAAACCAGCTCCATGGGACCACAGACACCGAGTATCAGTCAGTTAGAGGGAAGGCCCAGAGAGATTAGGTAAGCCTGGTTCCTCCAACCACAGATGCATCCCCTGTTGCTGGGCCCAGCAGGGCCAGAGGCAGCCTAGACTGCAGGAGCTGATGTAGCCAGATGTTCTGTGGCCCTGGCCCGCGGAAGTGGGGGCAAGAGGCATGGAGCTGCCCACTCAGGCACTGCTGGCCGGCAGGGCTCACAGGCGGTCCTCTGCCAGCTTATACTTGCGCTTAACCCTGGAGTAGGGTCCCAGAGAGTCCTCAAATACAAAGTCCCAGAGCACCTTCACCCAGGAGTGGTGCTGCGGCAGGTGGTCGTAGTATTCGGGCGCAATCTTCCGCACCTGTGGAGAGGGGTTGGGGTCAAGGCTGCACCTTGGCTGGTACTCTAGCACACATACTGTGAGTGCACACACACACACACACACACACACACACACACACACACACACACACCACACACCAGCTGCAGGTGAAGGAGGCCCCAGCAGGGAAGGCACCACAGCCTGAGTGCCCCACCTCAAAACCCACCAACGTTCTAATCCAAAAGGTCAAGGTGGATCCATCATGGTCCTGCAGAGTTCTGAGGCCTGCACCTGCCGACCTTGAATAACACCCTCACTCCTCACCCCAGCGTCCTATGCTCTGCCAGGCTCTGGGTTTTGGCTTTTACGGCTTCCTCACCCACTGCGTGTGTCCACACCCAGCCTTTACCCTGACCTGATATGCAGTGTCTACCCCTCCCCCAGGGAGTGTTGCGGCCACAGCACCTGTAACCAGAACACCACATTGCTGTGGAGATCATCCTCCCACCTCCCCAGGGAAGGCACTGCTCCACATCTGAAATGGGTCCAGCAGGCAGCCTCCTCTCCAGCCCACAGCAGGTGCTCTGTGAAGACTGCCCCTGCCTGTCCGAGGCGGCCTCCGTAGACTCAAGCATGGCCTCTGAAACATGCTATCCCTTTTAACCTCTGCCTCCTTCTCAAATGTGCGCTGCACACACACACACACACACACACACACACACACACACACACACACACACACACCCCTGGGCACCCAAGAAGGACATACAAACATACTCAGGAGTGAGAACCCTCCCTCACTGCTGCCCCTTTGCCACACCTACATAACAGCCATTGGCATTCAAGGCCTCCGGTTCCTCTATCTGAACCTTCACACCTCCACCCCAGCCCCCCCCCCGCCCCCCCCCAGTAGCTATAACCAGTCCCCATAGGTTGTAAGGACAAGACTACACTTCCGCTATCTGGCCAGCTCCAAGCTGGGAGCGGGGTGCCCGTACTCTTACCGGGCTGGGACAGGAAGTGAGCAGCAGTAGGCAGGAGACAGAAAGCAGAGTGCTTCCCATGGTGTCCACTGATACAGAAAAGGAAGCCCAAGTACGGGGCAAGTACTGGAGCAGGGACACAGGATGGGCAGGTCCCATCAGCAGGGGTCCCGCAGCTGTACATGCGTTAACCTAAGCTGCTAATCTGCATCTGCCTTGAGACACTGTCTTATCTGGATCTGCCTCCTCTATCTCCAGGCAAGCACTCCAAAAGTGAGTAGCCATCCCCTTACCAACCCACAAAGAAAAGTCAGCCTGGGAATGGCAGAGCTCTTCTCCTCCCTCTCATTCCTCCTCATTCCTCCCTTGCCCGCTGAGCCTAGGCTGAGCACTTACCAGTGGCAGGTAGCAGCCAGGGATGCTGGGGAAGTCATGGTGCTCCATGTGGTAGCCCACATTGAAGGTGATCCAGTTGAGGGGTCCATAGTAGGAGTAAGTCTCATGGCCCTTCGTGAACATATAATGCTCAGCCACAAAATGGCCAGAGATAGGGTGTAGCCCCAGGCCCAGGAAGGAGCTGGCTAGCAGGTAGACTATGGGTTTGATCCCCCAGAGGGCAAAAATGGTCATGTCGACTGCCAGCTGCACCAGGGTATTGAGCATCTCCATACGGGTCACCGCCTTGGGGTTCACACAGAGGGGCCGTAACGAGTAGAAGAAAGGTTGGAGCACCAGCCAGAGCAGCTTGCGGGCCGGCGTACAGAAGAACCAGCCTTCAAAGTTCGAGGGAATGTCCACATCCAGCCCGTCGCCACCCAGGTAACGATGGTGGTCCACGTGGTACTTTTTGAAGGATGTGGCATAGGGTACGCCAATGGGCAGATTAGCGAAGATGGCAAACCAGCGGTTGCGGGAGGCAAAGTTTGTGCCAAAGGCAGTATTGTGTGAGATGTCATGGATGGCCAGTGTCAGCGAGTGGTTGATGCAGCCACCGAAGGCATAAGCCCAGAACAGCAGCCATCGCCAAGAGAGCCCCCGCACCAGCCAGGAGGCCAGCAACTGCACCAGCACCATTCCCAGCACTGTCCATTTGATGTGGGGGTCTGGCCGCATCAGGGCCTTGATGGCTGGGTACTTGGCTACAGGGAAGACAAGAATGACGAGTGACTTGGCATTTGTTGAGTCTCATCCTGTCATCCCCCACCTTCAGTCCTCAGCAGTGCCCTAAAAGTAATCAGGATTCCACCCCCCCCCCCCTCAAGGGTCTTGGAAAGGCATGCTATCCCAATACTTTGTGTGTTGGAAGAGTTGCAGCCTGGACTGTGGTGTGCACAGGATCTCCTACCTCTGACCACCTTCAGGAAGAGACTGGGAGACTTCCCAGGGTGGGGGAATTTGCCACCAGCCTAAATAAAGTGCCAGAGTCACAACAGGTCACACAAAGATAATGGTATAGCTGGGTGGCAGTGGCACATGCCTTTAATCCTAGCACCCGGGAGGCAGAGCCAGGCGGATCTCTGTGAGTTCAAGGCCAGCCTGGTCTACAGAGTGAGATCCAAGACAGACACCAAGACAGGGAGAAATCCTGTCATGAAAAACAAACAAACAAACAAAAATGGTATATTGGAAACCAAAGTAGCATCAGAGCCACAAGCCTTCTGGCCCCCAGTGTTCCAGTAAACACAGGTCCATGTCATGTGCAACTAGGTACTTGGGCACAGCCAGAGAGGGACGATATGGACTAGTCACTGGCAAACTCTCACCACTCAGGGTGTCGAGGCACGGCTTGGGAGGCGGTCCCTAAACCAAATAAGCACTGCAGAGAGGCTAACCAAGTGCCAGCTGTCACTTCAGGGCAGCGAGTGTCCGTCACTGTGTAGGTCGTGCTTTTTGTATTTTGTTTTCTAGAAAAGGAACAAATGGTGCATGTGGAAGTTAGCCAAGCCAAGAAGGACAAGGAAGGAAGGGCAGACAGAAGGATAACACATTTAGGCACGACAGCTGTGCCTTCTAGAAACCTCTGATGAAGGAGGTGGCAGCTTCTGGTCAGACAGTAAGTGCTGCATCCAGGAAAAACTCAGGGTGACAGATACCCCTAAGGTCTGCTCTGTTGGCTCCTTGGACAAGGACAGACACCCCGGAGATGGGGCCAGCACTGTCCTGCAGATGGGGAAGCTTGGCCAGCCAGGCACGCTCTTATCCTAGGGCACCTCAGTTAAATAGCACCAGGTCCTGAGCATCAGCGCCACTCAGAGTAGACAGGGACCTCGCCTTGCCTTGCCCAGGGCTGGCCTGTAGAGAGGGTCTCCCAGGACCATAGCAGGGGCTGTGGCTTTGACTGGAACTGGCAAGACCATGTGAACAGCAGTGATGGCTATATGGCATGTGACTGTCATTGATGCCTCCAGCTTACACACCCAAAGTGACAGGGCTGGGGGAACAGTTCAGCTGCCAAGTGTAACACAAAGCCCTGGATTCATTCCCAGCACTGCATGAACAGAGTGTGTTGACACACACCTGTAATCTCAGCACTTGGGAGTAGAGGCAAGCGGATCAGAAGTCCAAGATATTTCTTGTCGACATAGTGAGTTTGAGGTAGCCTGGGCTGCATGAGACCATGTATAAATAAATAAGTGGGCAAATCATGTATATGCTTTACCACAAGAGAAGAATGTTTGGCCAGACAGTGTAGGCTTATGCCTTTGATCTCAGCACTGAGGAGACAGAGGCAGGCAGATCTCTGAGTTTGAGGCCAGCCTGGTCTACAGAGTGAGTTCCAGGACAGCCAGGGAAACACAGAGGAATCCTGTCTCAAAAATAAAGGAAAGGAAGAGAGGGGGAGAGGGAAAAAGAGAGGGAGGAGAGAGAGAGGGAGGGAGGGAGAGAGAGAGAGAGAGAGAGAGACAGAGAGAGAGACAGAGAGAGAGACAGAGAGAGAGAACATTTCACTGGGAGACACACATAATCATGCCTATGGTCCCAGCCACTCAGGAGCTGAGGCAGGAGGTTTCAGGAGTTCCAGACCATTAGACAAAGCAAAACTGAAATCCCCACTGTTTAAGAATTCCAGCTCCCAAATACCTCACCTGAGCAATCTGGCATGGTCCTGAGATAAGGGCCAAGCTAAGGCAGGCTGCCAGGGACTGCTTGTTGAAGTTCATGGTAGCATGTGGTGTGATGAGCCTGGGCATTTTACATCAGGGTATTAAATGTTTCCCTTTCAACTCTGCCCACAGTTACTTAATCCCTACCCCCAGGTTCCTGGGAGAGCCTGGGCACTAGGAGACCAAGCTGCCCCCAGGCAGACTGTCTCTATTTTCAAATGGGGAGACCATTTAGCACCAGTGGTGAGCAGAATAATACAACCCCCCAAATCCCCACGTGCTAACACCACACCCTTTGACCACCTTAGGTTAAAGAATGGTCAAGAAGAGGCACATGTGTCATCAAAGTCATCACAAGGCTCCCCACTCATGCGAGAGCCAAGCTGGGAGCCAAGGGCTAAGTGAGGCCTGTGGAGAGAGGCTATCTGTCTTAGAACAGACAGGAAGTCCTATGAAGGAGGTGGGTGACTCCAGAAGCTAGGGAAGACCAGGGAACCTGCTCCCCCATGGAGCTTCCAGAAGGAACACAGCCTGCTGATGTGGATTTCAGCCCAGTAAGACTGGGCCAGAATGCTAATGTCCAGAGCAAAGGATACTATGAAGTGGTACACACCCAAACCTGGTGACTCCATTCAGGACCTCCTCCTCCCAGCCGTGGGACAGAGGCCAGCCAAGCATGGCCTGGCCTCTGAGGACCCTGCTGCTCCTCAGTCCAGGTAAGCCAGCATCATCCCTCTGGACCCAGCAGGGGCATGGCTCTGGGCACATAGGGCACAACCCATATGTGAGCCACACTCTGGCCTTCCACCGGAGGGACTGATGCGCCTGCCGCTACCTGGGAGTTTGGGGGTAGGGGGACAGGTGCAGAGCCAGAGTTAGGACACCACCAGGGAGTGCCTCAGTGCTACAGGAAAACGGAGGGGATCCCAGGACCATGGAGAAGGTGGCACGTCTTCATGACAGAATAGGGACATCTGCAGGAAGACATTGTCCCCACCAGGAAAATCACATGCAAAGTGCCTGCATCTGTGCATGCCACCAGCTTCCCAGTCCCCCATGGGTGGCCTCTGTGAACCTGCCTCACCCACTCAGCCTCCCTCGGGCAACAGCCAGCCTCCCTCTCTCTTACCCAGGAACCCACTAACTCCAGCTAAGGATTTTCAGATGGCAGCTGCCCTTGCTTCCTCTTGGAAGGGAGCCAAGCATCAGTGCAAGAGGGCAGGTCCAGCCGCCACACCTGTATCAGGTGAGCCCCAACCAGGTGAACTCCAGGGCAGCAGGGCCCAGGCCTTAGCTGGGATACACCTGAAAACACAGCCTAGCAGCGGTGACTGTGGGCTTGTACTGGCTGGTTCTGTGTGTCAACTTGACACAAGCTAGAGTCATCAGAGGAAGGAGCCTTAGATGAGGAAATGCCGCCATGAAATCCAGGTGTAAGGCATTTTCTCATTTAATGATCAATGTGAGAGGGCCCAGCCCATGGTGGGTGGGGCCATCCCTGGGCTGTTGGTCCTGGGTTCTGTAAAAAAGCAGGCTGAGCAAGCCATGGGGACCAAGCCAGTAAACATCACTCCTCCATGGCCTCAGCTCCTGCCTCCAGGTTACTGCCCTGTTTGAGTTCCTGTCCTGACTTCCTTCGGTGATGAACAACAATGCTGAAGTGTAAGCCAAATAAACCCTTTCCTCCCCAGCTTGCTTTTTGGTCATGGTATTTCATCTAAGCAATAAAAACCCGAAGACAAATTGGTACTAGAAGTGGGGTATTGCTGTGACAGACCTGACCATGTTTTGGGGGAGGATTGTGAAAGGATTTTGGAATTGGGGGCTAAAAGAGCCATTGAGTATTAAGAGTTCTGTGGGATGTTCTTTAGGAGCTTGAAAGATAAGAATGTTAAGAGCCACGCAGAAGATGGAGACCTGACTTGTGAAGTTTCAGAGGGAAGTTTAAAGACTCTATCAGGGCCACTTGTTATTCTGAGCTAAGATCCTGTGTTTCTGGTTAGCTGAAGTTGAAGAATCAGCTGTGATTAACGAGATACCAGAACTATTAAAGCAAAATTTTGCTTTGCTAGAACTCTTGATGCTGGTTGGCTGGAGCTAAGAAATTATCAGTGATTAAGAAGAGACCAGGATCACTGAGGTGAAATCTTCTGGGAAGTGATTCCTGGAAGCACAGAGAAGCTGTGTTCTGCCTCTTGTAGACTGTGAAGATTTGTCACTGTGATTGGTTTAATAAACAAGCTGACTGGTCAATAGCTGAACCAGATAAGGCTAAACAGGAGAGCCAAACTGAGAATGCTGGGAAGGAGAAAGGCGGCATTAGGAGTCACCAGCCAGACTCAGGGGGAGCAGGAGATAAACATGGCATGTTAATAAAGGTACTGCCACGTGGCAAAGCATAAATAGAAATATGGATTAACTTAAAATGTAAGAGCTAGTTAGTAATAAGCCTGAGCTATTGGCCAAGCATTTATAATTACCAAGCATTTATAATTAACATAAAACTCTGTGTGGTAACTTGGGAAGCAGCTGCCAGGTATTTGGGAACTGGCAGGTGGGAGAGAAATATCCAATTACAGTGTTCCAGAGGTGGCCAAGGTTGTACCTCATGCTGGCAGCCAGACTTGGTAATGATGTAAGAGCCATCCAGGTGGTACTGGTTTTGAAGGCATGAAGGGGTCATGGAGAGCAGCTGAAACTTGGCACTGTGAGAGGCAAAAAAATAAAAGGCCATTGGTGAAGGTGCAGCCTCAGTGGTATTGAAGGTCCAGGACTGAAGGGGTCATGCAAAGGAATTGAGGCTTGGCACCAGGAGGAGAGCCTATGAGAGGCCATTGGTGAAAGTGCAGCCTAGTTGCAGCCTAAGACTCCAGGGTTTTGGAGATGCCAGTACCATGGGAAGACCACCAAGAACAGCAGCAGCAGTGAAATGGAACCTGCTGGAGTCTAGAAGACAAGCTGTGTGTGCTGTGTAGGGTGGAGATAGGGAAGTGACCCAAGCTATTTGCAGGAGTCCAGAAGATTGTGAGTGGATCCCAGATAATTGGACATCGAGTTATTTATACTGTTGAAATTTGGTTTTGCTTGGTTCAGAGTGTGATGGTGCCCTGGTTCTTCCCTTTTTAAGAAGGTATCTAATTTTTATTTTTAAAGGGGCTCACACATGAAAGACTTGAACTTTTAAAAAAGATTGGGCTGAAATTTTAAAGACTGGTTTTAGTGTGAGATCTTGGGGATGAATAATAGAGGAAGAGATATGGCTTAATAGTGTTTGTGTGTCAAGTTGACAAGGGGTCCATTGTCCTGGCTGGTTCTGTGTGTCAACGTGACACAAGCTAGAGTCATCAGAGGAAGGAGCCTCAGCTGAGGAAATGCCTCCATGAAATCCAGGTGTAAGGCATTTTCTCCTCTAATGATCAATGGGGGAGGGCCCAGCCCATGGTGGGTGGTGGGTTCTATAAGAAAGCAGGCTGATGGGCTGAAGAGATGGCTCAGTGGTTGAGAGCATTGGCTGCTATTCCAGAGGTCCTGAGTTCAATTCTCAGCAACTACATGGTGGCTCACAACCATCTATAGTGGGATCTAATGTCTTCTTCTGGCATAAAGTGTACATGCAGATAGAGCATTCATATACATAAGATAAATAAATTAATTAAAAAAAGAAAGAAAAACAGGCTGAGCAGGCCATGTGGAATAAGCCAGTAAGCAGCTCCCCTCCGTGGCCTCTGCATCAGCTCCTGCCTCCAGGATCCTGCCCTGTTTTGAGTTCCTGTCCTGACTTCGTTCAGGGATGAACAGCAATGTTGAAGTGTAAGCCAAATAAACCCTTTCCTCCCCAACTTGCTTTTTGGTCGTGGTGTTTCAATAGAAACCTAATAAGAAACCTAAATAGAAACCTAATTAAAACAGGGCTGCTTGCTCAATGACCCCCCCTCCCCTCTGCCCAGGCCCTGTGCAAGAAGCCCTGTGCTCCCCCCACCACCCCAACATCTCCCAATGACTCAACTGCACCCCGGATCCTAGCTGGCCCTCCTCTGCCTCAGGTCCCCCACCGGACCTCCCATAGAGGAGAAACGCACCACATGGAAGGACAGTGTGTCCCCTCCCTAGCCCATCCTGACCACCCTAAGCTGCCTCCTGACAGACTCTACGCAGCCCACACTGCTGCCGAGCCCTCCATCCAATGGGCATGCCGCTTGAGTCTCCTTCTGGTGGACATGGGCAGTATCCAGCCTCTAGCCCACTGAGCCTCTAGCCTGGCTACCTTAAGCATGCCTCAAGAGTTCTTTACTCATGCTCCTGGAGGCCAGCCTGGACACCCTCTAGAAGTCCACAGCCAAGCATCCTCAGACTCAGGCCAGTGCCCCCCTCTCTCTTCTCCGCCCCACTCCTGATGTGCTTTCCCTGACAGCCCACAGAACGAGGAGCACATGGAGGTGGCATCTTCCCTAGGAGCCCATGGCCACCGGGTCTAAGGGGGCCTGACCTAAATGCTCCAGATTTGCCACTTACGTGTGTTAGTCACTTGCTCTTAAGGACCCGGAGCCTATGGTGACAACCCCATCCTCAGGACACTTTTTTTTTTTTTTAGAAACAAGGTTTCTCTGTGTAGCTCTGGCTATTCTGGAACTTGCTCTATAGAGCAGGCTGGCCCTGAACTCACAGAGATCCACCTGCCTCTGCCTCCCGAGTGCTAGGATTAAAGGTGTGCGCCACCACCGCCACTACCACCACCCAGCCACAAGACACTCTTAACCTGTACCTCTGAGGAGGCCTTGATTTTTCCAGAAATTCTCCTGATTTGTCAGCTGTGTGGTCAGGGACAGAGTCAAGAGCTGGCAAGGGAGCTGCCATGAGGGGCTGCCAGCTGCAGGCCTCTCCAGCACTCTCCCTCTTGACCCATGGAGATGGCGACCCCTCCCTCTCTTTGGTCTGCAGTAGGGTCCCACCAGGGAGACCCCCCATCACTTCCACTCTGAAACCGGCATGCCTCTCCCCTCCCAGCCTGGCATCAACACCATCCAGGACAGGATTCTCCCACCCCCTTCCCAGGGAGGTAAGTAGTGCACAAGACCAGTCTGGCTGCAGGGCAATGATCTTGGCTCCTGTGTCATGGGATCCAGCAGTTCAGCTCCCCGACCCCCACCACCAAACTGCTTAGTGGGGATGATGCCCCCTAGTGGCCATAGGCAGAAGTGCTCAAACGAACATAGTCCCACCAGGTCTACCCCTCCACAGCAGACCAGCCTCTCATCCAGGCACCTGGAGCCTTCCTAGATGACTTCCTCCCAGATGACTACCTCTGACTACGAGGATATCTCCCTACTACTTTTTTCCCAGCCCAGGTCTGAGCCCTGCCCTAGCTTGTTGGAGGCCTCTGGGAGACCCACACAGCACAAGACATCAACCATAGTCCAGAGTGTCTTCCCGAGTCTCACATCTACCTTACCTCCTCACTTGCCACTTGTTAGACCTGCTTTGTATCCTGGTGGTGGATACGGACACAGGTCTCGGGGGATCCCCAACTGATGAGAAAGGAGGATCCATCCTAGAATTGGGGAAAGGCGTGTGAGCTCATGCAGGGCACATAGTGTGTCCTGGCTAAGGTGCTGTGAGCGGGCCAAACAGTGTGCTGGACCCTTGTACTGAAACTTACCCACTGGAGATGCCAAGGTAGTTGGGGGTGGGGATGGCCTCAGACCCTAAGGAGTGTTCGAAGTGATAGAAGATTAGGTCATGTTACAAACTAAGGACCCCTGGAGTGTGGCCTTAAAAATAAAGGACTTGCATGACATGTTAATATACCTCCATAAGGCTGTTAAATACTAGAGAACATGGCATTAAGACAGGCCAAGTGCAGCGTCCCAGAACATGTGAGCCGTGCTAGTGAGGTATGTTGGGAGCGTGGAGACAGTGCTCCATCTGAGTGGAACTCGGGCAGCCCAAACTCAGATCTCCACGTAACCACTTAGGAAGTAGGGTGATTAAATCACAACATGGGTCCCTTGTGATGGGATCAGTAGACAGACAATAGGCCAGAGTGCTCCCTCGCCTCTCAGCTACAGGAGGACATGATAAAAACAAGGAAGTGACCCTCACCTGGTCATGCATCGGCACCTAGGCTGACCCTGGTTGCCTTTGGCTAGGGGTGGCCACGGTGTTTAGAGGATCTATTGCTTCTGTTTCCCCAAATCCCAGAGCCACTGGGCACCAGACACAGTTGAGCATTGAATGAGAAAAGTCCAGTGCAGAGTTACACCTGGGGACAAAGGTAGAGGGTGTGGCCCCCTAGAGGAGAGCGGGGGAGGGGAAGGTGGCAGGGGAGGGGTGGCGGCATGTGGGTTGACTCACAGGGCTCCTGGGCACAGGAACCAGAGTGGGAATCTTGTCCCCAGCTCTACTTCAGGAATGCACCCAGGAGCCAGCCACGATGAAAACAGTTACAGAAATTGGTAAATGCCTCAACTCGGGGCTTTCAATTCCTTCCAGAGGGTAAATGTGGTTTCACATTTACCATATGCCCGTGTGCACACATGCATGCATGTGTGTGTGTGTGTGTGTGTGTGTGTGTGAGTGTGCGCGCGCGCGCGCATTTGTGTACATACTTGTGCATGTGTTGCCAGAATTTTCTTCGGAATATTTGAAGCTAAGACCTGAAGGATACACACTAAATCAGTTGATAAAAAGGAAAGAAAAACAAACCTAGCTGGCACTTAGGGGGCAGAAGCAGGTGAATCTCTGAGTTTGAGGCCAGCCTGATTTCCAGAACAGCCAAAGCTACAAAGAGAAATCCTGTCTTGAAGGAAAAAAAAAAAAAAAAAAAAAAAAAAAAAAAAAAAAAGGAGGAGGAGGGAGGGAAGGGGGAGGAGGAGGAAGAAGAGGATGGAGAAGGAGAAGACGTCTAGCTGGGGATGGGAGGTTCCTGGTGTCAGCCTAGCGTATACCAGGTCCTAAGTTCTATCCCTAGCACCACAAAAATAATTAGCCCAGCAAAGAACAATGCTTACAAAGGCCAGGAAGTTGCCTGGGCCTTCCAGATTGGGGAGAAGGCAAAACACAGTGAAGAGTTGCAGGGTCAGTGTCTGGGTGTCTCTAATAGGCCAGGGCAGAGGCCAGAGTTCAGCATTGGAAGGTAGAACAGGGAATATCAGGGCCACTACCTCCTGCACTGCCGGGGGGCCGATCCCACATCCATTTTCCCATTCCCGCCTAGTGCAGCACCATACACACCTGCCCCTCAACACAACACTACCCCTGACCACAAAACCATGGTCCTAGAATTGGGCAAAAAACACCGGGCCCCCAAGGAGACACTGGCACTGAAGGTAGCCACACAGATGGGCAGGAAGGCAGGCAGACCCTTCTTTTGTAATCTCAGACCCTGCCTGGCAGAGGGGGCTACAGACTCAACCAGATCCTTGCATATCCCAGCAAGGGGCAGGCTTCCTGCCAGTCACCCTGGAGTCTGCATGTCCCTGGCTGAGTGACCAAAACCTCGCCTTCCCCTGGCAGCTCACTCTGTGCCCTAGACTCTCTGGCGGCATTTGGGTCTTCTGATCTTCCCAAAGGCCATCGCCACCAAGAGAAGTCGCAGCCTGGCCTCTCCTAAGCAAACAATCCAACAACTGACTTTTATTTCCTGGTTTCCCTTTGTGTGTGTGTGTGTGTGTGTGTGTGTGTGTGTGTGTGTACCTTGCTTTCATATGTTTTTTAAAAAAAGCAAACAAAACTACAAAGCTATTTATTTTCAAAAAAAACAAAAAAAAACAAAAAACCCAAGCTTGTGTTCCTGGGCCTGGCTCAGTGTGTAATGGATCAGCTTCCTGCCTGCCCTGGCCTGAGATGCTACCATGGACCTTATTTTCTTAGGACTGTGCCAGGAGAACATGTTCTCATCCTAGGCGGCAACAAGGGGTGGACTTTGGTCTTACCGCAGAACACCTGGGGCCAACTCCTAGCAATGACTTCCTGGGATCTGACTGGGAGATTACGGTCTTAACTGAACACCTGCCAGGCCCAGAGCTTGATGCAGCTACCAGCCAGCCAGCTGTATAGACTACAAATGGACCTGAGCAACCTAGGCCTCGGTGGCCTCTGGACTGTTCAGCACAGGGCAAACCGCTCCTCTCCGATTGACACTTGGCTTCTGAAAAGCGACAGAGCAATTATGTGCAGGATCCCCCCGAGGCTGGGGGAAGGGGAGAGGAGAGCTTCTGCACCCCATCCTCAGTGAGTTGCCAGCCCTATCGGCGGGAGGTTGAAAATGCTTCTGTCGATATCTGTAGGGATCCTGGTCTGAATGCTTCACACATCACCTCCCAAGTTGGAACCACCACTTCTTAAGGAAGACTTTGCCTTCAGCCTTCCCTCTTGCCCAAGCTGCAACTGACTCACCCTTAACTCACAAGTGACTCTTGGAATCCTGACCATGGGATCAGCCTTCCTGCCAGCCACTAAACTTCTGCTGCCCAGCCCAGAGCTTGGGCAATGGAGCTGGAGAGGCAGAGCTGAGAGAGAGCCTGCACCTGACATCAGAGCAGCCAATGGGGTGGGGTGGGGTGCTTCCTGGAGGGCTGGTCAATGCAGGAAAGACCAGAACCTAAGCGGATAAAAGAACACACATTCCAAGTCACCAGCACCAACTGGGCAGGTATCAGGAAGCCACAGTCCCCACAGCTGGGGCAGGAATGAAGCTCCCTGAAGAGGACAGCTCTCTTGCTGTGCCTGGGCCGGAGTGTCCCCCTCAACTCCCCACGGCCTCTGCCCTGCTCCCTTTCCCCCACCAATCTCTCTAGGAAATCAGGATGTATTCCAGGGTCCATGGTTTCTCTGTTAGAGATGTGTTGCTTAGTGTGTGCAAAGCCCTGGGTTGATTCCCCAGCACCCCATAAATGCTGGGTGTGGCGGTAAGTGCCTGTAATTCCAGTACTAGGAAGGCAGAGAACAGGGGTCACAAATTCGAAGCCCACTTGTGCATCTAGGAGGAAGGGAGGTCCTTGCCACGTATCCCCGACACCTTGTTGGCTCTCGTCCTTCAGGGAGCCTGCCTTATTCTCTCTACTAGGCAGAGCAAACGACACCATTTTACAGACGGGGCGGGGACACAGGCGCCCGCGGTGTGTGGTGGTGGGGGAGAGGTTTACAGGTACAGTTCGTCTAGACTCCATGAGCACCTGTGGGCAGGGACACACAGCTGCCATGTGTGTCTCCGCTCACAGGTCCTCTCTACCTAAGGCCTGATGCCGCCGGAGACTCAGGAAGAGAAGCTGGAGAGCCAGGGGAGGGCCTGAGGGGGCTCCTGCTCCAGTCTTAGCACACTCAGCACCTCAGCCAGGGCTCCCGCGCTCCTCCTGCGGCGGGAGTGCAGTTCACACAAGTAGGGAGGATGGCTTACTCCGACACGTAGGAGACAACCACAAGATACAAACCCACAGGACAATTTCCAGGCCCTGAGCCGCAAAAACTGCAGCTACAGCAGCCCAGGTGCACCCTGAGTTTGAAAGATGCAAAAGTCAGAGATGAAAAAAAAAAAAAATCTTCCACAGTTAGGGGTAGGTCAGGAAGACATCACAAACAAAAACCCTAAGAAAAAGACCTGGCCAAAGACAACTAGAGACCTGGACGGCAGCCGGGATACCACCGGCGAGGAACATGGAAGCCGACCATTGAGTAAATGTCAGTTAAACCCACGGGAAACAGCATCGCCAATCCGATGAAACAGTTTCACAGGTGCTGGGGCACCCAAGTGAGCTGGGGGAAGTGAGAGTTGAGAGAGGCATCCGGGCATGGGGCATAGGGAGGCTTGGGGATGGAAGGAGGGCACTCCTGTCACGCACCCTCCACCTGCGGAGCCCGAGACCCCTGCCAGTCTCGTGGAATCCGCAGGACCGGGCCCACCCAGGGAAATGATCTCTCAGAGGTCTGCTGCAGGAGAGCCGCGTTCCACCGGTAGGAACCTCGGGTCTCCGGCTTTCCGAGAGGGTGTGTCCCCCGAGCTCCAGTATTCCCCGTATTCCCGGTGGACAGGCTTGGCCACGACGCAAGGAGGAGGGGGGCTCTGCGCACAGCAGGAGCCTATTGGTTGTGGGTGAAGAACCCTCGGCACGCGCTGATCGGCTCCCCTACAGTCCCCCCATCCCGCTGCGGCCACCACCGGGTCCCCGGCTATGGTCGCACGCGCTCACCGAGCATCTCCTTGCGCCGCTGCGTGTGTGGCTGGTCGCTGTAGACCCACTCGAAGTCGCTGCGGCCCTCGCTGTTGCCCATAGTGGGGACACTGGGGCCCGAGCGCGCTCCACTGAGTTATGCTCACCTGTCGCAGGGTGCCCGCTGCTGGCGGGGACCTCAGGGCCCGGGAGGGGGCGGGGTGGAGGGCGGGGCCGAGGCTTTGGTGCCTCGTGGGCGGACCTAGGGCGGGTCGCGGTGGTACCCCCGGAACCCAAAAAGCCTGGGTTGGGAGATGCGGCCGTGCCGGCACCCTGGCAGCCCTGCAGAAGCCACTGCGGGACACCCAGAGTCCTTGACTCCCTGACCGCGTGGCGATGCCCACTGCCACTTGCAGGCTGTGCGCTCCGGTGCGCTCCGGTGCGCACCTGTCTCCGCGCCTGGCTGGCCTCACCACGGAGCGCAGTTCACTCTGTGCTCTAGACTCGGGCCTTTGGGCCTTCTGATCCTGGCGTCCTGGTCTCCGTAGAGGAGTAAGTGGGAATGAATGCTGGGGAACTAGGAGCTGGGGAGAGGTGCCCGCAAGCAAGGAGCTTGGGACAGGCAGGTCCCAGCAATGACTTCCCGGCTTGTCCCTTTCACACAAGGCAGAGGGACATAAAGGCACAACAAAAGCACGGAAGTGAGTCAAACATAAGGAACAGAGGTACAGAGATGACTCGGGGTGATCTGTGCCAAGGCACAGATTGGCTTTGGAGCAGTTTTTGCACCGGATCTTGTAGGGCGAGTAGGGGATCAACAGCCCCATAAAAGGGAGGGGGCTGGTGGTTAAGGAAACAGCAAAGCCTGAGAAGTAAAGAGCAGCCTCGGACATTCTTCAGGCCAGGGCTTGGATCTGTGGGGGTGACAGAAGAGGTCTCTTCTGCTCTCCACCTGCTTCTGGTGTTCCAGAGGCTCAGAGCTTGGCCTCTCGGTGGCCTTGTCTGGAACAACCCCCAAGGCCACCACGGGCAGGCATGGGATGGAAAGTGTCCTGTCCTTCCTGAGGCCCAGGAGCATGGACCCCTCTCAGCCCTGGCTGGAACTGAGGAGGAGGGCCGAGACAGCGACATCGGGTGGGGAGGGGCACCAAGGACTGACCCACAGTCCAGTGAGGAAGACACTCAGCCAGCCAGAGTCCATCGCTGCCACATCAAGGAGGACCCTCCGCTGTCATCCCATCAGCAGCCAGATGTGGTAACTAGGCCAGGTGAGAAGGCCTTACCTCAGGCATGTAGGATTACAGGCAGACCTATACCAGGACCCAGCCCCTAACCTCTGGCCTGGAGAGCCTTACCAACGCCAAAGCACTTGCCAGGTGCTGACCTCCATGTTGACCTCTGTGGTTTTCCATCTTGATGCATGTACCTGGGGTTCCCGCTTTTGGCTCCCTCGGCTCCTCCGGCCTGGGTCAGGGTTAGAAAACATACTCTTCACTTGGGACACCACCTGCCTGGAGAGAAGTAAGCCAGGGTACTCAATTCATAGAGGGGGCAACTGAGGCCCAAGAGGACGGAGGTATCCAGGCATGGTAGAACACACCTGTAGCCCCTGCACGCAGGGGGCTGAGGCAGGAGTTGCAAGGATGGGGCCAGCCTGGGCTATAAGGTAAGACCCTGTCAAAGGAGAGAGGGAAAGGAAGGAAGAAAAGGGAGTTTGGGGTGTCCTGCATATACTCGTGTGTATCTCTGGTGTCCCCATAAGCAACTCTTGTCACACACAGAACAGTGTGGTCCTGTAAGATTATAAAGGAGCTGAAGCATTCCTATGGCCAAACACCGAGGTAGCACACGCATCCTCACAGTGTCTGAAGGGATGCTGGTGTGAGCAGATGTGTAACCCCATGGCAGACAGTCACGTGCCGTGAGGCGCAGCCCGGGGTAGTAACACCAGGCTGTGCCTTCGCAGCGCTTCACACTGTCATTCCCCAGATTGATCCCTGTGCTTATTAAACAATAGATCGCGGAGGCTGTCGATGTGCCTCAGGCTAGAAAGCCTTGCCTAGCATCCCCAGGCCCCCAGTCTAGCCACCTCATTGTATACACCGTGTAATTGTAAGGTAGTGTGCTGTGGTGTGCCCCGTGTCTCACTGCGTTGTCTCCAGCGCATCATTTAATTGTGTTTTCTGCATGGTGGCCTCAGGAGCAACAGGCATCAATACACAGAGGTTAGAGGCCAGGGGTCTTAGGGTTGTGTAAACGTGCTGTTACATTGTCTGGTTAGCACAATGGCTAAATCCCCTAACCTTGTGTATTATGAAACATGTCCTCACTTCACAGTGAGGACACACACACACACACACACACACACACACACACACACACACACACACATATACACAATATTTAGTCACTGGTAAGTTGGTAGGCAGAGACTCTCATGACCTGGAAGTGGGAGGAAGCTTGAAAGGCAGCTACCTCAGTGAGTCCTTGGCATCCATCACATGTCCCTAGGCTTAGGTTGCTGCCTGCTGGTTCTCACTTAGGAACTGATTATGATCTTTCATCACATGGTTCTGGTGTCAGAACTTGTCTGAGGACTCAGGTACTGTCCCTTGGTGACAGAAATCAGCCCAGAATTCATTTCTATCAAACCTCTGCCCTTCAGAGCCAACAGCTTGGCTCGTGGCCAGGGCCCAGAGTCAGTGGCCTCCCAGGGAAGTCACTGCAACAAAGAAAGGCAGCCCTCCAGAAAGGCGGAGAATGGGTTTCCTGGGAAGAGAGGGAATAGGATTGTATGGAGGGTGGGGACAACCCAGCCTTCCAAGAGCCTGGCTGGTGACACAGAGTGCTGCAGCCTCAGGCCCTGGAGGCAGAGCCAGAGGACAAGCTCCAGAGCAGCTACATAGTGAGTCTCAGAAACAAACAAACAAACAAACAAACAACACTCCCCAAAGGTGTTTCATGCTTGAAAACAACAACCAAGGTTGGGAATGCATCTCAGTGACAAGGCTTGGTTCCATCTCCACACAAAATAAATATTAAAAATCAATCAATAAGTAATATGCATCAGCTAAAAATAATTTTAAAACAGCACCCTGGCAAATCAACGTTCCTTGTTCTCGGATCCTTGGTCAATGCAGATGGGAGGAGTCCCAGCAGGAGGGTCCTGCACCATGAATGCCAGCACACCTGTCCCACCATGATGGACAGCACCCCAAAATGAATCAGAATAAATCTTTCCTCTTAAAGGCTTTCAGGTATTTGGTCACAGCTGTGTGAAAAGCAACTAGGTAGTGCCTCCTGGAAAGGATACCCAGCTACTTATTAACTCGAGTGCACTTAGCCCTACGGTGTTGGAAAAATCATTGTTTGCTGGGTGGGTGAAGTAATCGATGGAATTTGAGCTAAAGAAATTTTATGCCTGGATAATGATGGGTACGATGTATACTCTCCAAGAAAGGTCATTGCTCTATTGCTCTCCACTTTATACTTTGAGACAGGGTCTCTCGCTGAACCCACAGCTTGCTGCCTGGGCAGTCTAAGCTGGCAGCTTAATCTGGGGAGTTCCGGTCTCCTCTTTCCAAGAGCTAGGACGGCAGGGGGCTACCATGCCAAGCTGGAATTCAAAACTTACTATCATTATTATTACTAGTGTGTGTACATGATGGGGGAGGTACATGTCCCCGTAAGCATGTGGGGGTTAGGGGAAACTTTGTGGGGTGGGGTGGTGGTTTGAATGAGAACGGTTCTCCGGAGACACCAGTATTTGGTCCCAGTCAGGGTGCTTTAGGAGGTGTGGCTTTGGTAGAGGAAGTACATCCCTGGGGGCGGGCTTGGAGAATTCATAGCTTCTCCCTACTTCCTGTTCACTCTCCGCTTGGTGCTCTCAGCTCCCTGCTCCCGTGGCAGTGCCCGCCACTCACGGCTTGCCTCCCTGCCAGGCTGGACTCTTGCTCTTCTGGAACCCTAAGTCCAAATAAACCCTTCCTCCTGAAAGTTACCTTGGTCGTGGTGCCTATCGCAGCAGCAGGAAGTAACTAATACAGCAGGTTCTCCCCTTCCACCTCTACACGGGGTCTAGAGATTGGACTTAGTCATCAGGCCTGTGTGGCAAGCGCTTTAACCACTGAGCCATCTCCCCAGCCTTCCTCATTTGGCTTGTTGACACAGGGTCTCTGGGAGCCCAAGCGAGCCTCAGTCTCTCTGTGTAGCCAAGGGTGACCTTGAACTCCTAATCCCCCTTCCAAATTCTGATATTATTGAAATGTCTTTAAAGGATAAGTGTGACGATTTTTGAAGAACCCGTTAGGGCTAGAGGTCAGATCAATGGAATAAGTTCTTACTTAGTAGTGTACATAAACCTGGCCTCCACCCTCCCAACCTCAAGCAAAAAATAAGTTTTAAAAAAATCCCAGCACTCAGGAGGCAGACACAGGCAGATCTCTGAGTTCAAGGCCAGCTTGGTCTACAGAATGAGTTCCAGGGCAGCCAGGACTACACAGTGCAGCCCTGTCTCAAAAAAAAAAAAGAGTATAATCAATCTGCTATTGCAAAGGAGCCTGTAAAAGCAGAGACCTCAGGCAACCTGAGACCCCAACATGATCTCCCCAGAGCTCTCAGAGCTCATAAGTCTCATTGCTTTCTCCAAAGAAGAAGCCATCTCAATGACCTTCAATTATTAATAATTCTTTATGATCATGACAGTCCTGGTTTGTGGTGATATATTGTGTACCCTAATAAACTTGCCTGAGAGTCAGAGGACAGAGCCGGTCACTAGATTAGACATAGAGGTCAGGCAGTGGTGGCACACACCTTTAATCCTAGCACTTGCGATCTCATGCTTTTGCTTGGGAAGCACACACACCTTTAATCCCAGGAAGTAATATGGCAGGGCAGAGAAAGGTACATAAGGTGTGAGGAAACAGGAACTCACTCTCTTGAGGCTGAGGATTTTATAGAGGTAAGAACTAGTGGCTGACTGTTCTTCTTCTCTGACCTTTCAGCTTTCACCCTGATATCTGGCTCTGGTTTTTTTTTTTTGTTTGTTTGTTTTTTTTAATTAAAAGACTATCTAAGATTCGAACAACACTTGTCTGCATCAATTAGTCCAGCAATGTGTTATATTACACATGACTTAACCACAGGGCCGTATCTGGGGTTCATTGACAGCCAGTTTGCTCCTGGTGACCCGGTACAATGTTCTTGTGCAAGCTGGAAAGCTATGGGACAATACTTGCATGTGACATGTTGAAGAAACAAGAGAAGCCTTGAAACATGGGAGAGGGTGACACTGTTTACTGTTTGTGGGAAACTGTGAGAGCCAATGTTACATTTTAAGTTTTCATTACAATGCCTAAGAGATTCATGGAACAAAAATGCCTCTGACCTGCAAGCCCCTTGCCCAAGGACAGACAGTTCCTGAAAATGCAGGAGGCTACTGTTTGTGGGAGATAACAAGCCACATGCTTTTCATTCCCCTAAACAAGTTTGTTTGACTTATCTGCACAAATGTGCTTGATCACATGTGGGTGGGAGGTTCACAGGCTGAAGGTATGTCAGATGTATGCTTGCCCCTTACTGGACCTAATGGGAAATGCAATGAATTATGGGTTTTCCTTCTTAAGTCTACAAACTGTGATTCTGGGCCATTTTCCAGGAACCTAGGTATAGACCTGGCCAGAGCCCATCTACCTGGCTGGTATTTAAGTAAAGCTTGTTTTAAATTTGGCTTTAAACTGTGATATTGGTCTTTTTCTCGATCAGCAGGCAGGATTAACAAAACCTCACTAAGTTGGAGGACACAGTAAAACAATGGTAATAGTCACTTTAGACTCTTATTTGGTCCTACACAATGAACCATGAAATGCATAAAGTAAATGGTGTCCTTACCCTGTGTGTAATTGTAGAGCTAACCATGTTGATACATACGGCCATGTGGTGATTGGAAAGAAAATGGCACCGATAGGGAGTGGCGCTATGAGGAGGTGTGGCCTTATTGGAGTAGGTGTGGCCTTGTTTGAGGAAGTGCATCACTGTGGGGGTGGGCTTTGTGAGGTCTCCCATGCTCAAGTGACACCTCCCAGCACAGTTGTGTCTGCTGCCTGTGGATCCAGATGTAAAACTCTCAGCTCCTTCTCCAGCACCAGGTCTGTCTTCGCGTAGCCATGTCCCACCACAATGATAATGGACTAGATCTCTGAAACTGTAAGCTACCCAATTAAATGCTTTCCTTTATAAGAGTTTCTGTGGTCATGGTGTCTCTTCACAACAATAGAACACTAAGACAGGCCATTAAGTAGGTGCTCTCATATCACCTCAATAATAATAATCACCCCGTGATTTGCTGTCCCTGGGCAGTTGAGTCACAGGGTGACAGAGGTTTCTCAACCATTGTAATTGTATGGAATCCCCGTTGCAGATGTGTTTTTTCTTTGACTAGCATGTCATTATATGGTGTGTGATTAGTGTCTTAATCTCTAGGGAGCATCCCTGGTCATCCCCCATATGTAAAACAAGTCCTGGCTAAGGAGATGCTCTTTCATAATTCATAATGGCTCACTAAGAAAGGAGCAGATGGCTTGAGTTCAGTGACTGACGGAGGAGGGAGATGGAAGTCTTTAGACTGCACTAGGCGAGGCTGGCAGCTGTGAAAACTCGCTTTGCCCACGTTGAGACCTCTTCAGCAGTGTGCCGCTGCACACATCCCTTAAGAGCCCATGGGTAAAGACAGTGAAGACTTCCTATTGTTTCCTTGGGTGCAGCTATCTCCTCCAGACTTTGGTTTCTAAACCTCAAATGGTTGTTCAGAACCTAATGGCTGAACAGAGTGCGAGAGAGCTCAACAGAGCTACAGACTAGCTCAAAGGAGCTTCCAAATTGTCAAGGCCTGTCTGCAGAGGAAGTGGTAGCCAAAGAGTTCAAAACAACAACAACAACAACAACAAGTCAGTCACCAAATGTTAGTGACCAACAATGGTTCAAAAAGAACCCTGACAGCTAACAAGAACCTCCCTGCTGCACCCCGCCCCACAAACAAACAAACAAACAAACAAACCAGGAAGGTGAAGCTGGAAGTGTCTTGATGGGGAGAGACTTACCAAAGATCAGACTTTTTCCAGAATTCCAAGTCCCAATACCCCTGTTCTGTTTCAGCAAGCAAGGGTAAAAATGCTGGGTGAGGTGGAGGGTAGGGAAATGTCCCTGGAACAAGAGGACCCCAGCAAGGGCTGTGACCCTCCCATCTTTCCATCCAGGTCCAGCTTGCTGTGAGAGACAGACGCCCTCCCCCCCAGCTATGCCCTTTCTCCTGGAGGACTCACCAAAACCATTCCTGGAGCTAGGGTCAGAGCCAGTGCCCTGGCAGCCCGAAATAGCTAGGCTCGCCATTCTTCCTCAGTACACCAGGGAAAGGAGTGAAAAACCTAGAAAAGAGACTCATTTAATAGGGACACACTGGAAAGAGGGGCAAAGGGATCCGGTGACTGCCCTGGTCCGTCTTGGGAGTCACATGAGGGTAAGGTTTAACCAGAAGACAAGAGATACACAAATCTAAGTAGAGCCTCCGAGGCGTGGTCCCCACCCACTGTGGTCTGAGCACCAGTCCCACAGGCTGGCTGCGAAGCTGTCAATCTTCCCCAGAGACAAGCAAGTTCCATCTCTGTTTGGCTCCAGAGTTATTTTGTTTTCTTCCCAGCATGAGATTCCTGGGGCAGCTCCAATTTCTTGTGGACCCACTGTCTTATTGGGGAGCACTGTCTTAATAGTTGGGTAGCCATGTGTCTCCTTAAGACATCTTTTCTGACAAGGCCAGTTACATCTCTTCAGGCTTTGGCTCTTCCAGCCTCGGGCTGCTCTGCCTCCTGTTGCTCTGTCCATGGATAGCCATGCTCAGGTCTCTTGGCTGTAGACCAAGGGAGAATCCTAGCCTGCTGTGGTCTGTAAGACAGCACTGGAACTCCAAAGCCATCTCTATCCCCGGAGCACCTGGAAATAACCCAGTAAGACACCTCTGTCCACTTCACTCTTGAGTTTCAGTTTTTAAGATTCATCATACACTGAAAATTACGATGATTGGCATGCCGCTTTTGAAGTCTGCAAGAGTGTATTATGTTGGGAGATGTATTTATTTCCATTGTATGTGCATGGGTGTTCTGCCTGCATGTATGTCTGTGCACTGCTTTTGTGCCTGGTGCCCTCAGAGGCCAGAAGAGTGTGTCAGATCTTGAACTGGAGTTACAGACAGTTGTGAGCCACTATGTGGGTGCTGGCAATTGAACCTGGGTCTCCTGGAAAAGCAGCCAGTGCTCTTAATGCTGAGCCATCTCTCCAGCTGCAATGTGTGCATGCATACGTGTTCAAATGTGAGTGTTTGGGGACTGTGTAAGAGCCATTGCTTTGGTGTCTGGTTTAAAATGCAAGGATTCTGAAAAATCTGAATTTGAAACAATAAAAGGAACTGGTTTTACTGGACAGCCTTATCTTAAAATGTTAACTGATTGAATGTAATCTTGAGCTGACTTCCTTGAAATGGTTTGGATCCATGGTCTTCCAATAGCAGTTCTGGAAATGGCTAAGGAAAAAAAAAATCTGGTTTTTTAAATTATCTCTCAGGATTTACCAGAGAGATAATTATTTACAAGGTGATTAAAATGTTAAAATGGACTTTTATGAAATGACTCAGAAAAATCTCAAAGCTTCTTTTTGCTAGGCAAATGTAAAATACAAGATGAAAGAAAGTTCTAGGATTGGCGCACAGGCAGGGACACTTTCACATGTTTTCTGGGTCTTGGTCTACTTGAAATGTATGACTATTTTTATCAGTGCTACTATGGGATAATTTTGGTATTAGAAAAATTGCTAAGCAATAATATATTTTGTTGTAAACAGTGCTGTAGAATTAGGTATCTGGATGGTATATGTTGCTGAGGGATCAGGCTTCCTTTCTACGTGTCCTTAGTATTGCTAGAAATTGGAAGACTGACTCAGGAGGCTCAAAGATCATTTGATGGAGCCTGAAGAAGGAGAAGAGGAGAGGCAGGCTATAAATCCTGGCAGCAGCGAAGGGAGATGGAAAGAGAAAAAGCATGCCTTTGACGTTAGAAGCGGAGAAAGCAGGCAGGCTCGGGGAGGGGATCTGTGTTCATTCCACACAGATGGAGAAGCGGGGATTTGGGTCAGTATCTGAAGAAGAGGAAGAAGTGGGAAGGGGCAAAAGAGTTCAGAAAAGCAAGCAAGGGGCTTACCTCAGCGGGAAAGGACACTGGCTGCCACGCCTGACTTCAGTCCCCAGAACCTTCACAGTGGGGGCAATGAGAACAGGAAGTGGAAACTGGTTAAATAAAGCAGGGCCCCTGTGGTGGTATTGTGTTTTCCAAAATATTGTGTACTCTAATAAATTTATCTGGGGTCAGAGAACAGACAGCCACTAGATACAAAGGCTAGAAAATGGTGGCACTCACACCTTTAATCCTAGCATTCCAGAGATAGAAATCCCTCTGGATCTCTGTGAGTTCAAGGCCACATTGGAAATAGCCAAGCATGGTGACACGCCTTTAATCCCAGAAAGCCAGCCTTTAATCCCAGGGAGTGGTGGTAGAAAACAGGAAGATATATAAGGCGTGAGGACCAGAAACTGGCGGCATTTAGCTGGTTAAGATTTGGCTGGTTAAGATTTGGCTGGTTAAGCATGTGGCTGGTTAAGCATTCAGGCTTTTAAGCAGTAATTCAGCTGAGACCCATTCCGGATGAGGACTCAGAGGCCTCCAGTCTGAGGAGACAAGACCAGATGAGGATCCAGCGAGGTGAGATAGCTGTGGCTTGCTCTGTCTCTCTGATCTACCAGCATGGACCCCAATAACTTGCCTCGGGTTTGATTTTATTAATAAGAACTTTAACATTCCTGCTACAGGCCCCTAAGCAGCAGCCCTGAGAACAGTCATGGCTCCTGGTCCCTTGTCCTCTCTGTGTGGCATATGAGGCTGTGGCTGGAAGCATGCTTTAATGTGTTAATCCCACTGGACAAGAATAAGATCACTACCAATTTTTTTTTTTAGCCAAGTTTGAAGGAAGCTTTATTAAATACTGGCCAGGTCCACAGCCAGGACTCCCAGAGAGTGGCCATGAATTACCTTAGTTAGGTGCTGATAAAAGCAAAATCCACAAGGCTACCTACTTCCCACCTTCACCCAACTGGAGGCAAACAGTCATCCTGATGTACTTCCTGCCTATGTACCTCCTGCCTATATGTGATCAATCACATCCTGGGCAGCTGGAGCAACCCACCTTATTTCCTGGAGTGAAAACATGTGGCTTGTAATCTTACATGAACAATCCCCAGCTCTTCACGAAGTTATCTGTCCTTGGGCAAGTGAGGCTTACAGGTTAGAGCTATTTTTGTTCTGTAGATCTCTCAATAATAAAAACTTAAAACATAAGCATGTGGGAGGAAAACGATCCTGTTAATGAGCTAGTATATTTTCCCTTCCCAGAAGTTCTGTTCTTGGTGTAGTTGTTTACCCAGCCACACCATATAATGATCCACATGGTAGATATGACAATCATGGTAATTAAGCTAATTAAAAGTTTTAAGTCCTTTTAACTGATGGCCAGACCTAGGGCCACTTGTGCCTCTGAAAGTCTCCTGGTGGCTAAGCTCAGGGAAACAGAGTTTTTAAAGGCAAAACCCACAAAGACCATACTTTAAATTGGAGTTAGATGGGGGTGAGAGTAACCTTGAAACTTTCATTTGACATTTATGTCATTTAGACATAACTTGCCAATTATTTTGGTTGAGACATCTGGACCACGGTCAAGGCTGTGGAAATCTCAAGTGCGTTGCTGAAGCAGGCATGCCTGTTGGGAGAAGGGGGTAGAGGCTGAGAACTGTCTGAGCCAGCACAGAGTGGAGTCAGGACAGGAAGGCCTCCCTGTCGTCATTGCAGTCTCCCAGCTCCACTAAGTAAGTCGGCCCACTTCCCTTTCATTTCCATCTCTTTTGATACCGGCTATAGTCTGAGCAAGGTCCCTCTGGTGTTTTGGATTTTCTCATTCACTCTCTAAAGCCACCCTCCTGTTGCCATGGTGGCTGCTAGCTGACCTCATTGCTGAACATGCCCACCTAACTCTAAATGTGCCGGGGACCAACCAGCCTCAGCAGTTTCGGGGGTCGGAAGGATGGGATACCTGGAAGGTGCAGTAACAACGCAGAGACAGTGCTTGTGCAAGCTGACAGGGCACTCCGGGCTTCTGCAGTCGCTGAGTAGCTTCTTTGCTACAGCTTCCTTAGCTTCCCTAGCTTCTCTTAGCTTCTGCTTTTGCCCTGGTAACCTCAGTCTTTTATTATCATAAGCAAGGGGGAAACAGAAAGAAAAGGGAAAATCACCCAATACAAAGTATTCTCATGATTCCAAAGGTTATTCTTAGAAAATCACCAATATATTCTTCATCATCTTTTACTAAACACAAAAACTATCCCAGACTTAACACCAAAGCAAGCATAATCTACTTTTATTATTAATGATTATAAATCTTCTGAGCACTTGACCAGAGGCTAGCAACATGCAATTTCAAAAAAAAAAAAAAAAGCTGAAAATAAGAAGAGTGGTCAATGTACCAGACAGTCATTTCCTTCTCATAGGAGCCTGCTCTGACCTCAAGACCCCTGTAGCAGCCAAAGTTCCTGCTCAGGCCTCTGTAAATACTGGTGGGCCACAATGACCTCAGACAAGAAATCTGTCCCTGCAAGTCAGCAACTTCTGTCCTTCTTATCCCAACAATTCCAAGGAAGACCTAATCTAATTTTCAGAGCTTCCAAGAAAGGAAGCTCACCTTTCCTGGCAATTCTTTTCAATCTAGGAATCCAATAAAACTTGCAGCAATCACTCCATCAATTGTCACATTGTCTCCACACTCCTTCAGGAAGAATAAAAAGTATCTGAATTAAAGTTGCCCTCTCCCTTTCTTGGTGGAGGCCACCATTTTCTCCTATTCTAGGTTCCACACTTCCGGTTTGTCATCCTATCTATATGTTATTCCATCCACAGTCTTCAGCCAATACCCCTTAGGGTCTCAAGTTTTACACAATGCCCTTGGAATATCCTCAGAAACTGAATTATTCCTCATGGCCAATTTGAGTCCAGTGTGTTGATACACATCATACCATGTGCTATAGTTGACCACACATTTGGTACAGGTTATCCAAGCCTAAAAAGTTTCCCCAGGCTGCAGGTTCTTTTCCATGAACTGCATAACTGCCTTAACCCCAGCCTGGGTGATCATCTCTGTATAATTTCCTGTGAAATTTACTTCACTCCTTTCCTGTATCACAGAAATCACCATTGATCTAGGAACACAGAACATGAAGATCAGATAGAAGAAGAAGACTAGTATTACAGGAATATTTATATGGAGGAGGACATGACATGTGCACGCCATAAAGCATGACCTTGGGACACGTAGGCATTTCTGCCTTGGCCCTCTAAGGCATGCTAAGCAGAAGATCCAGAGGGGAACACACAGAGGGTTGATGGTCCACAATCTCGGGTCCCCTTTTCTCCAATCTCTGCTGGCAGCATGTCAGCCATCTTATATGCTGTCCCCAGCATAAATGTATCCCTTTCTCTCCTCCCCCTGTAATAGTTTAACTTTAGAAGGTAAACTTGGCGGGTTGGAGCCAAGGGCACCACAAAGCCACACCATGCAACATGGGAGGTTTATTGGGAGTGGGGTACAGAGGCGGCCTCTGAGCAAGAACAGAAGGAAGAGAGAGAGGGCTGTGAAGGGCTTGCTTTTTATAAGGGGATATCATGTATGCACATAGGGAGAGTGCTCTACTCAGTGGCTGCGGCAGCTACTGTGTCACATCTTCGCTGCTGTTGCTGATGCTAGGTCCCAGAGGACAGGCCTGTAGCATGATTTTTTTTTTTAATGGGTTGTGGTCTGATTGTTCTTTATTTTATATCTAGAATCCACTTATGAGTGAGTACATACCATGACTGTCTTTCAGGGTTTGGGTTACCTCACTCAGGATGATTTTTTCTAGTTCCATCCATTTGCCTGCAAATTTCATGCTTTCATTGTTTTTCTCTGCTGAGTAGTACTCCATTGTGTATATATACCACATTTTTTTCATCCATTCTTCCGTTGACAGGCATCTAGGTTGTTTCCAGGTTCTGGCTATTACAAATAGTGCTGCTATGAACATAGCTGAGCATGTATCTTTATGGTATGAATCAGCATTCTTTGGGATTATGGCCAAGAGTGGGATGGCTGGGTCTTGAGGTAGTTCGATTCCTAATTTTCTGAGAAACCGCCATACTGATTTCCACAGTGGTTGTACAAGTTTACATTCCCACCAACAGTGGAGGAGTGTTCCCTTAGCTCCACATCCTCTCCAACATTGACTGTCATTGGTGTTTTTGATCGTAGCCATTCTAACAGGTATAAGGTGGTATCTCAGAGTCGTTTTGATTTGCATTTCTCTGATGATTAAGGATGTTGAGCATTTCTTTAAATGTCTTTCAGCCATTTGTAGTTCTTGTTTTGTGAATTCTCTGTTTAGCTCTTTAGCCCATTTTTTTTTTAATTGGACTGTTCAGTATTTTGATGTCTAGTTTCTTGAGTTCTTTATATATGTGGAGATCAATCCTCTGTCAGATATGGGGTTGGTGAAGATGTTTTCCCATTCTGTTGGCTGTCTTTTTGTCTTATTGACTGTGTCTTTTGCCCTGCAAAAACTTCTCAATTTTGAGAGGTCCCATTTATTAATTGTTGTGCTCAGGGTCTGTGCTGTTGGTGTTTTATCTAGGAAATGGTCTCTGGTGCCAATGCTTTCAAGAGTGCTTCCTACTTTCTTTTAAGTTTAGTGTAACTGGATTTATGTTCAGGTCTTTTATCTACTTGGACTTGAGTTTTGTGCATGGTGACAGATATGGATCTATTTGTAATCTTTTACATATTGACATCCAGTTATGCCAGCACCATTTGTTGAAGATACTTTCTTTGTTCCATTGTATAGTTTTGGCTCCTTTGTCAAAAACCAGGTGTTCATATGTGCATGGATTAATGTCAGGGTCTTCAATTCGATTCCATTGGTCCGTATGTTGGTTTTTATACCAGTACCAAGCTGTTTTTATTACTATAGCTCTATAGTAGAGTTTGAGGTCAGGGATGGTGATGCCTCCAAGGGTTGCTTTATCGTATAGGATTCTTTTAGCTATCCTGGGTCTTTTGTTTTTCCATATGAAGTTGAGTATTTTTCTTTCTAAGTCTGTGAAGAATTGTGTTGGGATTTTGATGGGGATTGCATTGAATCTGTAGATTGCTTTTGGTAAGATTGTAGCATGATTCTTAAAGAGTCTTATTGATAAAAAACAAACCCAAGGCCAGTTATTGGGGTGAATGCTGGAAGATCAGAGAAGCAGAACAAGCCACAGCCTCACCTCAGCAATTCCTCAGTTGATCTTGTTTCCTCAGACTGGAAGCCTCTGAGTTCTCATCCAGAATGAATCTCAGCTGAACTGCTACTCAAAAGCCTAAAAGCTTAACAAGCACTAGTACCTGGTCCTCACGCCTTATATACCTTTCTGCTTTCTGCCATCACTTCCTGGGATTAAAGGGGTGAGTCATCATGCCTGGCTGTTTCCAGTGTGGCTTTGAACTCAGAGATCCAGATGGATCTCTGCCTCTGGAATGCTAGGATTAAAGGCGTGTGCTACCACTACCTAACCTCTATGTCTACTATTATGGCTGTTCTGTTCTCTGACCCCCAGGTACGTTTATTGGGGTGCACAATATATCAATCACACAGGCCAGTGTAAACGCCTGAATGACAACATTCTTCTCTTTGGTTTATTATAAAAGATGAGAGAAAATAGGAAGTGGGTGGTGAGGCAGGGATGGGGGCATCATGCTCTTTTAGACTGCTTCCTGTTGCCTGGGGCCATAGATATCGCTGGGGTGCTGTTGGTTTTCACCACCCAGGCATATTGGGCAGTCATGCCCCTCCAGCTCCACGGCTAATGGTTGGTAGTCCTGTAACAATAGCTGATTAATTGTTTGATTAGAGATCTTTGAATATGTCATTGGAGAAACATACAGAAGAAACTGATAGAGCAGGATGTGATTAGTAGAGACAGGAGAACAACAAGAAGAAGAGGTCAGGAAGAGAAGTATCCACCTCCACATGGGGCTCTCAATCCAGTAGAGTTGAGCTCTGATGCCCGAGTGAAGGCTCAGTCTTCTGGAACCGGGGACAAAGCAGCTGATCTCCACATCCTCTGAAATTTGATGATGATGGGGGAATGGTGTTTAGCAACAGAGGGGTTTGGGGTATCCCTGACTTGGGGGTCCACCTGGGAGGCTGACAAATAAAATGACATGTTGTGTTGGAACGGTAGGTTGAGCGGCTAGGAGGAGGAGGGAGGCTGCTGGTAAGCTTGGGGTCAGGTGAATGGGGGGAGCAAAAGAAATAGAGACTCCCACTTTAGCTAGAGGATCTCTTTCCAGTAAGGGGATGGGACAAGTTGGCACCATCAGGAAGGAATGAGTGAGAGGAAAGACCCTGGAAATGCAATTGAGGGGTGGGGTCTGATGAAGTTGGTAAGGCTGTCCCCCTACCCTGACAGCAAGGAAACAAGAAGGAGAAGTGGGTCCCCCAAACTCCATTAGGACCAAGTAAGTGGCCTCAATGTCCAGGAAGAAGGAGATGGACCACCCGGATACCATGATGACTGCCCAGGGCTCCCTGTCAGAGATGACAGTGGTCAGGCCAAGGGAGTCTGTACTCCTTCAGTTGTCCACGGCCAAGCCTAAAAGGGTGGCTGGAGAGTGGTATGGGTCTGATGTCCTCATGCCATGAGGGACACAGGGACAGTCAACAACCCAATGTCCCTCTTGATGGCACTTTGGACATGGCCCAGGTGGTGTGGTCTTCAGGGATTTGGGAAGGCCTAGGCCCAGTGACCCTCCTGAGCACATTTAAGGCAGGAACACAGTGGTCCTCAAGCCTTAGAGGGCAAGGGAGCCTGGGCAGTTACCAAAGCTGGTTGAATGGCCTTGGCCAGCATTTGGTATTTCTGTTTACAAGCTTTTTCATCTCTCCTGTGGTACACCTTAAAGGACAGCACTAAGACCTCTACCTGTGGGGTTAAGGGTCCTCTCTCCAGGTGCTTAAGCTTGGCCCTAATGCTGGGGAAACTCTGGGAAAAGAAGTAGATCATGAGGAGTTGTTTCCCCTCTGGATTTTTGGGGTCTAGATTGGTATGCTGTAAGAAGGCCTTTGTGAGGCATTCTAGGAACTGAGATGGGTTTTCATGTTTGTCTTGGATGACCTTTGATGGATATATATATATATATATATGTATATATATATATATATATATGAGACTATAGGATTGGGTGATAGATTGGAATTCTTCAGTGAAATCGGCAGAGTTAGATGTATAAGACCCCAGTTTTTTTTCTATTTGAGAGAGCTCACTTAATGAAAAGGGGACATGTATCTTAACCAGGCCATCCACCCTGGTAGCCTCCTGCAAAGCGAGAACTCTCACCGGGTAAGGCTGGGTAGAGAGGATGAAGGAGGTCTCACAGTGGGGCAGGAGTGGGTAGCAGAGGGACCGAAGTCTGCTGGTGGAGGGAAAGTGGGTGCTAGAAGAGCCTGTTGCTGGAGAGGAGGAAAAGGAGACCAAAGGAGATGCAGGAGGAGGAGTTGTGGGTTGATGTCAGTAAGGTGCAGGCTCATTAGCAGGGTCAAGAGTAGTGGAGGGTTCCTCTAGTTCAGGCTTCATAGCTAGCAGGAGCAGAGTAGGGGAACAGGAAGAACAGAGGGAGAGCTTGGAGGGAAGATAAGAGAAAGCTTGGACATGGGGTACCTCCTTCTCATCTACCCAGTTGCTGGTAGAAGCTGCAAAGGTCCTATATAATATCAGGATCTAGGGTGCCAGTAGGTGACCTCTTGGATTATCTAAGGGTTATTGGGGCCAGATTTAACTGCAAAGGCAGATAAGTTTATAAGCCCTTAAGTTGAATGCTAGATATAGAGGTCCGAGGTTTTCCAAAAAGCATCCCAGGTGGGAACTTGGAGGTATGAATGGAGGACATAGTTCCCATTAGTGAGACTGAGGAAGAAGATCCAAAGCCTGAATGTCCTGGTGTCCCAGGGATCCAGGGAGGACTGGATTAAGTGAGCACAAACTGTCCAGTGAGTCATCAGACACTAAGCATGGGTCAAGGGCTAAGAGCCTGAATGAGATGTGGTTGCCTGGTACCAGGGCTTGTGAATGAGGTCAAAGGGCAAGAGACCATGCCCAAGAGATTAATCCTCACTCATGGGAAATGGCCAGAGGTGGGTGTAGCAGGAATCTTAGAGAGTCTTATTAATAAAGTCAAACCCAGGGCCAGTTATTGGGGTGAAATGCTAGGTGGTCAGAGAGAGAGAACAAGCCACAGCTAACCTCACCTGGCCAGATCCTCAGATGGTCTTGTTTCCTCAGACTAGAGGCCTCTGAGTCCTCATCCAGAATGGGTCTCAGCTGAATTGCTGCTCAAAAGCCTGAATGCTTAACCAAGCCAACTGCTTCTTGTTCCTGGTCCTCACGCCTTATATACCTTTCTGCCTTCTACCATCACTCCCTGGGATTAAAGGCGTGAGTCACAATGCCTGGCCATTTCCAATGTGGCCTTGAACTATTGGAGAAATTATTTTGGCCACTCCACGTAGTTAAAAGGATATTTATTTAATGGCGTGACTCACAAATTAAGTAATGGGTAGGTCGCAGGGTCTGGGGAAGGTGTATTGCAATCCAGCGGTGTTCTCCGGAGCTCTGCACAATCCACCTTTCACTGTTCAGCGTCCTGCCACCGAGCGCGCGCAGAGAGAGCGCTGGCCCATCCAGCTCTCGGGTCCCCAGGCGCCTCCCCTTGCCCCGCCTCGTAGGCGTGACAGTTGCCAGAGTCTCAATGGGGGTTGGAACTTCCAGATCCAAGCTGGAATGGCTACCCACTACATCTCCCCCTTTTTGTCTAAATAAGAAGGTTCTAAACTAATACAAGACTATATACAAAGGAATGGTTATCAAATATTGTCCAGAAATAATGAGGGATAATGACCTAGATAAGATGTAACTACAACTAATGCAAACAATATCAAGCAAGAAACACATACTAAAATCCAGAGAAGTATAGAGCATAGGTAAACGGCATGTTATAAAGATCATTCAAAGGTGTCCTATCCTAAAGAACCTGAATCTAATACTTAATATGTTCTATCTAAGATATTATATATACTAAGTTGTAACTATAACTGCTAGTCTTCAATCCCATCAAAGACCTGAGAAGGAGCATAATGGTACCTGAGAAATGGTAGATGGATGCAAGCAACTTTCGGGAATCTTGCAAGAGTAGACCAAGACAGCTGGCAGCCTGGACAGTCACCTAATGTTTCTCAGCATTGTTGGTGCATTCAAATTGGCTACAGGCCTAGAGTATCTGACAGACCATTTTCAGAAGCAGGATTTCTGAAAGACCATCTTACCCTGTCTTGGCAGAGTACAGTGGTCGCTTTCCTTGTGTCCCGCTTGTCCAGAAAGGACAGCATTGCATTTGTACTGTCAGCCATAAAGGCAAGGGCAGTTCTTTGCCCAGTAGGCCATTTTGTGCCAAAAAGACAAACTTCCAAATGGAAATGTCTTAGAAGCCAACATTCTCTCGGGATCAATTGGTGCAGCCAGGAGCAATTGTGTCTCACGTCAACAGAATTCTAAGTTATTTAAATGCCATATTCTCTAGGTCTATGAAGTGTTTGAAGATTGCCTGCCCATCTGACCTATGTATCTGTAAATCTGGATAACCTAACTAATGTAACTATAGAGATGACAGGCATAGGCGACTATAAATCTATAAATCTTATCTACTGAAATAACCTAAAGACTAAGGCTTCATGTAAATAAGGTAAACAGTCTATAAGCAAATGTATT